>NC_137925.1:20787654-20840154 GCF_963457725.1 Sprattus sprattus | reverse complement strand
CGCACGCACACACACAGACACACACATACACATACACGTGCACACATACACACACACACACACACACACACACACACACACACACACACAGACTTACTCATTCACTCACAAATATTGTGGTCCAGTGGTCAGCAGTGAAGGATAGACAGAACAAGCACCTAGGTGAAGGAGAGCAAGCGCGCGGAAGACAGCGAGGAAAAGAAGGAGGGAGCAAGGAGCGGAGTACGAAGGAGAAGTGGAATGGGTGGAGTGGAGTGGAGCGGGACTGGGTGTGGTGGCAGTGGGGGGGCGGATTAGAGCGCTCAAATAGAGCTAGTCCATCTTGGATTCTGCCCCCTCGTCAACACCTCCCCTCCTTCCCCCTCCCCTTCCATTCTTACAGCCCACTGATAGAATGAATCATTGCTCAGCGATAGTTTTAATGGCTTTTTAATGAGTCTAATGTTTTCTGTTTTAATGAACTCCTTACATCAGCTTTAATCATTTTGGGGGGAGTGAAAAATGATTGAGAAATGGCCTACATTAATTTAATTTACTGTTCAATCTGCCCCACACTCTCTGCAGGACAGAAAAGGACTGTGAGGTGAAGTGTGTGTGTTTGTGTGTGTGTGTGTGTATGTGTTTATATGTGTGTGTGTGTGTGTGTGTGTGTGTGTGTGTGTGTGTGTGTGTGTGTGTGTGTGTGTGTGTATGGAAGGGGGGCCTGTTGACGAGCTGACAAGAGGACGTGTCACGTCCAGACCATCATGGGAAAATGAGGGTAATTTACGACAGTGCACAATAGGGGTGTTGTTTTTCCTTATCGCCAATTAGAAGACGTTTTGTGGGGGTCCAACCATTTGGCATTTATAAAAAAAACAGTCTTGAGGAATGCTCTGTGATTAACATGACAGCTATTAGCACAGAGGGCTAGAGAGGAAATTGAGGGAAGCTAGTGTCTCTTTCTTTTTCTCTCTCTCTCTCTCTCTCTCTCTCTCTCTCACACACACACACACACTCTCTCTAACCCCCCCCCCCCCCCACACACACACACACACATACACACATACTCTCTCACTTTCTCTCTCTCTCTCTCTGAAGTGCTATAAGTGAGTGTGGTGCTGCGTTTCTTAAGTGCGTCCTCACCGCATCCTAATGGCGGACGCAACGGACTTTCGTTAACCCCCAACGGAGACTTCTACAGTCCCTATTTTACATACCCACATAACTCTATGAACTGGTTCAGCTTGGCTGGCGTGTGTGAAAGCATAGGGGTGCACACTTATCGCTAACACCATGCCAAACAATTCACTCACACTCATTCATTTACCGTTGATCAAAATCTTGGTTTTATTAGTGTGCTTGCCCGAAGGGAAGCACAGTATTGTTATCGTCAAGTTTTCTTTATTTATTTATTAGTGTGCTTGCCCGAAGGGAAGCACAGTATTGTTATCGTCAAGTTTTCTTTATTTCTTTCTTTATTTATTTATTCCGTACGTTTTTCTTGCAGCTAACTACTCCTCGCCCGATTGAGCTAGAGACGCCATTCAAACACCAAAACGTCCGGCCCGATCCGGTGCAAGCTGCTATGACTTTTCGTGGCGGTACCCCATGCCACTCCTTTTTTATCCCTCTTTTTCATCCCCTTTTTCTCTCATTGACTAACATGGGGAAGGTTGAGCCATTGTGACGTCACGCACTCTAGCCAACTGACATTAGATCAGTTGACATAGGAGAAGCTCTCTTAAATGCCAGAAGTGGTTAGATAGAGATTCCAAAATATTAAAACGAATGTAGTGGCAACAGTTTCAGGTACAGTTTATACACCCGCTCTAACAGTGTTAACCAGTATGTGAGTAACGTGGGTTTTATTAAGGCATAGCGTGTGTAATGTGTAGCTATTTCATTCCGTTTGTTAACCTTTCCGGCTGTCTGTATACCAGCAGCAGAGCGGAGCATTTCACTCCCCTGCAATCTCGGAATGAAATAGCTACACAATACACACGCTATGCTTTAATAAAATTCACGTTTTACGAGACACCAACAGAGGCACAACCGACAAGTCTTACCATTGAAGATCTTTGACGTTCGGTCTGAAACTTCATCCAGCCATCCAGGTTAATCCAAGTTGTTATGGAGAACGACAGTTGCATCAATCATATTTCATTAAAACTTCACACTTCTTACATTGGACATATCCACCAGCCTAATTAGAATCTGCATTGTCTACTGAGCAGATAATTCTCCATACAGTAGATTTCCCTTCGTTTAGTATCATTTTAAACTTTCCAGATGACTGTATTGCCCTCGCTCGTCAAGTGATACGTGTCCAGAAACAAGGCTCCTTTGACTGGATAGCCAGAGCTAGCATAACTGCCATTGAAATCCAATGGTAATGCTACCTAGCTAGGTATGCTAATTGTCGGTATCCATCGTTAACTCGTTAATCGTTAACCATCATGTCACTGGCTTTAATTTAAGAATGGCATGTTAGTAGTACATTTAGTAGTACATTTAATATCAGTACACTTGATTCATTACTGCTGATGTGTTACTTATATATGTTACTTATTAGCAGCTAGCTACCTAGCTAGCCACTGTGTTCCGATGTGTTTTCAGTTAGCGTTAGCGGCAAGCTAGCTGCTGTAATAGTTGAGTTGAGCTTCAGTTAAGACGCTGCGTACCGTACTTCATCATCACATTCGATTATTTATTACAAACAAATTCGAATTCAGCTGTAGGCATGAGATCTGTATCTTGGAGACTAATTGCATCCACAATGTAAGTACTGCAAGCTAGACTACTATGCAGTTGACACAACACAGGAGGTCCCTGGGCCTGAGAAGGGAAGGGAATGAGTTTAATGTGGCTATAATATGGAATTTTAAATGTGCCTAAAACTAGACTAAATTGTAATGAGTTTTCGAAAACTAGACTGAAACTAAGAAGGATAACTATGACTAAATGTGACTAAAACTAATATGCATTTTTGTCTTAAGACGGAATCTAAAAATAGCTGCCAAAATGAACACTGAGATAGGGGACCCCTTAATCTGCAATTCATGGTTGCTAGCTCTAATCAGATGTACTACCTAGGCTTATAAGAGAAGACTAACTTTGTATGGCAACGAACAGCAATAACTAGAACTAATTTGACAGACTATAAACCAATGTGATACACGTGCTCTCTATCTATACAGTAAAAGTGTTGCTTACGTTTGATACTACACCTACAGACTAACTCTAACTGCATTAAGTCTAACATATAGGCCTATCTTACAATAAACTTTAAGTAAAGCTGGCTATGTAACCGCATTCATTCTAATATTGTTGCAGAGATGTTTCCTTTTACCAAGATAGCAATTTCAACAATTCACTTAGCTCAGTAAGTCAGTATAACGAAACTCTGAGATACCCTCATATGTCTAAACGTCAGTGGAGCCAAAATATAATGGTTGAGCTTGGTTGCTTGCTAAAATATATTGGAAGAAGGCCCCACTACACTGATTGAGTAGATGTAAATACATGTTAATTCATAGGCACTTGTTCTCTCTGTCACAGAGCAAGCACACTCTCGCAGTTCGTTCACGAAACGCATTCTAGTTTATTCCGTACGTTTTTCTTGCAGCTAACTACTCCTCGCCCGATTGAGCTAGAGACGCCATTCAAACACCAAAACGTCCGGCCCGATCCAGTGCAAGCTGCTATGACTTTTCGTGGCGGTACAACTTGCCATCCCTTTTTTATTCCTCTTTTTCATCCCCTTTTCCTCTCATTGACTAACATGGTGGAAGGTTGAGCCATTGTGACGTCACACACTCTGAGCTAGGAGAAGCTCTCTTAAATGCCATAACAATCATGCTAATCGAAAACCACCATCAAGGTTTATACCTCTTAAATGCCATAAAAATCATGTAAATCGAAAACCACCATTAAGCTTTATATCATGATACAGTAGTAGGTATAGCTAGCGAGTTGTTTACGTTCACAACCCTCAGACAGTTAAAAAGGCCCGACAACAGTCACCAAAGAAAACCTAGATATACTATTGATACTATCGTGAATAGAGTGATGATAGCTAGCGAGCTATTTAGCCTTCACCCAGGCTCAGGTTTATTTTGCTAGGTATCTCCGATATCGACGCAGAGACACAGTGTGAAAAAGGATGAAAAACTTAACGAGGAAAAGTGGTTCGGGAACTACGTATGCAGTAGTTGGCTGTACCAACTCAAGAAAACACCTGAACGAGTGGTTAGATAGAGAGTGCAAAATATTAAAACGAATGTAGTGGCAACAGTTTCAGGTACAGTTTATACACCCGCTCTAACAGTGTTAACCAGTATGTGAGTAACGTGGGTTTTATTAAGGCATAGCGTGTGTAATGTGTAGCTATTTCATTCCGTTTGTTAACCTTTCCGGCTGTCTGTATACCAGCAGCAGAGCGGAGCATTTCACTCCCCTGCCATCTCGGAATGAAATAGCTACACAATACACACGCTATGCTTTAATAAAACTCACGTTTTACGAGACACCAACAGAGGCACAATCGACAAGTCTTACCATTGAAGATCTTTGACGTTCGGTCTGAAACTACAACCAGCCATCCAGGTTAATCCAAGTTATTGTGGAGAACGACAGTTGCATCAATCATTTCATTAAAACTTCACACTTATTACATTGGACATATCCACCAGCCTAATTAGAATCTGCATTGTCTACTGAGCAGAAATATCTCCATACAGTAGATTTCCCTTCGTTTAGTATCATTTTAAACTTTCCAGATGACTGTAGGCTATTGCTCGTCAAGTGATACGTGTCCAGAAACAAGGCCCTTTGTCTGGATAGCCATAGCTAGCATAACTGCCATTGAAATCCAATGGTAATGCTACCTAGCTAGGTATGCTAATTGTCGGTATCCATCGTTAACTCGTTAATCGTTAACCATCATGTCACTGGCTTTAATTTAAGAATGGCATGTTAGTAGTACATTTAGTAGTACATATAATATCAGTACACTTGATTCATTACTGCTGATGTGTTACTTATATATGTTACTTATTAGCAGCTAGCTACCTAGCTAGCCACTATGAGTTCCAATGTGTTTTCAGTTAGTATTAGCGGCAAGCTAAGCTAGCTGCTGTAATAGTTGAGTTGAGCTTCAGTTAAGACGCTGCGTACCGTACTTCATCATCACATTCGATTATTTATTACAAACAAATTCGAATTCAGCTGTAGGCATGAGATCTGTATCTTGGAGACTAATTGCATCCACAATTTAAGTACTGCAAGCTAGACTACTACAGTTGACACAACACAAGAGGTCCCTGGGCCTGAGAAGGGAAGGTAAGGTAAGGAGTTTAATGTGGCTATAATATGGAATTTTAAATGTGCCTAAAACTAGACTAAATTGTAATGAGTTTTCGAAAACTAGACTGAAACTAAGAAGGATAACTATGACTAAATGTGACTAAAACTTATATGCATTTTTGTCTTTAGACTGAATCTAAAAATAGCTGCCAAAATGAACACTGAGATAGGGGACCCCTTAATCTGCAATTCATGGTTGCTAACTCTAATCAGATGTACTACCTAGGCTTATAAGAGAAGACAAACTTTTTATGCCAACGAACACCAATAACTAGAACTAATTTGACAGACTATAAACCAATGTGATACACGTGCTCTCTATCTATACAGTAAAAGTGTTGCTTACGTTTGATACTAGACCTACAGTCTAACTCTAACTGCATTAAGTCTAACATAGGCCTATCTTACAATAAACTTTAAGTAAAGCTGGCTATGTAACCGCATTCATTCCAATATTGTTGCACAGATGTTTCCTTTTACCAAGATAACAATTTCAACAATTCACTTAGCTCAGTAAGTCAGTATAACGAAACTCTGGAACTATTAGGCTATGACCAAATGTAACACCCTTTCACAATAAACAAGCAAACAAACAAACAAAAACAGAACAACAAAGACACCCTCATATGTCTAAACGTCAGTGGAGCCAAAATATAATGGTTGAGCTTGGTTGCTTGCTAAAATATATTGGAAGAAGGCCCCACTATACTGACTGAGTAGATGTAAATACATGTTAATTCATAGGCACTTGTTCTCTCTGTCACAGAGCAAGCACACTCTCGCAGTTCGTTCACGAAACGCATTCTAGTTTTACAAATATTATTCCATTAAATCACTGTTATTCTGTTGTCTTGACATAAATAATATAATAATGCTTGACATCGTACATACCTTGTTCACCAAACAAGCTTGAATTATTTCTTAAGCTATATCTGTGCTCTTCTCTATTTTCCTCAGAAATGTCAGGATAATTCCCATGTGCTGTCTCAGTGTAGGGACATAGTGTACGAAACTGTACTATGGACTGGACATATACAGTGTTTTATTTTCATTCAAATTAGTCTTTTTGTTTATGGTTTTCAGATTTTGGATTATGCTGTTGGTGGAGGACAAATACATTTGCAACCACTGAGTTTTTGTCTCCCTGACGCCATTTTGTGCCTTACCTAAAAGACCCTCGACAGGTTACCCTTTGGCAGTAAGGCTCTTCTGTTTAGCTCACAGGACACGAGGGTGGACTCCGAGGTCAAAGGTGGGAGCATAGTTACTATCTAAATGTCTCTCTTTGGAAGACGCAGATTATGCAGACACACACACACGTTCACAGCCACAAAGTAAAGCTTTAAAGTAAACACTTGACGTGATTATGCACAGGCATGAACCCAGTCATGTGAAGTGGTTCCATAGCACAGCCAGAGGTCCTTTCATGGCTCAGGAAAAGGACAACACGACGAGGACAAACTGTCGGAAGGTTATAGACATTCTCATTCAGGATTACCTACTTGCCAAACACGGAGGTGACACACTATAGAACAACATGATTACTGTAAGTGCTATGGTTTTAGCCAAAACAATTCCAACATTCCATATCCGGTGAGTCACAACATTTCACGTGTTTGTGTGTTCTTAGGTGAGCTTGAATCCACAAGCCTGTCAGGGGAAAAGCATAGCTTTAATGATTGTTTAACTAGTCAATGGAGCAGAGAAGGCCTTGTCCGTGCAAGGATATCCTTTAGCAGCACAGCTAGTGAGGTGCTAGGGGAGGGGTGTCAGATGCGCCAAGATTTGTTCCGGTGCCGTTATCTCTAATCTCGAACGCTGTTCGGGGACCAAAGGCTAACAATGACTCTGAAGCCCTTTTTCGTGTGCTTCTTAATGCTTACATGTAGACTGGAAATTTGTACAAAAGACACACACACACACACACACAAACACACACATACACACACACACACACACACACACACACACACACACACACACACACACACACACACACACACACACACACACGCATACACACGCACACAAACCCCCCCAAAAAAAGAGAATGAGAAAAGAAACTTCTGCTGTGATTCCTAAAGTATCCACTTGGTTCTGGTTGGTTCGTTATCCCTCTCCCTCTCCCTCTCCCTCTCCCTCTCCCTCTCCCTCTCCCTCTCCTTCCAAACAGAGGCCAGAGCAAGGGCATGCACACACGCTGACACAAATATAGGTGGCGATTTAATCCGGCTGAATTTATAAAGGCAGAGCCTTCTCTGCCAGGCTCAACGGTATGATTGCCTCTTGTTACTCCAAAGTGTTATTTCGCTGATGGCCTTGGCATTCAGCATTCAGCTCTCCAGCACAAAATGCATCACTTTAACAGGTATGGCCATAGCTATAACAGTGACCAATGACCACAGTGTACACTCACACACAAGCACACACACACACACACACATGCACACACTGTATACAGTATATATACTGTATATATAAATATACTGTATTCATAAATTAGTGCTGTCAAACAATTAAAATATTTAATCGCGATTAATGACATTTTTGTCATAGTTAACTCAAAATTATTAGCGATTAATCGCAAATTTGTATCTATTCTAAATGTCCCTTCAATAATTTCTTTCCATCATTTTTATTTTATTTTAAAGGCACCCAGTGCAACTTTATGTAAACATTCAATGAAAAATAAACATTCAATTTCTAGTCTTTTTTACACGTAGTAAGTTTCAATAACTCCATACCATTACATATCGACATTCAAGGAGCAAAGATGAGATGTCGTTGTGTGGTGAGAACTGATAGAAAATCGTTAACAACAACAATCGCCGGTGGGGAGAAGCCATTTTTCCATTGACTGGAAGCCTGCTTTATTTATTGTAGGTTAAGAAAATGGCGGCGATTGTTGATTTTCTATCAGTTGTCACCACACAACGACGTCTCATCTTTGCTGCTTGAATGTCGGTATGTAATGGTATGGAGTTATTGAAACTTACTACGTGTAAAAAAGACTAGAAATTGAATGTTTATTTTTAAGCCTTTAATGCTCGTATCATGGAAAAGTGGATTGGCTTGCTTTATGCAATGTTTTATGCAATGTTTATTGAAAAACAACATTGCCAAACAGGGCGGTACAAAATTAAATTATAAAGTGCACATTTCGAGTAATCAAGGACTCAGCCTATATGTTTAGGTATAGACATACAGTATGTTTGTTTCTGTGTGTGTGTGTGTGTGTGTGTGTGTGCGTGTGTGTGTGTATGTGTTTTCAGCTAGTATTAGTTTCGATGGTACCTGCATGTGTGTGTGTGTGTGTGTGTGTGTGTGTTTCAGCTTGTATGAGTTTCTATGGAACCTGCATGTGTGTGCGTGTGTGTGTATGTGTTTTCAGCTATTAGTTTTGATGGTACCTGCATGTGTGTGTGTGTGTGTGTGTGTGTGTGTTTTCAGCTGGTATGAGTTTCGTGTGTGTTTGTGTGTGTGTGTGTGTTTGCGCACACATGTGCACGTGTGTTCTGTCTCTATGATTGCTCTCTGCAGGTCACTGCCCCCATTCACAGGAGACAATCTCTGTTTATATTTGTTTCTCCAGAGCTGCAGTATGTAGATGAGGTTTCTCTCTCTCTCTGTTTTCTCTGTCTCTCTCTCCTCTCTGTCTCTCTGTCTCTCTCTCTCCTCTCTTCTCCTCTCTGTGTTCTCTGTCTCTCTCTCCACTCTGTCTCTCTCTCACTCTCTCTTTTCTCTATCTATCCTCTCTCTCATTCTCATCTCTGTCTCTCTCTTAACTCTCACTCTCTCTTCTCTGTCTCTCCTCTCTCATCTCTGTCTGTGTCTCTCTCTCATCTCCACTCTTTGTGAATGTGCTGTGACGCTCAAGAAGTTTGATTACCTCAGGAGCAGACACATTGCACTAACTTTAAAAAGGGCGAGATAAAATAAGAAATACACACAAAAAACACAGCACACACATAACACACAGAGAGGCACTGTGACAGGCTCCCCTCGTCAATCACACTCATAGCGCTCTCATCTCAGACAGGAGGAGCCTCTGATCTCTCACATTAAGGGCTGAAGGGCTGGATGTGTGCGTGTGTGTGTGTGTGTGTGTGTGTGTGTGACGTTTGTGTGTATGCATGTGTGTGTATTTTCATGTGTGTCTATGTGAGTGTGTGCATATATTTGTATGTGCTTATGTCTGTCTGTGTGTGTGTGTGTGTGTGTGTGTGTGTGTTTGTGTGTGTGTGTGTGTGTGTGTGCATATGTGTGGGTGTGTGTATGTGTGTGTGTGTGTGTGTGCATGTGCGCGTGAGTGTGCGTGAGTGTGTGTGTGTGTGTGTGACGTTTGTGTGTGTGTGTGTGCGTGTGCGTGAGTGTTTGTGTATGTGTGTGTGTGTGTGTGCGTGTGTGTGTGTGTGTGTGACCGTATGCGCATACACACATGTAAACACACCATCTCCTCTCATGAGCATCAGATCCAATAACGAGAGCGCCTGTTTCTCCCCAGTAAGAGACTGCCGCTGCTACAGCTGTCACTCCACATCTGGGGCTAGACTGGGCAGCGGCGGCAATGGCAGGGAGCGTGACAGTAATCGTCGGTCTAAAACGGGGAACGGAAGAGCCGGGGCAAGGTTATTTGGGGAGCTGTCAGCGAGCAGTCACTCTCACGCCGCTGTTCAATTACACTTCTCACCCGGGGCCTTTTCTCAGACGGAGCCCGGATCTTTTTCAATTATGCAAGTTACAGAAATAACATTTCACTCTGACCTCATGTTCCAAAGCCCCCCCCCCCCCCCCCCCCCCGCCAAACCTCCCTCTACCTGCACAACCGGTGATCTGTCTGTCTGGGCCGGCAACATTACACCAGGAGATGGAGAGGGAGGGGTGAGGGAGAGAGTGAAGACATTATAAAGACAAATATGAAGTGAGACATATTCTCATATTCAGCTACAGCTGAGACACACGCACCCATCCCATTCTAGATGATGAGATATAATAGAGATGAGATTCATGCACCCATCCAATTCTAGATGATGAGATATAATAGAGATGAGATTCATGCACCCATCCCATTCTAGATGATGAGATATAATAGAGATGAGATTCATGCACCCATCCAATTCTAGATGATGAGATATAATAGAGATGTGATACATGCATAGTTTATATATAGATAGATACACTTACACACACAAACGCACACATATGTAATTAAAATCCCGTAAGGTTTTTAAATATTCTCTGTTGGCTTGGAAACATGAAATCGTGAGAATTGAACAGAACTTCTGGCTTGTTGGGGGACAGGACAAAAAGAGAGGGAAGCGAGTGAAATGAAGGAGAGGAAGAAGAGGTGGAATGCAGAGCAGAGAAGGAGGAGAAGAGCTGATCCCATAACAGCTGCTGATGGACATCAGTCACAAGGCAGCTAGCTCCTGGGGCTCCGATCGTCCTCTCAGCATCAGGCGTCGCCCGACCCCCCTCCCATTAGCATCTGGGCCCAGCCTGGACCAATGTGCAGATCGCCACAGGGCAGAGGCATCCGTCACCCTATCCCCCAACTCCCTGAGACAGCCTCTCCTACAGAGATGGATCGTCGTGGCGATGGGTCCATTCATTATGGCCAGGGTGGGGGGGGGGTGCTCGGGTGGGGTGACAGTAATGCTCAACGAGCCAAGGAGACGGTCACCGAAGAGCACCAGTGCATGTCCATGACTTCCCCTTCAACCCCTTACCGCCCGGAGCCGCACCGCCCCGGGTACAGAGGACAAAGGAGGGAGGCTCTCTTCACAATCAGACCAAAAGTGAGGCCTGGACATGACAACTTTCAGCAACACCTAATTCCTTGGAATAACACTATCACACAGAGGTCTTGTGTGACACTTTCGATCCGAGGGTTCCATGACTGGTAAATAAATGACAGTTACCAAACCCTGTCGCTAGCCCACAGAAAGGAATCCAAAAGGGTGGCGCTAGGACATACCTCAGTGACGTAGGTGTGACGTAGTGAGACCATCTTATGCTCATGAACTGTGGAAACAGAGGCGTGGTTTTTACTCTCTACCTGTGTATTTCTACAGGAACCTGCAACCTGCCAGAGAGATCCCGTCCAGGAGATAGTTCCCATTCCTTGTCCACATCAGAACAACTGAACAGAGGTTAAGCGGAATCTGAGAGGTGAATCCCGCAAGGTGAATCTCTTAAGGTAAATCTCTCAAGGTGAGTTCTACATGTATCAGAAGTTTTCTATACCTATCAGAGAATGTGAATATACAGCAGTATGCATACATCATCTCAGAGTACACTTGTTGTACTATTGTAATTGCACCATTAAGTACAGTGTAACACACTAGGTGCGTTTCCATCCCATGTCTTAATGCGCATTATCTCTATGCGAATATTTAATCCTGGTTGGAAACGCGTGCGTATCGCATTAACTTCCCCAATGCGCATAGAAATTCGATTGGCCAGAGGAAGGTGGATTTACTAGTTATTCGAATTTAGTTAATACCCTTAACGTAGATGGAAACTGTTTATTCGAGCGATTCGCGTATTTTGTGAATTTGTTTATGTTCGGAGTTGGACTGTAGACTACGTCCTGTTGCAGTGACAGACAACCGTGCTGCTGTCTGCCACGAATGTGATGTTCCTCTACTGCTTCTCAAACTGCCAGCTAATACACCACACCTCATGCAGCATATGCACTTGCTGTTATATACTATAATATATCTATGGTTGCTGTTTGTTGTTTCCCTTGAACATCATCATCATTACCTAGTTTATTGTAGGCTAACTGATTAAGTTGATTTACGTGCAAACTACGTGGACATGTTATCTCCCTTCACGTACTTTTTTTGTTCTTGTTGTAAATTATAGTTTTTTTGTTTTGTGATCATTGATTTTATTCTATCTAACACCTGCGGACCTGGTGTGCGCGGTTGTTTCGGTTCGCAATCTCTTGCACCTCGACCATGTATGGTAACTTAATATATTTCTTTGCACTCGGATGGCAAAGCATACTGCGTATAAACATCTTTGTACAGTGGTACGTTTCGCCCTCAACACAGTATTCCGCGCATATGTTGCAAGTTTGTAAAGTGCAATTGCAATGCGCTCGTCGGTGGGGACAGGCTTTCGGCAGCAAATACTTTCAGGCAACACAGCAGGGCCTATCCGTTGCACAATTCTTGAAATCCTGACCTGGTCAGCCTAAAGTTTTCGACCCACAGCTGGTCAGTGAAGTGGGCCTTCACCAAATTAAAAGAATCACTAGACCGTGCTCGTTCCCAGATGTACGGACGTCTGCGGGGAACGGAATTCGCTGCTATGTGAGTTTGTAAAACATGTTAAAACCGTCTACGCCTTCTCCTTCTAGCAACTACTGTATATTCAAAACAACTCAAATGCTACAGCATTAAAAGTCCCGACGGCAGAGAGGAGGGCGTCCATTCAAGCATGCACAAAACTCTTCCTCCAAATTAGACTAAAGACTCGGGTGAATGGAAACGGTCGCTGATGCGCATTTGTTTTATGCGAATCGTCCGTGAATGCGAATCGTTAATGCGAACGAGCTGAATGGAAACGCACCTACTGACTTTAAGTGTGCTTAACTACTATGACCACTGTGGATGTGGATGTACAAATCAGGTTGCTGTTACTCATCACCTCACAACATGTTTAACTCTATAAAAATGTAGTTAATAGGGTTATTACAACGTAATAAAGGCCTTATAAAGTAAAGTGTTATTGAGTGTAGTATGTTTGTAACAAGTGATATGTGACTGCAGAAATGATTTATTTCTAAGCATGCCAAAGCTAATCTGTCAAACATTTCACCAGAAAAAAAATACTTTAATGAACAAGATGTGTGAAAGTGACATTTAGAAACTCCCAGGGTTTGAAGCGATGGCCCCCCAAAGACAGACATTTGTAAAAACAAAAAACAACTGAAGAAAACTGTGTTTTCAGCTAAAACCACCAAAGCACTTTGTGCCTCTCTATCGAAATTGCACATGACAAATAAAGGTTCAACAATTTTTGGTTGTTCTCTCCTAAGATCCAATTAAGAGAGTAAGTGGAGAGAAAGAAGAAAAAAAGAAGAAGGAAGAGGGGGAGGGAAGGAGAGGAAGAGAAAGAAAGATTGAAGAGTAAAGGGAGAGAGGGTCTTGAGGAACCATCTGGTAAGAAGTGCCTCACAGTGGGATGCTGAAATGGTGATGGGCCACCCCAGAATGAGAGGGAGAGTCTTTCTTTCCAGTTGGCTCTCTCTGACAGACAAGGGACTTAGAGGAGAAAAAAAAGATAAAGAGAGAGAGAGAGGAAAAAAGGAGAATGTTAGGCAATCAGCCATCTGGAAGACAGTGTGTGATAACTGCCGATACAGAACAGAATTGGCAGAGTGCTTCAGCAAGGGGCTTGAATTAGTTTGAGAAATGATTCTCATATTCCAAATCGGATGAGAAGGGAGAAGAAAGAGGAGAGAGGCGATTGGCTGGCAGGTGGGGGAGGGGCATGGCTTTGTCCAATCAGAGGCAGAACCGTTTGCCAACGATTAAGTGACAGATGTGAGGGGAAACTATCAAGAACAAGCTGGCTAATTGTGGAGAGGGTGTCTTGTTTTCTGGTGCCGATCGTTGCTGTCTGAAACTGAACGGATGCAATTTCTCTGTGATTGAGGTTCAAGCCTATTAAGACCCAGGCCATATACAAGATGTCTGATCTCTTTATCTCGCTCTTCTATGTTTAGTCTCCCTCACTCCTTCTCTTGTACCCTCTCTCTTTTTTTGTCTCTCTCTGTCACTCTCTCTCTCTCTTTCTCTGTCTCTCTCTTTCTCTCTCTTTCTCTGTCTCTCTCTACTGCTTTGCCTCTTGTGTACTTTCTCTCTGCACATCCCCCTTCTTGCCTCTCTCTCGATCTCTCTCTCTTTCCCTCTCTCTCTCTCTCTCTCTCTCTCTCTCTCTCACTCGATCTTTCTGTCTCAGATATCGAATCACATGTTGCAGTTTCTGTCGATTTGGGACTTTGGGGGTTGAGGTTCCCAGGGAATCTATAACATCGAGCTCCGGAGGTGATTTGTCTTTCTGGAGACTGTTTTGCTCCTCAGACATCACCTATTCCATGAGCACACACACATACAAACACACACACATTCACACACACAGACACACACACATACACATACACACACACACACACACACACACACACACACATGCCCAGGAGAGTGATGGAAGCAGCGGTCAGCTTCACACCATTTACCTCCTCAAGGCTGCTGATGCAAGGGTGTGTGTGCGTGTGTGTGTGTGTGTGTGTGTGTGTCTGTGAGTGTGGGAGAGAGACAAACGGAGGGGAAGGGAGAGGGATAGAGAGAAATAAAAAAGAAAGTGCATAAAGGCTGAGGCGGAGAAAACAGGAAGACTGGAGAGAGAGAGAGAAAGAGAGAGAGGGACAAAGTGAGAGAGAGAGGGAGGGAGAGACAGAGAGAGAGCGAGAGAATAAAAGAAAAAGGGGGAGAGACGGAGAGAGAGCTAGAGAGAGAGAATGAGAGAGAGAGAGGGAGAGAGAAAGAAAAAGAGAGAGGGAGAAGCCCTGATGAAGGACAATCTGCTGGACATGCACCATCACTCTGATCTCCATTGCTGCTGCTGCTGCTGCTGCTGCCTTGAGAGTGGAGGTTCACACAGACTTTCCTCACGCTGTCAGGTAATGGTGACTGAATGTACCGAGGGGCCACAGTTACAGACCACCACATTTTACACCGATCAGCTCTAACCACCACATGGCACAACGGAGGAACAAGGGAAAACGTGTCATTTCTGGGTGTTTTTCAGCTTTTGTGACTGCCGCAATTGAGCTTATTTGTCCATATTTCCACAATAAGTGTCTTATCCATCTAAAAAACTGTTATTTGTCAGCTCATCATGTCAGGGTTCCTGGTGATCATTCTAATGGTGCAATTTGGAAAGCTATTAACAGTTTAGAGATAGAGATCACGCATGGAAGTCTGAGAGGAAGCTTGTCAGATTTTGTAGTTTTTATTTATGTGAGATATAGACAGTTCAGTGGAACGCGCACTCGAAAGTGTCTCCACATAAACAAACACACACAGACTGTACAGAGTGCCACATCTATATGGGCAGAAATACACAAATACCTAATACATATATATATTAACACACATACATTAACACAAACACACACTCAAACACACATACTGTCACATGCACGAAGTCAGTCAAATGCACACGCACACATACACACATACTACACACACACTCACACGTGTGCGCGCGCACACACACACACACACATGCACACGCACACACATTTTACACACTTATTGAACAAGAATCCAATTACTTAACTCTGCTTCAAGTTGCATTCTTGCCTGGCTGTTTCACCTTGACAATCCCTGTGTAATCTCTGCTGACAGTGGCCGCACTCTCTCTCTCACACACACACACACACACACACACACACACACACACACACACACACACACACATTCCAGAGAAGCAGGAGCCATCTCCTGACCCTCCTATAGGGGTCTGATTAAATGAAAGCTGTGATGCTCATCTCTTCTCCCCAGGGCCAATGAATACCAATGAGAGAGACCACTTTCACTGACCTCCCTCTGTGTGTACGTGTGGGTCTCAGCACACCAGTGTGCATTAGCGGCTGAGAGGGTGGAAGGCCCGTGTCCAGCCACACGCTCAGAGATATGAATGCAATGTGAGTGTGAGTGTGTGTGTATGTGTGTGTTTGACAGTGTGTGCGCTAAAGGGTGTGTGTGTGTGTGTGTGTGTGTTCAGTGTCTTCCATCCCTCTTCCCTACCTATGAACTGCTGCTGTATTGCTATGGACTGTGAGATCACTAACTAAACGGAATAATGAAGAGGTCATGCATAATTTCATTTGCTGTACGAGGACCCGGGGACATTTTCTTATTTCAATAAAACACTCCGTTTTATTCCATCCGCCATCCTCATAACTCTGCACCAGCGACAGATATTGGGGTCACGAATGGCAAATGAGTGATTTATAGATTACGGCACAGTGGGGGACAGCGTTCGGTCGCCCCGTAGCCTCCCCGGCTCACTCCGCCCCAGATTGATCCAGTGTCTAAATTCTCACCACGGGTGTATCTCTGCCGGGATCAATCCTTTGCCAGTGATAGATACGATCTTTCCCCCTTATTGGGTGTCTAATTTGCCTTTCCCACCACTGTATTAAATGCTTAAGTTCCATTAAGTCCTACTGGGATCCTAGGGTCACCCAAGCTGAATGGGCACGACCAGAAGATGAGCTGTGCCTGCAAGACAGAGCTTTCCAGACGGGAGGCAATCTTCTGCTTCATATTCTAGAGGAACAGGGCTCCCTTTTAATACAGCTTCTTAAGGTTAAAAGCAGTCCTAACTTGCCGATTTAGGACAAACTCCTTAAAATAAACGCTGTGTCAGTCCTAATTTTGGGTAATTCACAAAGCCCCTTAGCGCTAAGAGTAGCACCTACATACGGGAGTACTAAGAGGTAGTCGAGAGGACTTCCAAATGAACGGATCATTCCTTCCTTTCCATCGTTTTATCAAGCCTGTGGAGCATGTAAGGAATGCAAAAACGTCAACCAACCTAAACAAGTCAGTGCCCTTTTTAATAAACGGTGGTAGAATGAATAAACTAGCTCCTATGTACACAAATGTGTCATCATACAGCTGCATTCTGAAAATGGTGCAAAGATACTTGGACTGTGGGGTGCGGAATCCGTTATTATTTCAAGTGTTGCCTATATCACATTTATTGACCTACTTATTTATTTATTCTTTTTCAGTAGGCTATGAAATGCATGCCTCCTCACCGGCACAGACCTGTCACTCATCAACCAATCACTGGTGTCTTTGAAAGCAAGCTCATGCATGACACTTGACGTCATAGCAACGGAGCCTTTCTCATAGCTTAGGAGTTCTTGCTTTTCCTCTGTAAAAGTTAGTCTCAGCGGCTTTGTGAATAGGATTTAGGATTTTGAAAACTTTTAGTTAGAAACTTTGCGATTGAGTGGAGATACTCTTAGCAGGGGCGTAGCACCAGATTCTGGGCCCTATGCACAGTAGGTTCATAGGGCCCCCCCCCCCCCCAAAAAAGAGTGCCACGCCCCCTCCCCCCTGACGGTGAAACTTTGCAAATTGAAGGTAGTTAGGAAATGGCTTCCCTTCCTTGTCTTTTGCTGTAATTTTATTTGTTTTTATGTTGCTTGCCAGTCTGTGAACAATTGTGTCTCTCTCTTCATTAGTTCATTTCTCTGTCCATAGTGCTGGATCTTCTGGCATACACTCCCTGGCGCTGCTCTGACTACTTTCTGACCTCTCTTCATCCCTTTCACTTTTCTCAGAATCTTCTCTGCTATCACTTCCTTCACTTGTGTCATCCTCTACCACATTTTCTCCATCTTCCTGGACAGAACCCTCTACAAGCATGAAGCATCTGATAGATATTACTGTTACAGGCAATTCCAATGTAGCCTAATTTGTGTGACTGAACATGTTTAAAGGTAGAGTATGGGATGTTTTCCTGGAACATTTTTTACTATATTGCTTAAAATCCCCTTCACACCCTGATTGCAACAAAAAAAAGTCACCTTTGGATGGAACAGCCTGTGTTGCTATTTACTAAACACATTAAGCCTACAGTATAAATAGCTAAAATGATGTACTTTCATTTTAAACTGCTCACCTTGCCTCAAGACCACAGTGTCAGAGGATGAGGGGTCTGCATCACTAGCTGCTTCTGAAACTGAGTGCCATGTTTCACAAGTTAACTTTGCTAGCCAACTAATTTGACAGCCTAACCTTATGAACTTATTGAGCCTAGACTAGCACTACTATAGCCTACCTAGGCTATTAGCCTAATTATGTTATGGCCTAACAAATATTAATTTAGCCAAATGTTCTAATTAGTATAGACCTACTATTGCAATGGTGTGGTAGGCTATGCATAAAAATGAAAAAATACCCGCACACTGTTGCTGCAGCTCCCGTGTATTTTATTGGCACAACGTTTCGACCATTGTTGGTCTTCGTCAGGTGTTCGTCAGGTGTCAGCAGCAACAGTGTGGGTATTCTTTCATTTTTACGGATCTCTTTTTACCCTGCACCTGGATTGGATGTGCGTGCAACACACTCTGCAACTGTGGAAGGCTATGCAAACAAACATGTATTTAGAGTTTACCTCAGATTACAGATAGGGCATGTTATTTCTAATTTTGTGTTATGCCGTTTTTAGCAATGACAATCGCGGTGGTATTGATTCGTTTTATTACCACATCATGAGTTCATTTAATGTAGGGTGTTTGCTTTCACATTCGGGCTCACCTTTCTTAGGAAAGAAGTCTGTTAGTAGTTGCTTTCCCTCGTCTCTTTTTCTCTCTCTTGCCTGCCTTTCTTTTCTTTTCTGAAACCCGGATTTAACGTTCTTGGACATCTTCAATGCGCACCGTTGCCTCAGTCGAATGAACGTTAACATTCGTCAAATGCGCCTATAGGTAAAAAGCACACTGAAGGCGGACTAAACCATTTTGTGCGTGAGCCGGGGGGGTGAGGGTCTCCAGACATTATATGTAGACTAGGACACACAATTCAATCCATCATTCAACCAATTTATTTACCCAAAACATTAAAATTATATTAGTTAGCAAGAAAATTTGGACCTTTGAATGATATTAATATTTAAAGGAAAAATAAAATTCCACACTCCTCAAGGACCCTCCCCCACAGAGGGCCCTGGTAACTCAGTCCCCTTTATCCCCCCCCTACGACGCCACTGACTCTTAGAGGTCATTTATAATGCTTTGTGAATATGGGCTCAGATGCTTATACTCATTTTGATATTGTGTTGAGTAAAATGAAGTCAGAAATACTTGCCGTTGGAGAATATTTGCTTTGATGCATTCTGGTTTCCCTCTAGCTGTTCATGTGTGATTTTGCATTCCTTTATCAAGTCAGTGCTGACTGTATGCTCCAAATGCATTTCATTCCCATCTGGGCCTACTGAAATGTGTGTATAAAAGCAAGGCAAAGCAAGTTGATTTATAAAGCACAATTTTATACACATTGGTAATTCAAAGTGCTTTACAAATGGGCAGATAAAAGAACATAGAAAAATAGCAGCTAAAGCTGCTTCACCATGTGTAGTTCTGACAGGTATTACCAACAGATTTGTCTCCAGTGAGAGATCTAGCATGTGTGTACCAGTGAATCATATCTGAGAGGTAATTTGGCCCTGTCTCATTTAGTGACTTATTAACAAGCAGCAGTGCTTTAAAGTACATTATGTGACTTACTGGAAGCCAGAGTAAGGACTTATTATTGGTGTAATATGGTAAATTATTTTGTTCTTGTAAGAACTCTAGTAGCTGCATTTTGTACAAGCTGAATCTGAATCTGTGTGATTTGGGTGTCATTGGCATAGCTATGATAGAAAATTGTATTGTCCTTAATGGTTTGTCCGAGTGGGAGCATATAAAGGTTGATTAATAAAGGCCCAAGGATTGACCCCTGGGGGACACCACAGGTCGAAGATGGCGTTGGCGTTGAGGTATAGTTTCCAATGGCAACAAAGAGGCTCCTGTCCTGTAAGTATGATCTGAGCCGCTTGATAACTGTTAATTGTTTCGTATGAATGCATCTAAATTATTCTTTTTAAGTAAGGGCTTTAAAACAGCTGTTATAGACAAACAAAAAACAAATAATGACTAACTAACCTCCAGAGTCAGTATCAGAAATAAACTCCCAGGGTGGCAGAAATACAAGCGTCAAACAACAACTGTATAAATAACTAGAAAAAAAAAACGTTTCCTTGACTAACAAATGAGAACAGGCATGGTGGTCGGCCATTTCCAAAGCAGTAAGACAAGCTTATCTTTTATCCCATTTCAAACCTCATCCCGCCACATTCCAGCAGCACCTTGTTTCCCAGTACTCTTCCCCAAGGGGCTGTAGTCAAGCAATGGCCTTGCAAATGTATCCACAGCTGCCACATTAAATTGACTTCATATGTTTGTTTTCTAGTCGTCTCATTTTATTATCATACATCCTCTCTAAATTTAGATTATGTGCAATAACAATTTTCTCTAGTTAAATAACAAAAATGCAAAACGACTACAGACTATTCTTTTTATTGTGATTCATTTTGAACCTGCTGGCACATCCATGTTATTTAAAAGTACATTGTAATGGCAATTGTTTGCAGAGGCCTCTGGCAACATCTGAATGCACAAAGTACCTTCCACCTTCTCCCTGCAACCCAGCTGCTCATTGGCCCCTATCAGTCATCAGGAAGCCTTGAGAGGACAGGTGTTCAGGTTCCATAGGCATCTCCTTACATCTCAAAAAGCACATACTGTTGTGAGGTCAAGCATAGCAAGTTTAAATTATTACATCAATCATTATTGATCTTTTTGACCACGTAACCACCATTTTGTTGGTCAGTGACACACCTGTGGTTGATGGCGCTCTACCTTTATCAAGTCTTTTAAATAGCTTTGGTAAGTAAGAACAAATATCAGCAGAAACTTCAACGAGGCTGGTAAACATTATTCTAACTCGTTGCCCAGTCATCTTTTCGAGCCTCTGAAGTGTTGTAGCGAGGGTGACTTCCCTGACCTGGAGTATTACGACATTATGAACAATCTAGTTCACACCACGTCTCCATACACGTGTCAGCAGTTTAAGTTCAAGCTCATAAGAATTTAGATGCCTATAAGTATTTTCTGGCAGGTCATGTACACAAGACTGACCAATCCAAAGTTTACCAACATTGTAATGCATAACACTGGCTGATGGCAGAAAGCCACCAGGTACCAGCAACCAGTACTGGTAGAAATGCTACAGTGTAAAAAAAACATTTACATTATAGGAACATGGTAAAACTATTTAATGACATTGAGGAAGTCATGAATTTCACTCTCTGGTACAACTCCTGTTGTTTTAAATGTGCTATATAGATAAATATGACTTGGTGCTTTGCTATCAGATTAAAAATAAGAATCTCGAGGCCCGACAAGAAATGTTTACCACACAAAGAAATGTATTCAGTGGGCTGCCAATTCCCCCGTCTGAGCACTGCAATCCACTTACTACATCTTTCCTGGTCTGCTTGAAGTCTATATGGCGTTAAAGCAGGTTTATCACCTCTTCCATTATGACTCCCTAAAGCACAGCACGTCTCAGGTATATTTGACATCAACAAGGTTTTCTGTTTCATTGCTCTACTTACCCTTGTAATGGTAGCCTTACAAGCACACTGTATACCCACTAAGCTGTTCTACAGTACTCCAATGCTCTCTCCCCATCTTAACCACTCTTCATTTTGTATGTATCATGTTTATACCATGCTTTGTGTACTTTTGTCACATGAATGCTAGCATGCTTATCCTGATATGTGAATTAATTAATCTGCCATGTTTCTAAATTCTAGCCTCTCTTCCCTTCTGCAACCCCATACAGGTAGGGTTGACCGGCAGTATGGCAGCATAAACAAAAAATGACGTCAGGTCAGAAGGATCAATAGGCTTAAACAAAGCCACATTCATGGAGCAGTGAAGATGAGAGGCTCATATAGGTTCTGTATGAAGAGAGACTGTCACATAATAATCTGATGATCTGATAGAGTGCAAAGCAATGCACTTAGTCAAGGGAATCAATGTACTAGTAGTAGTTACTCATGTCATTGACAAGGCATGTAACAATTTCCAATGGTTTTCTGGAGAAAAAAAACCTATAGGTCTCTTTGGCCTAGCAATGTCATCTCTGCAATACCTCAGCTTAGTTTTGATGTCAATACTGGCTGACACCTCAAAACAAAGTAGACATAAAGCACATGTTGCACTGATCACAGAGTATGGGGTTGTGTGTGTGTGTGTGTGTGTGTGTGTGTGTCTGTGTGTGTGTGTGTAGTGTGCTTGTGTGTGTGAGTGCAGATGATAGTGTGTGGTTTGGTCTGAAAAGGGTTAGACAGCAGAATAGAGATAGAACCTCATGCTTCCTTTGGCCACAGCAGCCTTTCAAAAGTACTTTGATTACACCAGCATGGTCGAGTAAGGGCCAGTGGCACACACACACACACACACACACACACACACACAGAGTTGCAAGGCCGTCAGGAAGCTCACCTTCACAAAAGAATTACCTTCAGAGAGAGGATAGCACAGTATTGGGGTGACCCAGAACACACCAGTGACATCAAACGCTCAGGGGGATGGAGAGAAAATGGCTCGCAATCCCACTCTCTTTCACACACAAACATAGACATTCTAACACACACACACACACACACACATACACACACACACACACTCACTCACACTCACACTCACACTCAATCTGAGTGAGGGAAGAATGAGAGTGTGAGAGACAAAAGAAGCTCAAAGATCAATTTCCTGAGGATTTGGAGTGAAAGAGCCCCTTGAGCGAAATGTCCTCTTCCTCCTCCTTCACCCTACCTCCCTCTCTCCCGTCATCCCTCCATCTCTGAAAGGATAAGGAGAGAGGCCAGTGTTCCTCTTTATGTGAGCCTATCCTGTAAGGACGGCCATGCGTGTGTGTGTGTGTGTGTGTGTGTGTGTGTGTGTGTGTGTGTGTGTGTGTGTGTGTGTGTGTGTGTTAGCATGTCTATGTTTGTGTGTGTGTACATTCTGGTCCGATGTGTGTAAAGCAGCACTGTGTGTCGGTGTGGTTTGGGCACCTGCTGTAGTCACATAGCAGAACCTGAGCAGGTTTGAGCAGAATGAAAATATGAACCTTAATCTATTTATGCACCAGCTCAGTGCTTATGGCATTCCACTAATGCTCACAATAATATGACTGACATAAATGAGATACTGTTGAGATGTAGTGGTGTGAATAATAATCTAGATATCTCTAATAATAATCTACTGAAGTGCACCGGGAGGTCAGCGGTGATGTGAACTCTATGATTCCCCAACCACTGTCTTCTATGGAGGCCTTTAGACACACACACACACACACACACACACACACACACACACTTTATAAATCCCCAACCACTGGCTTATATGGAGCCCTACACACACACAAACACACAAACACACACACACACACACACGCACACACACTCTATAACTCCCCAATCACAGTCATATATGGAGCCCTACAGAACAAATAGAGACAAAGGAATAAATAGACAGAGGGGGGGTGGAGAGATATATGTCTGTTTCCAGACCCGACTGAAAGAGTTCCTCAATCTCCCTGCTAATAAGGTGGAAAAGGAAAGGCAGAGAGCACACACACACACACACATACAGATTATTTCTCTCTCACACACACACACACTGACTCTCTCTCTCTCTCTCACACACACACACACACTCTCTCTCTCTCTCACACAAACACACAGAATCTCTCTCTCTCTCTCACACACACACACACAAACACACACACACACACAGGCTCTCTCTCTCAAACACACACAGACTCTCTCTCTCTCTCCCTTTCTCTCACACATACACACAGACTCTCTCTCTCTCCCCTTCTCTCTCTCACACACAAAGACTCTCTCTCTCTCTCCCCTTCTCTCACTCTCACACACACACTCTCCCTCTCTCTCCCCTTCTCTCACTCTCACACACACACTCTCCCTCTCTCACACACACACACACACACACACACACAGACTCTCTCTCTCGCTCACAAACACACACACAGACACTCTGACTGCTTGTCTGTCTGCCTCTCTCTCCCGCTCACACACACTCCATACTGACAGAAAGAGAGAGAAATTGCACAGTCCATCACTCTAGACCAATCTAGTTAATTTCACTCTCAGAGCAGGTGCTTCTCTAAAGAGAGAGAAAGAAAGAGAGGAATGGAGGAATTGTCTCCTACAGACATTTGAAAAAGACTGCAGAAAGTATTTCTCATAGAGGAACTCTTTGGAGGAACCTAATTGAAACTAGTTCTCTTTGTTCCTCACAGGTTTTCAGATAATGTGAGCCGCGGCGAGACCCAGGACCAGTGGCATAGATGATAGAGATGAGATGACACGCATGAGCCCACATTAACATTCTGCTTTACAGGGATGGGCTAAAAGGGTAGGTAGGGTAGGGCAGGGTGGTGTGGTGTGGGGTCTTGGTCCATTTATTTCAAAAGTGCTATTTACATCATTATGTGACATTTATTGGCGAGGGAAATAAAAGGGGGTGACTGCTATATGGCATTACAATAGTCAGAAAATAGTATTATAATAGAGTATTTTTCAGAAAAGCAAGAAAATTAATGAATCATTAATACAACAGAACAGCCATCTCCAGCTGACCTATCCTAATGGTGTTAATTATCGGACTGCGTGTGTTATCCGCAAACGTTCATGTGGTCATGTTAATCCATTATTAAACTGAGAATATCGATTGTTAATCCATTATTAAACTTTGTTGTTTAACAGAATAGCCCATGTTTAAAACTGTCCGATAACTGACATAGCTTCGCTAGTAGGGTAGGGTGCTAACACCCATGAACAGCCATCTCCAGCTGAACTAGTCGGGTAGGGTGCTAACAGCCATCTCCAACTTAACTAGTAGGGTAGGGTGCTATTACACCATCTCTAGCTTAACTAGTAGGGTAGGCTGCTATTACGCCATCTCTAGCTTAACTAGTAGGGTAGGGTGCTATTACGCCATGTCCAGCTTAACCAGTAGGGTAGGATGCTATTACGCCATCTCTAGCTTAACTAGTAAGGTAGGGTGCTATTACGCCATCTCTAGCTTAACTAGTAGGGTAGGGTGCTATTACGCCATCTCTAGCTTAACTAGTAGGGTAGGGTGCTATTACGCCATCTCCAGCTGAACTAGTAGGGTAGGGTGCTAACAGCCATCTCCAGCTTAACTAGTAGGGTAGGGTGCTATTACGCCATCTCTAGCTTAACTAGTAGGGTAGGGAGCTAACAGCCATCTTCAGCTGAACGAGTAGGGTAGGGTGCTAACACCCATGCCGCAGATTGAGTGCCCAAGGAGAGCACATGCTGATAATTGCATGCATTCTAATGACTTGTATGCACCATGAGTCACGTCTGATAAAAAGTGTCTGCTAAATTAATAAATACAAAATATCAGACCAGACAAAAGCTGAACCTGTGCTGGTATACTTACATAAAAGGGAATCACTGCCACAAAAGGTCCTTTTAGGAGAACATCATTGACAAGAACAGAAAATTAAAGTGAAGTAAAAAACAGGTACATTTACTTCTATAGATGAGGGAAGAGCCATCCAGAAGGGGTTAATTCTCTGTCTGATTTCTATGTCCCACCTTCTCCATTTTGATAATGAAAATTCCTTCCCATCACTGAATTACCCCAACACCACGCTGCCTGCAAATTGAATTGGTTAATGGCCAACACAGAAGTGGTCAGAACACACCCCAGAGGCACTTAAGGTGTGTGTATGAGTGTTTGCATGAGTGTGTGTGTGTGTGTGTGTGTGTGTGTGTGTGTGTGTGTGTGTGTGTGTGTGTATATGCATACTAACTTGTTTTACATCTAGGACTTTTCTTTTTGATGTCGTGTGAGGTGAGGTGAATTTTGTGAGCTTGTTTTAAAACAAGCAGTCAGTGAACCGAGGATTTGTGAACAAAATGAGAGAATGAGGGGAAAGACAGCGTAAGAATGAGAGAGAGAGAGAGAGAGAGAGAGAGAGAGAGAGATGAAAAGAGAAGTGGTTTTGTTCAGGCATATCACATGTTCCTAGTAAGGTGTCTGCCACGGGTTCCGCTGAGATGTACCTTCACGAGGTGCAGCTAAGGCAATTAAATTGCTACAGGTCACTTCTCAAATGAAACAAAAACATCTGAGAAGTTCCAGGAAGTTTCAAACTAGGTTATTCATTCTCTTTCTTTCACTCACTCTCTCTCTCTCTCTCTCCCTCTCTCTCTCTCTCTCTCTATCTCTCATCTACCCCTCCCCCCAATTCTGTCCTGGATATCAAAGCCCTCTTTTAATGTTGACACTTTCGGGGGGTTGGGGGGTGGAACTGGGGGGTGAAAGCAGAGAGTTTGACTAATGCGGGATGTTTGCTTGTGTCACCTGTACAAACAGACTCACGGTGGCAGCGATGGCGACGCTGAGAGGGGCTGAGGGAGGCCGAACAGCACCGCGCCGCACCGAGGCAGAGGAGTTAATAAGGCGACTAACGGCTTAAACAGAACCGCTCCCAGAGAGAAGAGGCCCCACGAGGCTGTTTTTCTGCTTCCATTGACAGCCGAGCAGCACGCAGATAATGCTGTCTTACACACACACACACACAAAATTACACATTCACTTATTCAAATACACACTTCTTCACAAATCATGGACACACATATTGACACACAAACACACACACACACACACAAACACACTTAATCATGGATACTCACTCACACACAAATACACATATACACGCACACAAACATACACAATTAAAATAACCCATACACTTATTCACTCACACACACACACACACACAGACACACACACACACGTCCCAATTATGGGGCCAGCTGTTCCTAAAGCTCACAGTCCCTTTGGGAAATGGAAATTAGTCACCTGTGAGACCCCCATTTCACAGAAACTCTCTCTCTCTTCTTCTATTCTCTGAAAGAGAGGCCGTGGGAAGTCGATTCATTAATATCTTATTTGTTTATCTTTCCTTGATTGATTCCTCCAGAATATACAGGATTTACTGGCATGGTTGAAAAAAACAGCCACATTTAAAAGCAGATGACACATCAAGAGAAATCTGAATGAGCAAGAGGTCTTTCATGTTTCCACATTTACATGTGATTACTATATCAAAGACAACTTGCAAGTAAGGTATACACCATCAGTATATGTTCTCTAGTAACCATTATATTAACATTTGCATTACCATGCTTTGATCTAGCAGTTAAGTCTCCTTATCAAAACTCACATACATACATGTACACACCACGTAAATGAACATAAGTGGGCACTAACAATGAAACCCTGAGCTTTATCCTACTTATTATTCCTCATGCATGGACTAATGTAAGAAGCACACTAACCCGATCATCACAGAAAGGAACTATCTAACCAACTAATTAAAAGGTGGTATCACAAAGCCTGTCATGCACATCCTAAATCTCCAGTGTTCTTCCTACCAGGGTGACGTCGTAGAAGGTATGACACACTACATCTGATCTCAGATCAGTGGCCGGCGGGAGTGTGGTGGAGAGGCGACCATCTTAGCTGAGCCCTTAGGTGCCTTGGACCCAATCGAGCTAACAGGCACCCGCTGAATCCTGCTTACTTTCATTTCCCAAAACCTATTTGTCTTCCTACAGTAACGCTGAACAGCTCCAAAGATGTAATACCATAAAAGCATGCAATCAATACGCCCCGAAAAGGTACTCCCATTTATTATTTTGATGGAGAAAAACCTAAATAGCCAAACAGCACAGAATGTGGGTGTGTGTGTGTGTGTGTGTGTGTGTGTGTGTGTGTGTATGTATGTGTGTGTCTGTGTGTGTGCATATGTTTGTGAGGGGGTGGGGGGAAACTGAGGATGAGTATAAAGTAAAATGAGAGCAAACTTGGAACAGTAAGTGCACGTGTTTCTGTGTGCCTCTATTACAGAGACAAATTGATAACATTTCTGAAATGAAAGAGACATATTTAGCACAAACACACATCATCCTTTTCTGTCTTCCTCAGGTGCAGTGGCATGCCATCACCCTGGACTCTCCTTCCACCTTCCCTTGCTGCTGCGCTTCAGTAGCACCAGCCATCCACTAGATGGCAGTGTTTGGAAAACCAACTCACATTCTATAACACACATCAGTGGAAACGCAGCACGTCATCTCATGAGAACGGACATGCGTATACATCTCTTACATTCAAAGCAAACAGCTCACGTGTTTCTTTTTAATGGAAAAATATGAATCATTGTGAGCAATACATAAACATAAGCACACACACACGCACAGACTCAGCTATGCACATGAAGATCAATCTCAGCACTCTTCCTCGCCCTCCCTAGTAGACTACAGGTGGCTGCTGTTGATTCAGTCTGTACACCAGGTGTGATTTGGCAATAGTCTCATTTCTCTGAGATTTAACAAGCACTTCAATTTTCTCATGAGTGCGCGGAAACAACACACTTCAGGGCCAAAATTACGTTTAGAAGATAAACATGTTGTTTTATCCCTGTCATACCGTTATTTACTCTCTCTATTTCTCTCTCCCTCTCACTCACTCACTCTCTCGCTCTCCCCAGTAGTTTACAAAAACCTCCCTACAGCCTTATCAGATATTAAATTGCGAATTGGGAAAACTCTCTATCTCTCTCCCTGGCTCTCTGGCTCTCTTTCTCTCTCTCATCCTCTTTCTTTCTCAAAAAAAAAAAAAACCGAGCAAGCTTCCATGGCATAGTTTTCACGAACAATATAGCAACAAATCTTTTTTTTGTTGAGATGTTGAGATCCAACAAATCCAACAAGTTAAAAAGGAAAACCATAACAGTAGGATAGTGTTCATTTAGTTTATGACGAAATATGTTTTTTTTTTCTATGGCTAGGGTCAGGGTTACACAAGAAGATGACAAGACAGTATCGACATCATTTAACAGTAACTGTGTCTATATCATTAGCAATATTGCTTAGAAAAGAAGACGGAAATTCAGACTTCCCAGTTCAAATCGGAAGCACCATAAAGTTACATTAACCTTTCAACTATTTTACAGAAAGCTAACATTAAATAATGATAACACCACATTGGGAGAAAGAAATAAACTAATGTTTGGGTCTATTTTCGGTATAATGAGGCTGGGAAAAAAATAGGTAAGAATACCACAAACCCTAAACAACATTAAACAACATTAAGCCAACAGGTAAAGTGGTGGTGTTATATTATAAAGGTTGTGTTTCCAAACTGAACTCAGAGCGGCAAAGGTAATTCAGGATTGAGTAAAAAATACGTAGCTGACCAAATGAACACTACTGTAGGGGAAAGGGTACAATTTTAGAAAAATCATTCCAGTTGAAATCTTTCCCCTTTTCTCTCTCACTCCCCCCCACAAGTAGCAGGACATTGGGACGCCTCAGGCTAGAAACGCCGAGCTATAAATGGCTGATTTGAGGTTGGTGAGCCACAGTCAATTTCCAATCGATAAAGCATTTCAGAGCGACACGCATAACCATTAAGGAATATGTAAAGAAATCAATTGAACTGTTAATAGCACATCCCTGAAGTACTGTCGGCAATGCATGTGATGCACTTAACTTCCAAGATAAGTATGACAGGGAAATCAAGAGGGGGCATTTTGCTAAGGAGAAGACCTGTCAGCACATGCAGGTTGTAGAGTCAAAGATGAATTGATTGTGGACAGTTCGTCCAGCATAAAAAGCCTCTCACAGGACACAACCAGATGACAAACAGATAAAATACAAACCAACAAATAAACCAACCAACCAATACAACACAAGCGACAGAATAAGTACTGCCACTGATGAACGCGGGTTTAGTCTGGTGACCAGGTTAAGAGAGTAGGTCTGGAGTTTAACACGGCACAGGAAACCAAAAACAGACCATAGCATATCTGTGATATATGAATGATTTGGTAATACTTCACTTGAACCCTGGTTTCCAAGACTATCATAATCCTGTCATAGAAGATGCCATGCATTGTCATCATAAATAGTTTTAACAATCCATGTTCAGTGATGTGAAAGTGTCATGCCAGCATAATCAGCGTAATTGTCATGACTCTATGATACTATGACAGCTTAATAACATGTGACATGAAGCTATTATGGCACTACATTCAGACAGCTGTCTACCAGTAATGGCAACACGACTGTCAGGACTCCAGCCATGATGTGCTGTCTGTGTACTATTGTTCCATGTGTTTATGTTTGTGTTTTGTCTGACATGTACTTCTATTGTTCCATGTGTTCATGTCTCTCCCCCTCACTTGTGGCACGTGCCACTTCCTGTCATTATTAGTTTGCCTCTATTTTCTGTGATCAACTGTGTCTCGCTGTGTGTCTCATTATGTGTGATTACTTTGTGTATTTATACCCTTTTATTTACCCTCTGTGTATTGTTTCCTTTGTTCTTTGTTAGATCGTCTTTGTTAGATACGTTAGATCGCCTTTTGCCTTTGTAGCCGGTTCCTAAGTTTTGCACTCTGGTTTTTGCCTACTTATTTCTGTTCCCGTTTTGTGTTCTGCAATCCCTCAGTCGTAACCTTCATTCTTTCTTTTATTCCTTCATTTTTCTTCCCTTCCCAGCACAGTGAACAAATCACTCAGAGCAGTGTCTGACCCGACGCACCAGGTATGACGAGGCTTGGAACCAATTAAGAACACATTCATTTCCAGGTATCCTGGCAACAAATCGCCACTGCACAAAGAACCAGCATGAAATAACTAATCTGCCCCGAAAAAGAAGAAGGCGATCTTTAATCGATTCCATTTTTGTCAGACTGAAAGGGGATTGGGAAACGGGGGGGCGCAAATTATTTCATTCATCACAGAAATATTGTAAGTTGTCCAAATGCTGGTGCCAAATCAGCATCCGCCTGAGAGTGAGACGGGGGGGGGGGGGGAGAACAAGGAAGGAAGGAAAGAAAAAGAACCATTAGGCTGTCAGGTCTATCTAAAAAGATCCATTGATTTTTTTTTTTTTTACATAAAATATACATATCCCGAATCTTTCATGGCATTTTGGGATTTTTTTTCTACACTGAAATAATGTGCAATGCTGCGTATTACTTCATTTAAGATGTGTTATACTGAACCAATATTAACTTATGTCTGCAGTTCCAATGTATACTAATGTGTATGACGGAGGAAGATGAGTAAACACACTTTAAAGCAGCTGCACATACTGAGGCACACATCTTGTGTGGGGGGCTGGTGAAGTGAAAGGATGGCACAGTGAATCATATTCAAGTCAGAAAAATTCCATTATCCAATGTTTTAAAAAGCAATGTGAGGTTTCCGGAGCTATCGGAGAAATAATATGCATATTGGTAGAATTGTCTTGCATTAAAAATCATAATAGGTCTATCAGAATACCTCATTGAGATTCATCAAAGGCATATCACCCAAGAAAAAAACATTTCCTCTCTTCTATCCACCTGGCCTTTTCTTCCTTCCTTCCGTTTTAAAGGCCTACCCACTGTCTTTCATTTTAAAGGCCTACCCACTGTCTTTCATTCTAAGAAAAAGAACCATTAGGCTGTCAGGTCTATCTAAAAAGATCCATTGATTTTTTTTTTTTTTACATAAAATATACATATCCCGAATCTTTCATGGCATTTTGGGATTTTTTTTCTACACTGAAATAATGTGCAATGCTGCGTATTACTTCATTTAAGATGTGTTATACTGAACCAATATTAACTTATGTCTGCAGTTCCAATGTATACTAATGTGTATGACGGAGGAAGATGAGTAAACACACTTTAAAGCAGCTGCACATACTGAGGCACACATCTTGTGTGGGGGGCTGGTGAAGTGAAAGGATGGCACAGTGAATCATATTCAAGTCAGAAAAATTCCATTATCCAATGTTTTAAAAAGCAATGTGAGGTTTCCGGAGCTATCGGAGAAATAATATGCATATTGGTAGAATTGTCTTGCATTAAAAATCATAATAGGTCTATCAGAATACCTCATTGAGATTCATCAAAGGCATATCACCCAAGAAAAAAACATTTCCTCTCTTCTATCCACCTGGCCTTTTCTTCCTTCCTTCCGTTTTAAAGGCCTACCCACTGTCTTTCATTTTAAAGGCCTACCCACTGTCTTTCTTTCTATTCAATGTTTCCTTGAATAAGGAGACTGTGCTTTCTGATTAGGCACACTATGACAACTGTTCATTCGAGTTTCTTACATTAGCAATGAAGAGGTGGTCTTTTTTTTTTTTGATTGTTTGTGTGTGTGTGGATATGGGTCTGTGAGGCAAATGAAAGGTGTGAAACAGTGTGTGTGTGTGTGTGTGTGTGTGTGTGTGTGTGTGTGTGGAGCTATGAAGATGAATGAGCTTTATTATCCTGTTAGATGGTGAGGGCTGCGGGTTCAAAGTCAAAGGATGCAGACGTAGCGTCACGTCTTTTTATCTCACCTTTCATAGACAGCAGCAGACTGTTCATTTCTTCAGATAGAAGTCATGCAGGTCTCATCCTCCCTCTCTCTCTCTCTCTCTGTCTGTCTCTCTCTCTCTCTCTCCATCTCTCTCTCTATCTATCTCCCTTCCTCTTTCTATCTCTCTCTTCCTCCTATGCAGTGTGAATCAGATCTGTTTTCAGATTTTTCCTCTTTAACACATCAGTAGGGTAAAAATGATGGGGGTTGGAGGCTTCACACCCATCATCTCCATGGTAACATGAGGCTCTTCCCCCGCCAGGATGCAGATCTGTTACCCTGTTTCGTTCTCCTCCTCATAAACAGGAAACCCATTTGTGGCTTTCCTCTTTGTGGGTAACAGGCCCGAGGGCCTCTGCAAGAGCAGCAAGGAACAGCTCAGCATCAGTGCACATCTCAGTGAGGCGGTGGGGTTCTAACCACCAAACACACATCTACACAAACAATTTATAGTCAAATACACACACGAACATACCTGTATTCAGGCATGCAAATAAATATTCACATATAAATGCACACACACACACACACACACACACACACACACACACACACACACACACACACACACACACACACACACACACACACACACACGCACACATGGGAACAGACATACACACACACACACTGACACAGACATGTTAATCGATAGCCACTGTACACCCCCAGCATCTAGTGGACAGACACAAACCATTACAGCTACGACTTCAATGCGGAGGGGGGGGGGTTGGGTTATTTCTAATCTCAATAAACTCTCTCCTGTCAGGAGCTTTGTGCTCCAGGCTCTGAATTTAGAGTGCTCACTGCAGATGCTAAAGGTGACAGGGAATCCGCCAAGGCCTTAAAGCAGCCACGAGCCACCGCCATACCCTAAACATACAGCTAGTGAAAACGCCAAACCTGGAGAGGCGACATCTATACAAGGACGAGAGGCAATCCATCATCGTATGACAGCACACAGGGGGCAGTCCAGAATCTCTCTCTTTCTCCTCATAGCCCCCCTCTCTCCTTCTCCTCCTCTCTCCCTAGCTCTCATTTCTCACTTTATGTAAGTTGCATGTTTCTCGGGCCATGCCTGTTTTGTGCGCGGTTATTGGTGGCGCTATCTGACACGCGCTCTGCGCTGAGGGAGGCAGATAACGCGTCGCAGCGTCGGCGTCTGAAATTGAATTCGCCCCAAACGTGGCAGTGATGAAGTGCTTTTCATACCTGCCGCAATTGTCTCTATCACGCATCCTGTCCGAGCTTATTAAAGCCGCGCCGGCTGGCGCCCGCCGAGAGACCTCATCATTGTACATTTAAATAACACAATTGGCAAACCAAATTCACTTTTTCTTCAAAAAATGGAGGGGGGGGTGGTTAGACTTCTATCTCACTTGCGAGGCAAACATCAGAGCGAGCGGTAATGAGGCTGCTTCTCAGTGTAATGCCTTCTAAAAGAAGACCCCCCTCCCCCCTCTCTCTCTCACTTCTCTCCCCCTCTTTTATCCTCTCTACTCCCAACCATTCCTCTTCTCTCTCTCTCCGCCATTCTATCCCCCCTGAACTCTCTGACTCATGCAGTTTGAGCCTCTACATTCCTCCTTCCCCCCTTTAATTCTCTAGGCTTCATATCCCCCCCACACACTTTCTCACTCTCTCACTCTCTCACTCTTTCTCTCTTTCTCTTGCTGCTCTCTCTCTCTCTCCCGCTTCCTCTCGTTCCCTCTCTCTTGTGCTGGCTTTCGCGCCCTGTACATCTTCCTCTCCCCTCTGCTCTCCCGCAGGCCAGGTTTTAATAATAGGATAAAGTGCAGCAAATTGATCCAGCCTCACAGGCATTGGGAGTAAGTCAATAAGAGCGAGCACGGCCCTCACTGCTGACTCACGTTCACACACAAACACCAGCCCATCGTGGCCTCAGGGGCCAGGGCCAAGAAAAGAAGTGGGAGAGAGAGAGGGATGGAGAGGAATGTAGAGTGAGGGAATGAAGAAGGGGGAGAGGGGGAGAGAGGGAGAGGGAGAGAAAGAGAGGGAGAGAGAGAGAGTGCACAGCCTCCCAGCCAAGTGGAAAAGAAGAGACACACCATGGCATGGGAGCTGGTGAGAGTCAATTCCCTTCATAATTCTCTCTTTCTATCTCTCTCTCTCCCTCTGAATTATATTCTCCTCTCTCCCCCTCATGCACACATGCATATTCCATTTTGCACAGGGACTCCTTTGTGCTAGGAACAAGCTAGTGCACTTTGTCCGTCCGTCTGTCCGTCCTAGGAACCCTTTCATTGTGGTAGACTTCAGCTCTCACAAATATTGATGAATCGCAGCGTGGAGTTCAGGACAACAAGCCGCACCGATCTTTTAAACTCTGACTCACGTCTCAAGCCCTCGCAGTGGAGCTCAACAGATGGGTGCAGGGAAGACGGGGGACAAAGAATACGACGCGGAGCAAAGAGGCACAAGAATTCGATCCGAGCAGAATAACTTCATCACACACTTGACAGGGGATCAGGCAAGACAGCGTGTGCATACTAGAGAACAAGGGCGAAAATCGTCTGACATCTTAAGCCGTCACAAAACCCATTTCAGTGTTAAACTCTCATGCTGTGTTCGCAACATGGTTACACTTGTTGTGGTTCTGGTCAGAATCGGCCAGCCTGACATAAATGTTAATAATGCTTTTTGTAAACATTTGATTTTGACTTATTTTGATGCAAATTACACATTTTAACAATTATATGTCATGTCTAGTGTCTAGCCTCCTTTTAATGATGTTCTACCACTCAGTTTTATTCAAAATAAGCTAAATTCACAATCCACATATTTTAGCATACACACAACTAGAGAAAATCGAAATCTCAGGATTATCAGCGTTTTGTATATTTCACATTGTATTTAACAATTAACACATATTTAAAATATGCATAAAATATAAATCATAAAATCTTGTGATTTTACAACACTTGTGTCTTTTGTCAAAAATAACTGGTGTGATTTATGACGACCCAACTGACAACATTATTTTAAAGTGCCTGTCATTTTGGCAACTAGTGTAAAATGTATTGTAAATGTAAAAAAAAAAAAAAAAAAAATCATCCATTCATGTCAATAGAGTGAAGGTCGTCTTGAATCCTTGTGAGTTTAAGATGAAAGAAAAGATTATTGTTATCGAATTGATCATTGTCATTGTTATTATTGATTGTTATCAAAGTCTGATTCAAGATTCAAAACGTTAATTTTTGACGGGAACACAACATGAGGGGTTAAAAAGTGGTAATTTACTAATCTGCAGTCATGGGCATCAACCACATGCTGTGAGGTGAAAGGAGTGTTGCTATTTTTCACACTTCTGCAGCTTCACTGCATGTGTATTCATGGGAGAGGGTCTCTAAAAGCATCAAGCGCTGGATGCTGGAGACAAGGTGGAGTGACAGGCGAATGTGATTTATCAGGGCCGGCAGAGGTGAAATCTCTGTCATCATTTATCACCCTTGAGCAGCTCGTCTGAAGAGACTTGACACAGGCGAGGACTGCTGCTTGGACAAGCGACAGAGAGATTCATTTTGAATTTGAGAGAGAGAGAGAAGGCAAGAGAAAGACAGAGAGAGAGAGAGAGAGAGAGAGAGAGAGATCAGACAGTATTTTTGATACATGTCTGTGGTTACAGATTCCAAATACAGTATATTTTTATTAGCTATCATATACACTTGACCTTAAAAACTTTGATGCATCACGCTTCACCTACTAGGGAGAGACTAACAGGCAAACAGACTAACAGGCGCGATTATATCTCAATCAAGCATGTTTCAAGCACATGCATGTCTCTAATTGGACAAGGGTTATTACTTTTCCATAGTGATGTGTTTGAAACGGCTTATTTAAACAACAATGTACTTTACGGGTTATCGTAAATATACCATTGTTATGGATGTGGTTGGCTGATTTTATCTTTCACAGCCACTTAACAAGAGTTGTCCACAACTTTATCCACAACCAAAAACAGTTCAACTTCACTGCCCAAAATTTCAGGTTGTTCATTCTGTTATACACCATGGTGGAACCCAGTGCCTCACAATGGGGACTTGTAATCAGCCGTCTTTTAATGAGAAGATTTGCGTCTGTAGTGTTTTGATGAGTTGGCACAGGTCCAGTACTGAAAAGTTTGAAGCTATATTTACAGTAGTTTAATGGACCAGTTTATATAGACTCATTTATTCGGTATTCCTTCAATTAGCTTCTCTGTGACATCTATTTGTCCACGACTTCTCCACAATTTGGTGTTTCATGTTGTGGGCGCACAGATAACAGATTTACATGGTTAACATTAACTCTACCAGGCTTCTTAAATGACAGACATGTCCAAAGTGAGTACAGACATTGTAATGATGATATTAACAGGAAAGAAAGCCTGGGACACTGGGCATATTGTCATGTTTGTTCTTGTAGATGTAGATGTAGTAATATACGTAATATACAACAACGTAAAACACAACCACTGGCACAGAAGGGAGGCTAATTGGTGCCTTTGTTTGTTAAACTGTCCCCATTATCAGCCAAACAGATAGAAACAAATATCTTCTACTGAGCAGAAATAATCTTGCCTTGGCACCACACAAAAACAATGTGGAAAATCCTGGGTCCTTAGAGCAGTCCAGGAGAACACATCCTTGTGTGTGTGTGTATGTGGTGTGTGTGTTTGTGTGAGATAGAGAGTAAAGGGAAATATAGAAAAGGTAAGAGAGCGAAAGAAGGAGAGGCAAAGAGAGAATAAAAAGGTGTGAGTGTATGTAAGAAAAAGTATTGTCTATATTAGAGAGACAAATTATCTGTGTGTGTCTAAGAATGTACGTATCTCTTAGAGTGTGAGTGAGAGAAACAGAAGAGACAGAGAGCGAGAGAGAGAGAGAGAGAGAGAGAGAGAGAGAGAGAATGAGATGGGATCTTAAGGGTGAGAGGAGTGTTATTCTTTCTCTGCGCTCACCTCCTTTGCCCTCTCAGTGAGTAATCTCTGCACACCTTTAGTATTCTGAACAGGCAGGGTACCATCTCCCATCAAGTCCACTCTGTCTGCAGAGTCCAGCACCCCGTCCGTGCTGTCTGGACACCTTGACTCAAAATCCTCTTCTGAAAGCACAAAATGTCCTCAGAACTATTTCCACAACATCCTGACAGGCTCACAAACTGCAGCAACCAAATACAAAGGATTCTTTGTGTGCCAGAGAATACAAAATCATCTCCCCACCTGTCTTGGACAGCATCAATAAGTAAAAAAATAACAAAAACAAAACACAAAAACAAACAAACTAAAAATCGTCTTTAGTGTCAAAAACGTCTGGAAACTCAGTCTTCTTAGTCTTGCTAAGGTTGTTTTTTTTCTATCCGTTTTCAACAAAGACCATCACCATTACTCTTCCAGGCTTTTTACAAGCCATTTCCTTCATGGCTTTAGTGTAAAAGGCTTCAGCAGCAAGACAGCAGCATTATGCGGACAGATATAAAACATTACATCCTTTTTTTTTGCTGTGTAAAACTTCGGCTGATGGGGATAAACAGACTGGAAGATCACGGTCATCTCATCACCTGCGCAAGACTGTAATGTTAGCCAACCCAGGGTTTTGGGTTTCATTCAGATCATTTGTATGTTCTGAAAAGTAAACATGTAGTTGTATAGGCCAGGCATAACAGGATATTTTTTTCCGTATGTGCACTTAGACATCCCGAGTGAGGAGGGCTCGACTAGCTATCAAATTAACTCTGAAAGCTCTTTAGCAGCCTGGGATCCAGAAAGAGCTGAACTGAACTTGCAAACAACAAATAAACCAGATAACCAAGTCCCTACTGCATTAAGTATACCCTCAAATCCAGAGACAAACATTCTTATTTTCATTCATCGCTTTTTTAAAACACTGTCAGGGTCCTATTGTGCATTCATATCTACTTGCTAAATAATACAGAAAAATATGGGACAAAAAAAAAAACATAGCAGAATCCAGCGCTCAACAACACTGATATGTGCCACATTCGTCTAGGCAGCAAATATCCATTCAATTTGTGGCGATGTCAGTTCCAACACTGAGTGTCAGCAAATGTTTACAGCCTCTCTCAGGGTAAGAAAGTGCAGCCCGAGCAACAAAGGCATGTCAAGGCAGCACACTCCCCAAACACCGTAAACAAACCGAGTCTCAAACACAGAACTGAGTGGATAAGGTTTTACAGTCCCTGTTGCTACACACAGCACATTACAGAGTTCTATCTGGGACAATTTAAAGTACAAGATCTGCCAAAAAAAGAAACGTGTGTTTTTGTGCGTTAACACAAATCCACAATAGTCACCTACCAAGCAACCTGGGGAAGGAACTGAAATGCATTATGGGAGCCTTTTTTAATGTCTGTTTATTTCCTGTCGTTTCTGATGGCTGCGTTCCCTGGCTGCATGTACTGTATGTCACTAAACCCACAACATAAATCCTGCAGCACGTTAATAGCGGGTCTTATCTCACCTCTTCACAGTGGGTTTACCATATACAGACATTACATATAGCTGCTATATCATATCAGTTAATTAATGGCATCATCTGATACGACGCAAGTAGTTCACCTCCGTAGCTCAGAGAAGCCATTACATACACACACACAAAGACACACACACACCCACACACACAGGACAGAAAGATGTGTTCTCGCTTAAGAGGTGGTCAGTCAGGGGGCAGGCAGGAGGAAGTGACCTTTAGCAGGCGTCGGCTAGCCCAGGGCCGGCCATGCCATGGCCAGATCCGATATGATTCGATGCCCAAGCCGAGTGCTGACGTCCAATTGCCACAGGTGACCTTTTCAAAGCCAGGACTGTCACCGCACGATAGATTAATCTCACTAAAACTCAACGCTTCAGCATGGAGCAGATCGCATGCTATAAGGCTGCTGACCTTTTCTCTGAATCTCTCTCCCTCTTCCTCTCTCTCCCTCTCTTTTCCTCGCTCTCTCTCTCCCTCTCTCTCAAAACCAATCATAATCCTGTCTAGTGCATCCCCATCTTTGTCTGTTTAGTAGTATGTCTGTGTCTGTGTGCTGGGAGGTGGTAGAGTTTGTTTTTTTGTATTCCTCCTGTCATGTGTCTGATAGGAAGAGTGATGATAACATGCCCAGCATGATGGAAGCTGTGACACATTTTTGTTTTTCTAGACACCTCATGAGGAATAAAATAAATAAAAGTTAACACTTCATAAAAGTCTGTGGTATAAAACAAGAAAAACAAAGGGGACGAACAGAGGAAAATTAAGCGTTTCTCTTCCTCACACCTCCTCACACACACACTGCCCGGTCTACTTGTACTGATGCCTTAAGAAACACTGTCTGATCGTCTTCATTCTTTTCTTCTCTCTTTCTTTCTCAGCACAGTCAGTAACTAGTTTCACGCCCTGGCCGTCGGGTATTATGAGAGAAAGAAAAAAGGGAAAAACTAAAAAAATACAACAGAGGAAGCACATAAAATCTGAAAGAAGGCAACAAAAAACTTTTCTTGTCCATAAATAGAGTCCAGCTTAGGGGAGTGGCCTTTGATGAGCATGGCGGAGCAACAGTGAGATCTCATGAGAAAAATCAGGGAGTCGAGGAGGAGATGAAGGCGACGAGATGCACCGTTCAAAGCAATCGGCGAGGAAAACCATTCCTGCTCTCTCTCTCGCTCTCTTTCCCTTCCACCCCCTTTCCACTTCTATTTCTCGCTCCTGCTCTCCCTCCCTCCATCCCTCTGCCTCCTTCTTCAGTTAAAACCCACACACCACAAACACTCCAGGGAATGCCCCTTCAAAGGGTCAAAGGTGAGGGCTGAGTCCAGGAAAGCGAGGACTGCAGCTTTGAAGCCGAGAGCGAAGGATTGAGAGAGGCAGGAACACCAGCAGCACCAAGGCAGAGACCAAATGGGAAAGAGGGAGAGAGAGAGTGAGAGAAAGAGAGAGAGAGAGAGAGGGAGAGAAAGAGAGGGAGAGAGAACACTTTGGCTCAGCACTTTTTGTTTAATTCTGTTTTATCATTTCATGTTTTACAAGAAACCAAAAAGAAAAAGAAAAAAAAAGTTTCTTACTTAAGCAAACTTCACTCCAAGTCCTGCCATGGTCAGGAGAAGTGGTAAGGAAGGGGGAGTGGGGTGAGGTGGGGAAAAAGAAAAGGAAAAAAATGATGACAGCGTGGGAATTGAACGTGAGGTGATCAGCTTTATGAAAAGCAATTTGGGTGAAAGCAGGCAGTACACGGACAAACTTAATTTCACTGACGGCTGTGGAAGGCTGACCCACAGGTTAAACATCCATCAGCTCGAGATGGCTGTAATCAAAACTGCAGCGCCACACCGGGACCCACTTGCCCACCTACTCAATCAACAACAGCACACTTTAAATATTAAAAATGTCCTCTCCGGGCACCTATCCTTCCTGTGTGTGTGTGTGTGTGGGGGTGGAGTGGGGTGGTGGGGGAAGGGTGTGGAGAGGCTACACGGTTAATGGATTCAAGAGAAAGTTGTTCTGTCCCACAGGAGAGTGGATTGGAGATGCTGTCCCAGAACATAACGTACTTGCTGGAGTCCCAAAGCATAGTCTTAGCCAGTATGTGGTGAAATGGATATTTTCAGAATGACGCAAGTCAAGTCAAATGAAATGCAAACATCAGATTACTCCAGACTAAAATCTGATCGAGTACATTTCTCAGAAAAAGTATGGATACATTTATTGTAACGCATGCTTTCTGATCAAACATAAATGATCTCATGTAGTTCATTAAATCACTTCTACCTAGCAAAGGATGTAAACATGTTAAAGCCCGCTGTAGGTTTACCTATGTGTCCCTGCAGTCTGACAGCTATACGCTTGTTAGCTTTACATCCTACGCATCAACCCAAATTGAGCCTCAAGCATCCTTCTTTCACAAGGGCCACTATGGGCCTACTTTAGCTTTTACCTCATGGCTTCAACTGTGGGTTTACTACAGGGACCTCCACCTGAGCTGTAACTCCCACTTGCGGCCCAAGTGGGTCAAGTTTGGCAACCATACCGGGCCAACAGTTTTGTTCCCGTAAAACCCCCGTATTGAATGGCTGGGGAAACTATAGACAGCTGTAGAGTCCTTTCCATTTGGCTCACATGCATTGAAGAGGGTTCCCTTAGCCACTTGAAGACACCTGAAATGGACTCCGGCTTTTGTCGGCGTGCCTCCCGCTGTGTTAGCATAAGCTATGCACACCGGCGCTTATTTCACCTCACGTCTCAGGGAATAAAAGGGTAGGGGTGGGGGAGGGATTGATTGCTATTTTAAAGCCCAGTAGTATTTTCCTGAGGGTAATCGCTGGCTCTTTCCAAGTAGCTGAGTTTGATGAAGTGGCTGGTGGCCTGTGCCAGGAGAGAGACAACGGCTGCAGAATGTGGAATTTCGGAAGGGCGGAACGCCGGAACGCGCAATGTGAAGAAAAAAAAAAAGAAAAAAAAACCCAAGCTGGGATTTGGGGAAAAGCGAATGCTGAGCTGAGATGCTACCGAGACGGTGGCGGGGGGTCACTCTCTGCCGCTTTGTGTTTTCAGCACGTCAGCGATAAACGGATAGGAATATACTTTTTTAATACGCGGGGAGTGTCCTTACCACAGCTCTCGTGTTTTTATCCGCGCTCAAGTAGTCAGCCGGGGGCACAGAGTGGGCACATTATTGATTCATGTATTCCCCTGTAAGGCGCCGTAACTTACAGCATGAATTGCCGCGCCGCATTTAAAGCTCTCCCAGGATCTGAAACTGCATTCGGTTGACAACCCTTTTCTTTAGCCGTGACTAAAGAAGCGCCGAGACGAAGGGTGTAAGTGGAGTAAAGTGCTTTCGCCGGCATCAGAACAATTTAAGTGTCTGGACGCTGCCAGTGAAGGACCTTATGGGGTCTTATCGCGTACCTTGGGCTAATTGCTAAACACAGGCCACGTTATTAGTCTCTCGCTCCGTGTCTTAATGGCCCCATCTGTCCACTTCGCACTCAACAAGAGAGGAATCACACATTGTTATAAACAAACATAATATGGCTACACTCTTAAATACTAGAGTCTGCTTAAGAGCAGTTTGGGGTCTTGGGAGAAATACTTAGTTGAGTATTGCGTGTGTGTGTGTGTGTGGGGGGGGGGGGGCTACTATGCTTTTAAGTGTCCATGTAGGCCTCTTTATGTGTATGTATGCTGTGTGGGTTGTGTCTGAGTATGTGTGAGTATGCATGAGTGTGTGTGTGGCGGGGGCAGTCTTTATGTGTAAGTGTGCTGTATGAGTTGTGTCTGAGTATGTGTGAGTATGCGTGCGTGAGTGTGTGTGTGTGTGTGTGTGTGTGTGTGTGTGTGTGTGTGTGTGTGTGTGTGTGTGTGTGTGTGGGTGGCGGGGGCAGTCTATGTGTATGTGTGCTGTGTGCATTGTGTCTGAGTATGTGTGAGAATGCATGGCTGAGTGTGTGGGTGTCCATTACAGAGATGTTGAGACACACACACAGAAGAAAAGAATGACATACTGGGAGAGAGAGAGATTCAGAAACTATGTGCATCTTCTGAACTACAAACCAAACCTGAAGTTGTAGGATATGAAATCAGCATATTTCCCCCCCTAGTCTAATGACTGTCACTCACTCAGCCTCCTGCACACTGTGTAATCACTGGAACAATTGGCCTAACCCTGATTAGCCTAGCTTCTTCACTGGAGCCCGAGACAAGAACTCAGTAGGACTGCTGCAGATGCTGAGCCTCTAGTCACACAGTCACTTAATCAGGAACACAGCTGTCCCAAACACACACAAGCACGGGTGCGCACACACACACACACACACACACACACACACACACACACACACACACACACACACACACACACACACGCAAGCTTGGGTGAACACACATACACACACGAGTGCACACACAGACAAGCATGCATGCACACATACACACATGAGCACATTATTATTAGTAGTAGAAGTAGTAGTAGTAGTAGTTTAACAAGTAGTAGTAGTAGTAGTAGCAGCTAGTAGTGTTAATTATTATCATTATTGCCAAAACCAAAGACATGAGTGAGTAACAGAAAACAACTGTACACTGTCTTAATTGTGTCCTGTCACAGCCAATATGTGTAAGATTGAACTCTTTATGCTGCTACATCACAGCATTAGCTACACTACACACACACACAGTAAAATGTGTTGGCTACAATTAAATCTGAGTTATAGCCCTAATCCATCAGCAACAATACCACTCATTATCACCCATTACCCCCTCCCCCTCCCTCATGCCTCTCCAAAAAAGAGGGAAACTTTAATGGCCATTTGCAGGAATGTTACGTCCTATAATTCTTGCTCTCTCTGTTGGTTGTATCGATGGCCGCCGTAATTGCCATTTTACTCATAGCTGATTGATTAGAACATAAAGTACCGGGAGAGGAACAATCATGTCATCTTGACGGATGAGCGCGCTCGATAGCGGGCTTCGGATTCTGCTGATTTCTGGGAATCAATCCCGCCTCTTCCCTCGCCTGGTGACAATCCAGCCCATAACTCACTCTGTGCCTGGGCCGCTCCAGTGGGATCGTCCCCCCCCCCCCCCCCCCCCCCCAACATCCACCATCCACCATCCAACCACTCCCCAGCGACCCCCCTCCCCAAAACACATCAGGCTCTCTGCTTCACTCTGTCTCAACTCTTCTAGCAGTGTGTGTATGTGTGTGTGTGTGTGTGTGCGTGTGTGTATGTGCATGCACGTGCATGTCTGTCCATGCATGCATCTGTGTGTGTGTGTGTGTGTAGGTGCATGTGTTTTTCAGTGTGTATGTATGCGAGTGCATGTGTGCGTACATGTGTATGTGTGTGTGTGTGTGTGTGTGTGTGTGTTCATGTGTGTGTGTGTGTGTGTGTGTGTGTTTGTGTGTGTGTTCATGTGTGTGTGTGGGTGTGTGTGTGTGTGTGTGTGTGTTTGTGTGTGTGTGTGTGTGTGTGTGTTCATGTGTGTGTGTGTGTGTGTGTGTGAAAGGGGGACATGTCTGACGGAGAGCGCTGTTGAGGCCTGTGGGTGTGCCTCCATGGTGTCAGTGATAAGTGAGCTGGGGAAAAGCACAGGGCCGCGTCCGTGCTGGGTGGAGAGTGGCCTTGCCAGAGCAGCATGGCAGGGTTGGCTGGCGCTGCTGACAAACTGCTGGTCATTTTTTAGAGAGCGAGATGGAGGCAGACATGACAGCGGGGCCAACGGGGCCAGTGGAGGGGCCCCTGAAGCTGCTTAAGGCACAGGGTTACAGAACTGCTACAGACCCACTGAGACCAGAGCTGGCTGGAAAGGTTCGGGTTCTTTCGAAAAACATCCGACAATCACTATTCGAATCCTCCATGACACCATGTCATCCAATATCTCCGTGTCATAAAAGTGTCACGATGGTTTATGACCAAATGTTTATAATGTTGGCATAATAATGTATTGTTATAACAGTTGTTGCAGTGTTTAGCTGATTTTTATATGGCACAGGCTATGATGGCATCTAATATAATTTGCCATGCTAATCATTAGTAGACAGTCCTGTTGACATTTGTCAGTAATGTTAGTATGTCTTTAGTGACTTATCTTTAATTATTAGCCGTCATAATAAATATTGACAAACTATCTTTAATGGCACGATGATAACAAAGTTCTGTACATCTTAAGCCAGAGGTTTCAAATTAAGTGTTAGGGAATGTTTCATAGGCTCAGCCTGGCCTTCTGGAATGATGAGGAGCTATCTGGGTCAGCCAAAGAGGTAATCTGGATATTCAATGCAAGCTCACCTTGTGGGTACCAACCCACAGATGCACTTCACACAAGTTAAACATTTGCTTCAAACGGACTGCTTAATGCCTCCATATGCAGACGTCTTTCAAGCGCCGGGGTGGATCAAAGACGTGACATTTTTTTGTTGTTTTTTTTTTTTACCTGCCGTTGCAGAAATCACTACTTCCCTTCGCTGCTGGCCTTGATCTAAAGGCTACCAGACACTAAAGCAACTCTTGGTAGAGCTGCACTCTAATAACTTTTTTTTTGCTTTGCTGTTTTTCTGACCGAGCAGGGATTATACGTATATTTATAGTCAGAGGCTGTCTCAAAATGTCACACGTGGTGGGAAATATAGAAACAACAGCATCAGTGGATGATTTTCTGCTGTGTCGTCAAAAGTGACTTCTTCAAAGCTCTAGTTAAAAAAAATGCGCTATTAATGACGGTGTCGATATGGACGAAATAAAAACGGTTCAAAAGGTCAGTGATCCTAATGCAGTCCATCACTTAGCGGTACCCCTCCAACCCCGAGTCTGTCTGCCAAAGCACTGAAAAGCACACACACACACACTCGCTATCCTGAGTAATTCCTCCTGTGTGTGTTCGGTCAGCCTGTCAATAGCTGGCTGATGGATACCGGAGCCCCGAGGACACTTTATACACCTGCGGAGGACGCGGGGAGCTGTAAATAAGCCAGAGCGGGGGCAGGACCGAGACGTCTGGAATCCTGTACGCAATTACGGGACAAGTTCTGTTTAAAACCCCGGGCAATTAACAAGCCGTCAAAGCATCGGGGAGTGATATGGCCGGTGGGGTAAGGGGTGGGTGCCCGCAGAGAGGTATATAATACCATCACCACCACCACTGCTGATGCAAACTCAATAGACTTAATTAAACTGTTCAGAAAGGCTGTCAGCGAATGAAGGGGCCGGGAGGTTACAGACATGGAGCTGGTGGAAACTATTCTGCTTTAATGAAGAGGTTAGGAGGGATCAGTGTGTGTGTATGAGAGAGAAAGAGAGAGAGAGAGAGAGTGAGCCTATGTGTGTGTCTGTGTGTATGTATGGAGTTGTGTGGGTGTGTGTGATGGGGGGGGGGGGGGGGGGGGGTGGGGGGGGGGGGGGGGGGGGGTTGAGGGAATAGCTGAATGCACAATTCTACTCTACATTTCATCCAAGTTCAGGGAATAAGCATATTAAGCATATTTCCATGATCTACACCCTTGCACAATTAGGAAAAGCTGAATGCATGATATTAATGCTTGCAGAGGTTAAACTCAGCAACTACAGCTTGCAGAGAACAAATTTACCTCAGACGATGGCAGCTAAAAGGTACCCTTGGTGGTGAACGCCAAGCACAGAACTTCACTGAGGTTGAAATGTTCCATGGAACAACCAGTAGTAATACTTATCATAGCGGGCGTGCCTGAATGATCCACCAGGGGACTAAACCACATTTCAACTCACTGAACGGCTTCTGTAATAAAATGACAGTTCTGAAAAGAAGGATAGAGCTTCTAAGAGGAGCCACTGTAGTTCAGGGCGGTAAGACGGTGATCTAAAAATCATTAGGTGTCAGGGGGAGCCTTTGCCTTGTGACTGTGCTGAATTAAGAGCTTTTTAATGTCACATTCATCCAAGAGTCTTTCTTCTGCCACAGACGTAGGCCAAGAAGAAGACGAGAGAAGGCACGGTGGGGTTGTCAAGGTAATACTGACACTATAGGTTTCTACTAAGGACAAAGGACAAGAGGAATCCTTTAAAGACCAGATGTGGGGGAACTTCTTAAGCCCCTGAGTAATAAAAGAAACCCTCATTCAAGAACAGTGCGGCTCGAATGCACGGAGGACTGTGTGCACCTGTCTCCTGTTTAAGAAGAACAAATGGGAGGAGGGAGCAGAGGAGGAATAATGGACGATTCAAGGGCAAAATCTTTCTCTGATTCTTCGGTTTAGGGAACCTTCGGGGGGACATGATAGGTCCTTGAAGTGCCCCTCTAAAGAATTATTAAAGAAGGGAGGGCAAGCCATAATGGCTTCTGTTACAAAGTGTTTCTGGAGCTCAAGGCTAGAGGGAGTACTGGCTATTCTCCATGCTTTAGTGATGGAAAGCAAGAGATGCTGGGGGGAAACAGTTCAGTACAAGAGTGCTTTAGTGTGTGTGTGTGTGTGTGTGTGTGTGTGTGTGTGTGTGTGTGAGAGTGTGTGAGTGTGTGAAGTGTGCTTTTCTATTGCTTCTATTTTGTAGCATTTTTTAAGTAGAGACAGTAGAAGTAAGTGAGAAGTAAGATACAGTGTAACTTCTCTTGTCCATTTTTAACCGAACACACAAACACACACACACACACACACACACACACACACACACACACACACACACACACACACACACACACACACACACACACACACACACACACACACACACACACACACCAGTGTGCAGAGCAGCTTGACTGGATTTATATCCCACCGCAATCAAGCGTGTGTTAATTACTGCATCCTGGCAGTATTATTCCACGGTGTCTTTTAAAGCTTCCACTGCCTAAATTAACAGCTTCAATTACACATGCAAATGCTTTTTTTATTTTATTTAGGGCTGGGGACGGTGCAAAATACCCTCTATGAAATATTGAAACAGGGATACACGCCGTCCTCACCCCTCGTACCGTCCCCATTGAGGCAGGCACGGGGCGAGAAAAATGCCTCAGCTGCACTTCCAGTGGCCCGTGGTCGACCCCCTCACTCATCTCAGTCCCTGCTCCCATTGATGGATGAGAGGATGTACAGGAGCATTGTGTGTTGTCTGGCCTTCCATATGCTACACTAAAACCACTTTCATTAAAAATGATAAGCAAGGAGGCCTTTAGATGATAACACCCAACCCCCCCACAAACACACACTACAGAAACACCCACACCTTCATAGATAAGGGATTGTGGTGCCAGACAGCCAATTGACTAAGTTATGCAGAGTATATATTCCACACGGCGTATAAATTACAGCATACAGGGAGTTTTGTTTCAGAGCAGTACATCTCACATGGGATCCCGTTCAGTGACGGTCATTATGTGTGTGATTTATGGCTGCTGACTAAGTGTACTAAGGGTTACATATTTGTGTTCATTAGCATTAGCTGAAGGAAGAAATGTAGATTTGCAATATATTATGGTCCACTTGGGGTTCCATGTGGGTTGCAGTGAATTAATTTCTCACACAGCAAGACCAACAAATGAAGTGGCACACACAGACTGACAGGTACATTTCCAACTGCTTCTACCTGTAATGGAAGATGGGTTGGGATTTAACTACAGCTGAGGGCTATTACTTATGATTGGGTCAATGGTGTTGAATGAGGTTGCAGTCTATGGCATTTCAGTTGACAGGAAGTAAATATTTTATTCCATTACTGTCATCACAGCGCTGCACCGTCCCGTCTCCCGTCCTGACATGAATCAACATCGGTAAGCATGTGATTTCCTGTCTGTCCCCTTCACTTCCTGCCAGCGAGCGGGGGTTTATGAATCTCCGCGTCGTCCTCGAATTACACCTCCTCTGGTTCGCTCTCGCAGATGTGCCCACCGTCATCAACGCCGCGGCAACATCTGTTACTGAATAGCAGCTCATGCTGATTCATTAGCCGAATCGCAGGCAGGCGGTCATATAGTGTTTATTTTCTTCTTTTGCTTCTTCTTCTCCACTTTCTTATTAAATAAGGATATACTGAACGTATTGGGTTTGACACCAAAGAAGGGAGAGTTAGCAGCATTAGCAAACACCTTGGCTCTCAGGCTCTAAAAGGTCAGAGACCAAGTCTGAAATATTGGCGTTGTAATAGACTTGGATCTCTTATTTACCAACCATAACAAAACAATCAACAAAACAGGGCTCCTTAGATGCATGAACTCAGGTCAGCTAGAAGAGCTCAGAGTCCACACCAAATATGGTTAGACCGATTGACTCAGGTCAGCTAGTAGAGCTCAGAGTCCAAATCAATCATGGAGAAACAGCATTCAGCTGTTATGCTGCATGCAACTGGAACAAACTGCCAGAAACTCATACTCAAACTTAAAGAAGCTATTTACCCAATTCCAAACAAATCAGAAGTATGATGTGGCAACAACATATTTTTCTCGGTTTCTCTCAAAATTTATTTGGGCTTTAAACTCTTACGTATCATACTATCATTTACAAAATTCAACATTCATCATTATTCTAAACTTTGTAAATAAATGCCAAGTACAGTTATAAAATGAAGCTCACATAGTTACTTAGGCATACATTTCACAAATTTAGAACAAGAATATATCTGATATACAGTCACACTCATCCTCATATTGACTAGACAGGTCTCAAAACCACAGAACGTTTCTTACAGGTACTGCTTCACATCAGTGTATATACATTCTGTTTTTGGCAGAAACGCAGTCATTCAAGATAACACACTTTTCTTGGAATGCAAAACATTTAGTTATTTCACTTAATTTTTGCTGATTCTCTCACTTTGTGCGACGGGTTATATTACGCACCGCTATGCGGTACATCTTGTTGTATCACAGACAGCAGAGCATGTGATGCATCAGTCTCTCACTGAACTGTGTGTACAGTGAATAACTATATCAGCTCTCTGCTTGAGCACTGGAGTTAATCATCCACGGTGATTGTGTAGGAAAAGATGCTGATGCAATTCAAGGTCTGTCTATGTGAATCTTTGTTGTTTATATGCACAACAACATTCCTCTAAGTGCTTCCTGCTATAAATGATGTGGGTGCCGGTGGTGAAACATGAATGAAATTGTACTTTAGGATTTTCAGCAAAAACAAATATAAATCAACAGTGGTTATGAGTTGCATTTTAATACACCGCTCAACGCAAGTAATGCTTTGAAATGGGGCTCTTGGGTAAGCAACCTTAATTACTGTTTTAGTTGCACGTGCAGCATATATTCCCTCATTACTCCTTTACTCTACATACACAGATACAGTCTCTTTTCCATTATAGGAAACAGAGAGAGCAGGGAGAACACAAAGAACACTGAGTAGAATGGAACGGAACAGAACCGAACAAAATAAAGCAGAATAGCCGAAGAAGAACAGAGGGAGTAGAACAGAGAGAAAAGACAAAACATACTAGAGATGGCAAAGAAGACCAGAACAGAGAGAAAAGATAGAACATGAGGGAGAGGGCTAAGAAGACCAGAACAAAGAGAAAAGATAGAAGAGAATAGAATAGAGAATAGCATAAGTGAATGGAGAGAGCAGAAAAGGGAGGGAAGAGTAAACTGTCTAACTGCCATCTCCATCTTGAGCCCATCTCACACGAGCTCATCGGTCTGAGGCTGATGTTGCTGGTCAGAACTCATGTGTTTGATTGCATCTGTGTTCCATTGTATCTGTCTGCCCTCTCCTTGCAGTCCTGGGCTCTGCCATGTCCGTGGACTCTTGGCTTAAACTCTCCTCTATGTGGATCTCTTTCCACTCCAAGGACCCTTTAGTCTTTGCAAATAAGGCTCTAAATGACTCAAATCTGTTTGTAGATAAACATGAAGTTGATAACGGATGACTCCTAACTCATTCCTAAACTTGTGTGGGCAAAATCTGCATACTTAGTCAAAAATTGCGCCTCAAAGACTGGACGTTGGTGAACGCCTGGGATAGCATAGCTTGAATAAAAGCTCACTTAAGTTTAACATACTACACTAAGAAGCTTAAAAAACGTCAGTTGGACCATCCTGCGCCTCTCAAACAGTCAAACTACACTAAAGCCAAAGTATTGGCATAGGTGGCAGACTGCAACGCTTTCTCTCCCCATCTGAGCAGCTAACTTCAGGCACACAGCCATCTCCCATCTCCTCTCTCTGACACCTCCAAGCAGGAGAGCCCATCTCCTCTCTCTGGCACCTCCAAGCAGGAGAGGAGGGCCTTGGGTGGCCAAGTCGTCTCTGCTGATGGGCCTCAGCTGACTGAAGGATGGAACAGAGGTCTCAGTGCAAGCAGAGCAGGGGGTTTGTGTTCGGGCTGAGCCAAGGCTGTGAGCCAGTCTCTACAGCTACAGCTCTATGCAGCTCTCCTCTCTCACTTCTCATCCTCTCCTCATCCCTTCTTTTCTCTCTTTTTCTCTCTCTTCTCTCTCCCCTCGTCTCTTTGCTTAGCAGGGATCAATAGCAGACGGAATACAATTACAGGTCTGGACCCTCTCCCTGCATATGGAAATGAATCCGGCAATTTACAGGAAAAGATTCATTTTAAAACAAGGAGGGCAGAAGAGGGACGGAGAGGGAGAGAGAGAGAGAGTAGGAGAGAAAGAAAGAGAGTTTCAGTGAGCTCAGTGAGATCTGTGAAACGCAAGCACCGCCATGGATTTTATGTCAAAATTCAACGGAGCACTTTATGCAGAAATATACAATTGATTATATTTTACAGTAAATACCGGGGATATAATTGATGCCCCCTCGTAAAATAGAAGTAAATATTAAAAAAGACAGAAGAAACGGATATCTCTGGTGATCAATAATAAAATTGCACTGCTCCCCCACAATGACAACACAGTCAAACCATTTCCAGTGAAGTCAAGCCCATATCTTTAAGCATATGATCTACTACAGCGACTGCAGATACAAGAGACTTCAATCAACTCTGTCTGGAGAATTCACCACGGAAAAGCGTTTGTGAGCCTCTTAATAAAGAGAGAATCCTCAAACTCCCCCCTGCAATTTGCCACTGAATAGTTTCAATCAAACTCCAATACGGAGCCCTTTTCTCCGGCAGTTCAAAGCTTCCTTTGCCAGGAGTGAAAGAAGAAGGAGAATACAGATTATTCCCCCCCCCCCCCCCCCCCCCCCCCCCACAGCACTGATGTCTCCTGAGTGAACACAAACCTGCGAGTTCTTAGAAGTCGAAAAGTCACTTATTGTCTGAACTTTCGGTCTGTCTTCTAGTCAAGACACACACGCCCACACCGACACAATCCAACATTCAGACACTCACTCACACACGCACACACAGACACACAAACACACACTCACACACATACACACACAGTATGTTAGAGAGCAATGACTGATTCTCCAAAGAGACTCTAACCTATGACGGACCAGTGCAGATAGGAAGTGACAGCTATCATAGAGTCAGCAGAACCACACACCTGTGACCAGGTCACGTGCTGAACAGGCAGAGAAGCCAGAAGGTACCAGCACACCCGCTCACCCACACTCTGTAACACACACACACACACACACACAAACACAC
>NC_137925.1:20712654-20782654 GCF_963457725.1 Sprattus sprattus | reverse complement strand
ATTTGTCCATAATTAAATGCTAGTGCCTCCACCACCAGTTTTCTCTCCATCCCTTTCTCTTTCTCTCTCCATCCCTCTCTCTTCACAAAGCATTTAGAGTGCTGTGAAATGTATGTCGAGCTGTGAACCAGGAAGAGTGACAGCAAGGAGTTGTTTGTAGAAGCATGCATGTCTCCATGCGCTGTCAAACGACGCATTTCAATGCGCTCTGAGGTCGGGGCTGGAAGAGGTGTCATTAAAACTTCTGCAGCCGGACAGGAAAAAGTAGATTCGGGGAGGCGGCGGTCACACTGACGTCAGGGCAATCGGGAACTTGCTGAGTATTCACCTAGAAGGACAGCCCCTGGTAAACACAGTTTAGCATATGCCTGTTTGCATATGTCTACAGAGTTAGCAGTGCAGTGCAAGCTTGGTTGACTGCCAGCAGTGAAATGAACCGAGCGAACCTGGATGGAGAGAACAGCAACACACGCGAGAGGAGAAGAAAAGGAAGACAGAAAAAAACAATCTTTTAATTTTTTTCCTCGTCGAACCCCCGTCATTCGAGGAGGTTTCAATTAGCTTCCACTGTCATCAAACTCAATGATGTGAGGCAGTGTTTCCCGCACTCCATAAAAGCAATGCAATTGTGCCACTCAGCCAGTTCAGACTGACGCCCAGCCAGATCCAATCATAAAAGCATATATTTGATAAATTACTGAGACTGGCAGGGGGCCCTGCATCTCTGCGTCGGGGCAATTACAGTGCAGAGATCATTAGCACACTATTGGCGAACTCCACTCATATATCATAGCAGAGACAATTAAATGTCAAGCTTACTGTGACATGGCTTATGCAATGCCAAGATGAGGTCCTCCTTGTAAACACACACACACACAAACACACACACACACACACACACATAAATATCTATTACTGAGAGAAATATACAGAACGTACAAACGGCTTTCATTTTCATTTAGGTTGTTTGGGTTGAGCACAGAGCATTCTATTCTGGAATGTTCCATGAGGGACTGTGGAATCGTCACGCCTGTTGCCCGAGCAGCTCTGTGACTAATGACAGAGGAGCAGGTCGCCCAGACAGCTTTATGAGGCGGTAGAGGGTGGGTGTGTGTGTGGGTGTGTGTGGGGGGGTTTGTCCCCTTCCCCGCAGATGTTTATAGTGACTGAATGACATCATTAGCTCCAGCCTGATCAATTTTAGCCTGTCATTCTGATTAATAGAAGGCCAATTAGATGTGGTAAACCCCGCAATTCCGCCATAAATAAAATGGTGGCAAAAAGGGCAAAGAGGAGACAAGAGCTTTACCCGTAAGCTCATTGAGCCTCTGTTCATTACCTCTCCTCTTTCACAGGCTTATGACCAGCAAGCCACCAATGCAATAGAGTACGTCCGGTCACAGTCTGCATTAACAAGATAACAAATCTATTCCTTTTATGTTGCTCACAAAACTAATACTGCAACAATGACCGTCAAGTGAATAATGTATCAGGTATTATATGACTCATCATATTGGCAATTTAGAAGAAGCGAGCACAGCGGGTCACCGAGTGCCTGCTCTGGAACAAAAGACCGATATCATAATCAATTTCCATGAATTTTAACCAAGTGATTTGGGCTGAGGCCAGCATCTGTCATACATAGCCTACGCATGCCAAATTCAGAGCTGTAGTCGGGGAGAGATGGCATTACAGCACAGAAAACTGGCACTGGTCTCATGTGACAAAACAACAAGCAACAGATTTGTTTATTTAATTTTAGGTGTTTTTTCCTCTCTCCGTGTCAACTATGATTATCAACAGGGTACTAAGATACTTGATTTAATATCTAAATAGCATGCAACATGATAATCAACAATTGTAACATACCTCTCTATCTCTCTCGCTCTCTGTCTCTCTTTCAAACAGTCGGACTAAAACAAACTACTCTGAAGGTCAGAGGGAAACTGTGTCCAATCAGTGTATTGATGTTCAATCAGCAGGGTTTAAAGGGAGTCCAGTACAGAGATACACAGTAAGCCAGTTCTCCATGATACATGCTGACATCTCACGCAGACAGAATAGGAGAACACTCTCAATGGCGAGTGATCAGTAAGGTGATCCAATGTGCACTTTCTCTGTGCGCGCACCTTTTATAGAAACATTTCAGCACAAACACAAAAGCCCTTGATCATTGTCGTTTATTTGGGTTAGGTGGCCATGCTTTTACTAGAGTACTGAAGCATGTCAAGTACCACTTTTGGGAATACTAGATGTGTGAACGCGTTTGCATGTGTGTGAAGAGTATGCCAGCCCGCAATGCAGAGCACAGAGGGATGTGAAGTACCTCTTAGAATGGATAGAGGACCGACACCCGCACCACTCAACACACACATACACACACACACACACACACATACACACACACACACCTTTACCCCAATAGGAGGGACAAATGTCTGCGCGAGGCGTGGCGGGGCGGTGCCGACACCAATAAAACCGTGTCCCGGTCTGTTACAGAGGACGCTGATGTTATTATTATGAATCCGTAATGGCGCCTGTGTTCTAGCCGGCGTAATGACGAGAGCGGAGCACCTTTTCAGCCGGTGGCGGCGGCGGGTGGTGGCGGGTGATGTCCCGCGGCTCCATTGTGTCTGGCTGCGGGAGAGGCGGCGCTCTCGTCACTCTGGGTACCTGCTGGGTTTTTCTGCTTTTGTCTTCACTGCCAGGCCCCTCTCCCTGTCCTCTCCGAGCCACCCGTTGATCAGCCCGACCTGGAACTCCACTGTGAAACAAATTAAGCCATCTGCATTGTTCTGACAAGTTCCCCCCCCCTCACACACACACACACTCACAATCACACACACACACGCACACACTGCACACACTTCCTCCCACACGCACACACACACACAACAACACACATGCACACACTTCCTCACACACACACACACCAACACACATGCACACACTTCCTCACACGCACACACGCACACACGAACACACGCACACACACACACAAACAAATCCCCCCAACTGCTCCACAAATCACGCACCGGGCTCCCACAGTGTGTTCTTTCTCTCTCTCTCTCCCTCGTTTTTTTCCCTTACTCTATTTCTTGGACGCCCCTCCGTTTCTCAGCACTTTTGGCAATTTCCTCCCTCAAATTACCAGGTCTGAATGGCTGGGGTATCAGCCGTGTGGGCTGGATCGTTGTGGCGGGGAAGGGAGGGTGCCTTATCACACAAGCCTTATCCCCATCCCTTTTCATTTTCTACCTCCTGCACCGCTGTCATGAGGCAAACAAGATATCACTCTCCACCAAGGCCCCTGACAGAGGGGGGGTAGAGGGAGAGAGAGGGAGAGGTAGAGAGGGGGGGGGAGAGGGAGAGAGAGAGAGGGAAACAAAGAGGAGCTGAAATAAAATGCGGTAAACAACATCAAACTAGGAGTGGTTGGTGTGAGGGAGAGGGAGGAAGAGATGGAGAGGAAGGGAGAGATGGAGAGTGAGGGAGAGATTGAGAGGGAGGGAGAGATAAAACAAGGTAAACAACAACAACAAAAGAGAGTGGGAAGGGAAGACGGAAGAGAGAGAAAGAGAGAAGAGAAAGAGAGACAGGTGGAGGAAAGCCAGGCACCTGAGGGAGAGGCTGCTTCTAATCCGGGGCTTCTCTATTGTTGTTTAATCCTGCGGCCCTGACGACGCTCGGACGCTCCCCTTCAGATCCCTGTCCTCACGGCATGGCATGGCGTTGCTGTGCGTGACGCTGAACACAGACGCCGGGGCCCTGACGCGTCGCCGGCAGATAACCACATTACCCCTGAACCCTCATTTCCCCCGCAGCGGGAAGCTCCATTCTGGCCCAACACGCCTCACTTCCAGGCACCGCTGCTTTCTCATTCCAGACGTGTCCATGATCGCCACCGCCGCCGCAACCACCACAAAACTATTCCGTACTTTGCACTTCTCGCTTTTTTTTTTCTTCTCAACTTCTTTTTTTCCTCAGTTAAAACAATCCAATGCCCTTGTGCGGAGGAGTGGAACTTCATCGGGACGCTTCCCTCAAGGTAACTTTAGGCCCGAGTGTGGAGAGTGCCGCGTTTTATGTTCGAGACATGGGCGTTTTTATTGCGCACATAAAGAGGATACAATACCGGAGGTCAACGCGCAGCGTCTACATATATGGGAACCACAGGCCCCGTCTCACAAAAAATCTAATGGCGATACAAAAGTGTCTGGAAAAACTGTGGGCACACTTAAAATCCAGAGGCTGCGCACATTTTTTTTCTTTTTTTGTAATAAGTCTATCGATTGTAAAATTGGCACACAGCGAAACAACGTTACATCATGAGAAGAGGTGGTTAAGACGCCGCATTTCTTCCCACCAGCAGCAGCAATTACAAAGAGAGCGATCCAATTTTCGTGTTGTGCTCCATGTTGGACAGATCGTAAAGAACATGATTTAGAAGTGCTGCTGTGCCAGGGCTCTGCTTAACGGCCTCGGCTAACAGCTCAGACCACCGGTGGATTTGATGTGGAGACAGATACACACAAATACGTACACAAACACATACACACATTAAGAGACTTTGCATTTCGAAGAGGAACATGCAGTAGCATTGAAACCTGCGATGAAACATTAAGCCGTCACACAGAGCCTTCTACTAGTGCTTGTGGCTGGCTGTGTGGGGTAAACAGTACATCACACACGGAACCTAGAGCTCATGCAGGGCAGTACTTCCCGCTAGCAAACTCCCTTCCTCGTCTGGAGAACCTGGGGGAGATTGAGATAACAGCGGCTCTATCAATAGCTTTTCAGCGCTAATCTGGTCGACGTGTTGCGCACACGGACAAAAGAGAGAAAGGTGGCTTTCACCACCGAGCAAGCCGCAGAGCAAATGCAATCAGCGGACGCCCCAGACAAGCAACCCACGGCGCTCGCGGAGAGATTATTGAACCGCAGGCTATCCAGAGGCCTCCCCCTGCTTTATGTTACTCACAATCCTCTTTATTTCACCCCTGTCATGTGTGACAGTGTGTACACTTGATCTATAGGTACACAGACGCCCGGAATACAGATGCTCGCTTTTGAGACCTCTTGTTTGCACGATACACATCAACCTATCAGGCATCTCAGGAGCATTGTACTTCAATCTTCTGTCATAAACCTGCCATAACTACACCATCAACCTGTCACGCCAGTTACCAAATACTCATAACCTTTCATGACAGTTAATTTCCAATGATATACAACAGTGTCATAGTACTGTAAGTGGTTACCATGACAGCGGTCATGCCACTTGGAATGTGACATAGGGCCTCATTTATAAAACGTACTTACGCACAGAATTGATCTTAGACTGTGCGTGCGATCAAATCCACGTCTAAGTACAGATTTATAAAACCCGTCTTAGACGTAGAAAAGGACGTATCTCTACGTCTGGTTTTAGTTCGTGTAAGTACATTTCCTTGTGGCAATACTGGAGTACTGCAGGAATTTAGAACTCAAAGCGCCGACGCGCAGTTTCATCAACGTCAGCAACACGTCACCATTAGGGCTAATGTTTCGCTCAATAAAATCATTAAACTATTAGAACAATTCACACATGAATGAGATTCACGTCTAATAGGTATTCCGTTTTAATTTCACAAGTGTAAAACATTTCGCTCAATCTATAGCCTATAGAAGGTCTAATAGTGGCTTAGTTAGCCAGTTCATTAGGAGATATGGCTGCATTGGCGTTGTTAGAGGATATTGCCAACTGCGCAATAAGGAGAGAAAGGGTTTCTTCATGATCGCGCAGACTTTTTGACACAAGATGATGTATGGCTGATAAGCAGGTACCGCTTGCCGAGAGCGTTGTGCCCAAATGGCCTCTCGTCTACAGAGGCGCACCAGATGCAACCAGGCCATACACGTTCAGGTTTTGGCTGTTGGATTCCTGGCTTCAGGAACGTTCCGAGGAGAAATTGGAGACCATTCGAGCAATCCCCGTCATCATTAAGCAGAATTTAGCCGATGTTCTTTGCAGTATTATCCCTCTATATGCCCGCATCCCCGTCATCATTAAGCAGAATTTTGCCCGATGTTCTTTGCAGTATTATCCCTCTATATGCCCGCATCAATTAGAATTCCATACAGTGCCCAGGAACAGCAAATTGTGAAAGAGGATTTCCTGCGTAAAACAGGGTTGCCAATGTATTCTCATCCAGATTATGCACACTCAAACAACCTAGGAAGCCCACTTCAATACAGCACATGCCCGTGCGCGGTCAGTAGTGGAGCGCACCAAAGCCATGGTGCTGCTGCCGTAGATGCGGCTACTGGTGCTTCGGAGACGTGTCTACTACATTTCACATACTTTGCTTTTGCCATTACGCCACCAGACAGGCTTTCTAACGATGTTTTGGCCCGCATCTGCTGTTCCATCAGCAGAACGTCGATGTCAGCCTCACTTTAATTCTTCTGTTTACATGTTTCTTTCTTGCTTGCCACTGTCACAGAGAGTTTGTGCATTGAGGATGCGCTCTGTTTGTGCATTGATAATATGCTGATTAGATTAAATAGGGGCGTTTTGAGGGCGGAGATTCAGTTGCGCACAATTTCAAGACCATTTGTGATTTATAACCGAAGGATTGGCGTACACGTGTTTTTTGTGTGTACGTCTGTTTACTGTGGATCTCACTTACGCTCATTTCAGGAAATGTCTTAGACAAAATGTAGGATGGTTTTTACGCAACGGTTAATGAATGAGGCCCATAGGCTGTTATTATATATAACATTATAAGGCAATGATTAATAATTATAGTTACTAGTGCAGTGCCCGTAGGAATGCATTATGCATTCTGTAGTGTAAGCAGACGTAGGTGTAGCTGTTGGGTAGTGTAATAGCAAGACATATTTGCACTCCACATAGGTACAGGTTACACTGAAGTATTATTGTGATGCATGTTTCCTTTTCATTAAGAAATGTTTTCTGCAGGCGCCCCTGCCTGTTGACATGCTATCAAACGGACATGCGAATGAGAACAACTATAACCATTTTAAAAAGTCTGCTTCTAGAATCTCTCTCGTAGCCCCTGCCTGTTGACATGCTATCAAACGGATATAATTCTAGCAACGAAAACAGGTAAGAGACATTTTTGTAAGTAGGTAGGCTATTAGTGGCCTTCAGGTTTTAGGGGGGAGGGGTGAATGGGGGTCATTCCATTCTATAAAACATAGGTCCCTAACTTTTTAATAGAATAGGTCCCTATGCAACTTTCAAAATTAATCAGTTTGATGCACGTCAATAGGCTAGCTAATTCCACAGCAATTAACGTAAACAGGTTACATTTACTTACAGATGAGCAGGCCTTCTCCAGACATCGAAGTGTGTGTTCATCGAATGTGTGTTCATCGAAGTGTGTGTTCCTCATGAATAGCCTACACTACAGGCAATTTTACGCGACAAACCCTGCGGCGCCCTCCACAAATGCATTTCACCTCTTTCTCTGAATTACTACACTACCCATACTGCCTCACTACCCATAGTGCCTCAGCAAACGATAACCCATAGTGCCTACGGCAAACGATAAAATAGAAATATCTCGCGAACTATGAATCCAGAAATCTTCAAAATCAAGGATGCACAGGTTCATGACATGCGTAAGCTACATGCAAATCTCATAACTAACGTAACTACCGTTAGGGAGATACGCCCTAGACACACAGACAGACACACAGAGATTTCTGGATTTATAGATAGATATCATTACACATGAATTCGTATTGACTTATTACAAGGTATGTTTGTGCTAAGACCTGTTTATAACATGTTTATATCAATCATATGACCAATAGATTTAGTAAAATAGGATATGGCCATATCTTGAACACAGATTATAAGTTTCGCCTCCTTTTGACAATGCAGCTCATATCCTTGCCTTGATACGGACCTATCTCTTTTCTGAAGTGTGTATTTGCTGGATCTCTACACTCTAGTATTTATAGGCAAAGCTGTGCCATGGAACTGGAGCTGTTTCACCAACACTATCAGCAGGAGGGCTCTGGCTGCCCAACATGCCATTTTGTGCTGAAGTGGTTTCGGTGAACACGAGGGTCCATTCCGGCGACAGACGAGAGCAACCAACGCACCGCTGATGATTCCATCTGCAGTGGGCGTGTGTGTGTGTGGTAGCCATAAGCCCAGCAGGGCTAGTAGGCAATTACCAGTGCTGAGGGACTAAAGTGTGTGTGTGTGTGTGTGTGAAGTGGGGGGAAATTGGCTGTGTATTTTGGGAAGGGGGTGTATCTGGGATGAGGCAGTCAAATCGAGTGCAAAAATGGGGCCTGGAGTCCAGGTGTCACATCGACAGTGAAGAGCCTGAGTCGAGGATCTGGTCAAGGAGATGTAGAGGACCAGTCATGCATGCGTTTCAGAAAAATACCCTTCCTGTATAGACTAAAATAAAACTGCAGGTTTTTCTATTTGTGGGCAAACTGCTGCTGTTAAGAGTAAGATATGGCATGAGAAGTCATTCTGGAATGGCCTTTCGCAGCTTAGAGAATCCATTTAGTAAAAACCCCAGACTCCTACTATGTCTGAAAGCACTAATGCTTGTCAATCAAGATGACCCATTCCCCAGGTCTGGCTTCATCTCAAAGGGCACACACACACACGCACACACACACACACACACACACACACACACACACACACACACACACACATGCACGCACACACACACATTTATACGCACATGCATCAAAACACCCACAAAACTAGTACAAGCAAGCACAAGCATACACACACACACACACCTCCAAACACACACTTACACACACACACACACACACACACACACTCATTCTTCCCTTTAACTCACCCATGGGTTTACGTCAGCGCTAGCCTCGCGCATTACTTCCAAACGAGAGTCGTTAAGTGAAGCGCACTCACACCAATTGATCAGCCACGTTCACCTCTGCTTGTTAGGCATATTAAACGTCCAGGAGCCAGCTTCAATTAGACCTCACTAGAGTAAATCACTGAGCGCACAGAAGCTCATTGCGTAGTTACACACACATAGACTCACCCCCCACCGTCACACACACTCAAACACACACATCCACACTCACAAACACAAATCTATTAACATATTTATAATATGAATTATTTGATCTGATCATGTACACCCACAGACACAAATGTAGAATATTCGTACCTGTTTAAAGATAAACACACACACACAAACACAAGCATGCATACACCACTCAAGCAAAACACACACACACACACACACACACACACACACACACACACACACACACACACACACACACACACACACACACACACACACACACACACACACACACACACACACACACACACACACACACACACACACACACACACTGCCCACACAGTGCCAGACAAATGACCATGATTGACGCAAACAAACAGCCTAGCTAGTAATCAGGCAGAGGGCCAGCAGACGCTGCTAGCCAGACGTATGGGCTCCGTGACCGGGTCAGCTCAGCAGCCTGGAGAGTGATGGAGGGGGCAGGAGGAGCCAGTGACGGGAACCCCTTACCACCACCACCACAGCGCTCCCTCATGTTGATGGGACGGGCCCCCGGGAGGGCATCCGTCTCCCCCAGCACTGAGGCACTGACGCTGGGCAAAGAGAGCAGGGGGGGGGGGGGGGGGGCGAGAAATAGAGAGAGTAAGTACTGCTGCTGCCTTCAATCCCATCTGAGGTCAGGGAAAGAGCTTGTTTAGACACGGGGCTATCCATCCGCGGGCCTGACGGATACCTTAGTGAACAAGCAGGCCGGGCTCACGCCAGCTCTCTCCTCGTTTGTTTTTCTACAGCATATTCCTTGCAATCCCATTCAATTCATTTTTACAGGCTTTTGACCGTCCATGGTCTTTATCGAGACAAAAAAAAACACCTTACAGGAACCAATCAGAAGCTCTGCCTTATTTGACGCTCCCTCATCCAGTTTAATTAAAGTCCCTCAGACATTTCCATTACATAATTTACATAAACATATAACATAAAATGTATTACTTGACCTGACTGGAATAAAATGAGGCAATGCGCTGCTGTGTCAATGCGCAGCCGTGCATTGCTCTCAACGCCAGGCCTGAGGGGTTTGAACACAAGGTTAATTTCATTACAAGAACATATACAGTGTTTCCGCTTAAGGTTGCCGCAGTGAGTGCATCTGGCAGTGGCCTTCCCGGGACCCCGGGTTGCGAAAGAGAGAGAGAAAGATAGAGGGGGGGGGGGGGGGGGGGGGGGGGGGGAGATAGAGACAGAGAGAGAGAGAGAACTCTTGTAATTGACCTGATTTGTGATTTTTCGGAGAGGCTGTTGAGGGTTAACACACTCCAGGCGGCATTCAAGTTTAAACATAACCGCTCTTTCCCTGCAATCCAATTATTTATGAGACAGTGTCCTCCAGGGCGGGCGATTCCATTTTACCCAGATCTCTCAGCCCAGCGGTGTCTCAATAATAAACAAACCTGTTTCACAATGCAAAAAAGCAACAGACACTTTTGCACACATGCGGAGTAATTAAATTACTTCCATATCAATAAATTAGTACACACACAAAAATATACACACACACACACACACACACACACACACACACACACACACACACACACACACAAACTCAGACACACACAAACTTTCTTTAACCTAACCTGTTCTTTATCTTAATCAAACCTAAAACAACCAGACAATAAACTTATGTTCTACCTGAATAAATATGGGCTGTACTGTAAAACGTTCTCATATATACAGATATAATGGATTTAGAGCTGGTTAGACCAAAGCACACTGTTAAAAATAACAACAAATAACAACAAAGCCAGTAGATTCTGACCGTTTTTCACAGGCTTCGCTGCCTAAATGCTCCAGGTCATCACAAGGTCATTTCCATGCCTATGTACAGTGGGAGAAATGATCCTTCATTTTGTCAAGATACTTAAACAGAGTTTAAATGGTGTAAAGAGGTCAGCTTAAAAGGAAGAGTGAACGAAACAACAGCTCCTAGTTCAATCTCAAATCACAGCAAATAAAAAAGGACTCATCTGCAGATATTCTATCACTAAGGTTAGAGACTGCAACGAAATCTTGGGGGGAAAAAACCTTCATTTCACTAAGTTAACCTCATTAAATGTACATGTCGCACTAAAAATCCGTTCCTCCTGGACTTAGGCGATGGTTTTGTCTCTAACTATCATGTAGGCTTTCATCAGACACTGATCTAGTCCTGAGGTTCTTAGATTCACCTCCGCTCTTGACAAGACTCGCCATGTTCAATTTCAGTTCAGTGGGCAGCCAAGCTGCAGGCACTCCTCTTCGCTGTAGACGCCGTCTCAGGATTGGGCCCTGGAGTAGCATCTTCAGCACAGACTAAATTAAAGCAGACATTTTTCTCAGATAACAGCACTCTCTCTGCACTCCTTTCACCCTCCTCTCTCGTTCCCTATACCACCAGTCTCTCTCCCTTTCCCACTGTTCCTCCTTCCCTCTATCTCTTTCCCACTGTCCCTCCTTCCCTCTCTCTCCCTTTCCCACTGTCCCTCCTTCCCTCTCTCTCTCTCTTTCCCACTGTCCCTCCTTCCCTCTCTCTCCCTTTCCCACTGTCCCTCCTTCCCTCTTTCTTTCCCACTGTCCCTCCTTCCCTCTCTCTCCCTTTCCCACTGTACCTCCTCCCCTCTCTCTCCCTTTCCCACTGTCCCTCCTTCCCTCTCTCTCTCTCTTTCCCACTGTCCCTCCTTCCCTCTCTCTCCCTTTCCCACTGTCCCTCCTTCTCTCTCTCTCCCCCTTTCCCACTGTCCCTCCTTCCCTCTCTCTCTTTCCCACTGTCCCTCCTTCCCTCTCTCTCCCTTTCCCACTGTCCCTCCTTCCCTCTCTCTCCCTTTCCCACTGTACCTCCTCCCCTCCCTCTCTCTCTCTCTCTCCTTCCCACTGTCCCTCCTTCCCTCCCTCCCTCTCTATTCCCCTAGCCCTACTCTCTATCACTCCCTTTCTCTCTTTTATACCCACACCCCCTCCCTCTCGCTCCCCTTTTACTGTTCTGAATTAATACAAGGGGCCAAATCACCTGTAGAGTGAGGCTCAGTTGAAGGTGTCAAGGGGCCAAATCACCTGTAGAGTGAGGCTCAGTTGAAGGTGTCAAAGGGCCAAATCACCTGTAGAGTGAGGCACAGTTGAAGGTGTCAATCTCCTCCACTTCCTCCCCTCCCTCTCTTCATTTCAGTCCATTTCCTATTCATTGAGAACACAGAGGCCCTGATTCTTGCGTCCTTTTCACGGCCGCCTTGGCCCGGGCCCCACATTGGCCCTCCACTGCGTCTTTTAACAAGACGCTTTTACTGCTGAATAACACACAGGAAAATTCACCGCTCACCGCGTGCACAATTCAGGATGCAGCTCTTTATAGTCCCTTTGTGTGGGCATGTTCTTTAAGCATTGCCTGTGTGAGGCGAGAAAAGGGTCTTTTAAAAGCAAAATGCAAATCTGTCAGGGTTGGGCAAAGTTTTGAGAAATGATGCCTGGTGAGCATTTGGAAGAGTGAGTCCCAGATGGAAGTTGACCTTAGCCCAGAATTGAGTCTTTTGGCTGTTGGCTAGTTATCTCTCTGTCTCTCTATGATTCTTAGACAAAAAAAAATATTCACATTTATGCCTAGTCACTTCAACTCAGGCAGGTGTAGCAGCTAGGATGTCTCTTCCTAAGAGTCCCAATTTAAGCCTTAGGACCTCTTAGATAGTCTTGTGCTTCAAGTTTAAATGGCGGTGTAAAGCGGTCGGCTTAAAAGTAAGAGTAAACAAAAAACAACAACTCATTGGCAGGCACTGAATAGGGAATAGGTAGGTCCTGCCGTTTAAAGACGCCGTTAACGGACACAACACATGATTGAATGCCTGATTATGCTCTCCGCTCTGATCCTCACTCCATCAGCATACAGGAGAGAACACAAAAGAAGTGTTTGTTGTCAATGAGGCTTGGGGAGATAGGTCAAGAGGACAGATATGTACGCATCAATCCGGCTCAGGAAAGTCCACTTGATTTGAGGGTCAGATCAAGAAGTGCAGAGAGAGGAAGAGGATGGGGTCAGGAGGTCAGAACGCCTTCTCTGTAGATGTTGATTGTGTTTTGGAGATGAGAACCGGAGGTGAGTGAGGTGAGATGCATTCGTCAGAATACTTTCTTTTTTACAGTTCACAGACCCCATTACACAGTGCTCTCAACACCCGTACTCCCCTCCACATACTAACACATATGCACACAAACACACACTTACACACACGCACACACACATACTCATAAATGCCCACATTATGAGGTCTCAGCCATTAGCATGAGCCAGATGTGAGAGATTTTTAATATATCTATCTACATTATACATATATATATATAATCCAAAGGAGAAAAAAAGCTAATTTGTTTCCCATTTGGAGTCCATTTCTGGCAGGCGCCGTCGCGGGGGAAAGTTATTGCTAAACAAATCCTTTGTAATGGTGGGAGTTTGTTCAATAAAGCTGATTTACGCTGGGGCTGTTAATTTATCTCTACTCATTAACCTGAGCAGCTGTTGGCTGCTCTTCCTGCAGCAATCAGCAGCTTCTCCCCACTGGCTGCGTCCAAACCCCACCCTACCCCAACCCCATCACACCACACCACACCCCCACCCCACCACACCCCAGCCCACAGCCTTCGCCATCCTGTCCCATCCCCGTCCCATCCCATCCCATCCCACGCCCTGGCACTGCAGCAGCAGCAGCAGCAAAGCTCACACATCTGCCCAAACAACCACCTCCCTGCTCAGCACGGCTCAGCACAAACCAGCTTTACTCTGCCTGCTCTTTCTTTGTTTACCATCCAGCAGATTAGCGCTGTTTCTGGGGCTTTCACTTGCATTTCCTGTGAACTGATTTTAGTCTTTTTTTCAAATGTTATGAGTGCAGTTTTGAGGACTTTTATCATTTGTTTAATAAGCTCTCTGTGAAATCATTTGCATTTGAGGACAGAATACATTACATATATGATAGAAGATCGTTCTAGCAGTAGCCGCAGTCGTGCTAAATTAGGGAAGAATAATTACATAGAAAAGCAAAGACGCCGAGTGTGACCAGACGCTAAGCATCATTATACTTTCCATGTGCAAATATTTCATCAGAACAGAACATGTTGGCTGTCAGAGGGATGTTTGTATTGTGTTGAATGTATGGTTGTGTGTGTGTGTGTGTGTTGTGTGTGTGTGTGTGTGTATGTGTGTGTGTGTAGGTGTGTGTGTGTAGGTGTGTGTGCGTGTGCGTGTGCGTGTGCGTGTGTGTGTAGGTGTGCGTGTGCGTGTGCGTGTGCGTGTGTGTGTGTGTGTGTGTGTGTGTGTGTGTGTGTGTGCGTGTGCGTGTGCGTGTGCGTGTGCGTGTGCGTGTGCGTGTGTGAGTGTGTGTGAACATGCATGGGTGGGAAGGTGAGGAGTGAAGGGCCCCTGCTTGTTTGACCATGTGGTCATTTGCATGAAGGTCAGTCCCTTTTTTTTACGCCTCCTTTGAAGAGTGCTCCTCCACCCTGCGGTTTGAAAGGCTAATTGTGGGGGCTAATGAGTTCTGATTGCGTCTCTGTCTCTGCCTCGTCCCCTCCACACCTCTCCGTTGTTCTCTTCATCCCTCGCGCCGCACCTCCAGCCTTGTCGTAAATAACCAAGAACGTTCTTCAGGAAAACCACATCAGAACCAGAACTAATTACTAGCTCTAGATTACCTCAGAGCCAGGAAACACCCTTGAGTATAAATACCCACGGCAGGTACTCACCGTGTCTTTGAACAAGGGGTAAATAGCATGTTTAGCATGGTAAATGATACTTTCTATGCTAAACAGCAATTAGCATACAAAGGAGTAACTTTTATAATGAAATCGCTGATACAGAGAATGAGAGAGAAAGGGGGGGAGAGAAACACAGAAAGACATAGATGTAGAAAAGAGAGAGGTGGGACAGGGTAACGGGAAAGACAGAGAAAGACAGAGAATGAGAGAAATAGGGAGAGAGACAGAAAACATGAGAGAAAGAGAGGGTGATATAGATTGAGAGAAGAGGGAGAGGGCAAGGTGGGAAAGGAAGGAGAGAAAGAGAGGAAGAGAGAGAGACAGGACAGAGAAAGAGAGAGAAGGAAAGAAGAAGGGAGAGGCTCCCATCTGCCTCTATGTTCACCTCTGCAGAATAATGAAAGAAAGACAGAGCAAGAGGAAAAACATGAGCGAAAGAGAGAGACACAGACGGAGAGAAGAGGGTGACGGAGAAGGGGAACGGGATAGAGAGAGACAGAGAGAAGGAAAGTAGAGGAAGGAGGAGGCTCTCCGCTGCCTCTGCGTTCACCCCTGCAGAAGGGCATGTCCCCACCACCGAGCGGCCATGTCACTTGGGATTACTCCGGCTGGCAAACCAGAGAAATGAATTCTTTTGATCCGCACGCTTTAAAATTAAAATTCTAATACAGACAATAAAAAATTTAAACCGAATTGCCATCTCTCAAAGCGCGACGGCAATAGGAATTTCCGGATGGAGGGAAGTGGAGACGTGTTAAGTGGATCGGGCCGCTCTTTCAAGAAAAAGCTCCTCTTTTTTTGAGCGGGGATTGTTTAAATTAACTCAGATGACCTTCCCTGGAATGTCAAAGGCTTTTCCGGTGCATCCGCACTCCAGTAATGTATAGTAGCAGGATATAAGGTTAGAGCGCCGTGATCTGTAGGTCTTTCTATCTTCTCCTGACCACCTTGCTCTTGAGAGGAAGATGAAAGACATCACAGACATGGTAGGAAGTAGGAAACCCTAATAGTAAGCTAGGGTCCCACACACAGAACAAAGCACCCACGATCACTTCGACTTGTGTGGATTACCAGACAGTTTTGGAAGAGTATAGAAGTTTCCAGCTTCCACCTTCCTGTGTTCACCTTCCCTGCTGCTGGCAAGACTCCAAAGAAAAGACTCCAAAGAAAAACCTCCTTTGATGCCACGAGGGGCTGCAACACGTAATCTGCCCTTAGTGAAAGTCTTTCACAGGCGCACAAAAAGGTGAGGCCACATCTAGTGGAGGCTTTTAAAAGTACTGGCCAGCTAAAGCCCATTGCTGGTTCCCCACCACCACCACCACCACCATCACCAGCAGCTCCTACTGTGACTAGCGTGGGGCATTCAGATCAAACGAGAGCAGGTCAGGCAGCTGTGCTGCTTTCCCAGAGGCCTTAGAGGGAGGGGTGGGCGTAGACTGGTAATTTAAGATGATGTGAAAGGACAGGTGGAGCGGGAGCAGCTGTTGTGGCGGGGCGCGGGGCACAGAGGTGCCAGGTTGCTGGGTGGGGGGGGGGCCTTGCAGAGGTGGCACGGTGGGTAAGATGGGAGATTTGTGGAATAACGGTGCACTTTAAGCAGCATGCAGCCTACATTTGTCCTCTCACTTTCACTCCCAAATCTTTTACCTTTTCTCTCTCTCTGGTTCAATAAAGGGGTTTTAATCGTCAAAATCGTCTCTCTCTATCTCTCTCTCTCTCTCTCTCTCTCTCTCTCTCCCTCCATTGGTTCGTGTCTCTCTCTCTCTTTCTCTCGACCTGCCTGCACTGTCTTCCCAGTCTCTCCATTTCTCTCCTCTCACCTCGTTTTCCTTCTCTTTTCTCTCCCTCTCTCCATTTAGTTCAATCTACCCCCCTCGCTCTCTCTCTCTCTCTCCATCTCTCCCTCACCTCCCCTCCCTCAACAGTCCACACGGTGCTGCCGCACATATTAAATACCCTGCCAGCCCACAAGCCCTTCCTCTGCAAGGAGAGGTGCTTGCCTGAGATACTGCAGAGATAGTGAGAGAGAGAGAGACAGAGAGAGAGAGAGAGAAAAACACTAAAAAGGGAAGAAGGGAAGGAGAGAAAGAGAGGGGAGGGGAGGGGAGAGTGAATGTGACAGCATCACCTTGACAACTGCATGCTCTGTACACAAACCTCCCATTGTGTTTGGTGTGGGCCAGGTAGTGTTTGGCATGAGCGCAGGAGTTTAGTTATGTATGGGAGACCAGGGAGCAGAGGAAGGGAGAGCAAGGAAAGACATAAAGAAAGAGTGCACCAGAGGGGGGGGGGTGATGGGTAGAAGGAAAACAATGGAGGGAGGCAGAGAAAGCGATCCGAAAGAGAGACAGAGACTGAGAGAGAGTGTGAAAAAGATAGATAAAGAGGGAAGGAGAGGGCAGCGCCCAAAAAGTAAGAGAGAACATCATTCTACAACCCATACATACACACACACACACACACACACACACACACACACACACACACACACACACACCGACAAAGATAGAAAGGGAAATAGAGACAGAGAGAGAACTTTCATTCACTCCCCCCCAAGGTTGCTCTCTGGCCGTCCGGGCCCTGAGATGACGGGAGAACTCTATCCCCCCAGTAATGAGGTTGGGCTCCGTCCAGGCCAGGCCACAGCGCCCAGCTTTACGGTGTAATGTGTCTTCAATGGTCCACTGGTGACAAGCTGGCTAATTCACTCCACATGATTGCAGAACTATTCCCATTAAATCTCCAGGAAAAGAAGTGCTGATGAGCGAAAGAGAAGCAAGAGAGGGGGAGAAGGATAGGGTGAGAGAGAGGGGGGGTAGGGGAGGAAGAGAGAAAGAGGGAGAGAGAGAGATAGAGGCCCTTGGTGTTTGCTCTCTAAGTCTCTGCGCTGGACTGCACACCCACGCATCTCTCTTTCGTCTTTAATCCTTCCTTCATGTTGTCAACCCAAAGCTGCGAGACTCGTCGAATATTCGTCACTACGGAGGCTAATCCAGTACAGCTACATCACAGTAACGCGCAAAAGGGCAATATTAATGGTTAGAACCCATGGCTTATAGTTGCTGGTTCACCGTTTAGTAATAAAACTTCACTCTTTTAGCAAGTCTGGTCAACAGCGTTGCTGTAATATGTCTGCAGATACAGTTTTCAGGCCTCAGGCTCAGTACGGAGAATTCTCAGTTGGATCACCTCTCTCGTTTGAAGCCAGAAGGGCCATACCAGGCAGCTACACAATAAAATAATTTACTTTCGATGACTACTTCCACTTTACTTTCAAATTAATAAGCCCATCCTTGGGGTTGCACTTAATGGGCAAATGAGGTGCTTCTCTCTTTGCACTTGACTGGTCCTTTGTCATTTCTTTGTCAATTTCAATACACAACATTAAGGTAGGTAATTAATTTCCTTTTGCTAACACCATTAATTAATTCATAACAGGACAATTATCCTTATCATTTTCCCAAAGGTATGCACTTATAATATCCTATTCTATTCCAGAAGTATAAACAGGATTTTTTTTTTCCACACGAACAATCATGACAAATTTAATAATCATACTGGGCTGTTTCTTAAACATTCAGAGTTAGTTAGCTTTACAACATTTAATTGCAGCAGTATTATTTTTTATTAAATTGTACAATCTATTTAAGGACCCATCATAATTATGTGAGGCTTGAGAGGTTCATGCTAATAGCCAAGGGTGAAAAATTGCCTGCGTTTTAAATTTCCTTATATTTCAATTCTCTCCCTTTAGTCTCGCAATGTACATTGTCATCTTACAAACCCAGAGAGAAGAGGAACCAGTAAGCTAGTGCATAGATAATCAGTCTGTTCAAAGGCAATGAAACAAACAAAAAGAGACAAACTAAACACCTCCATTTGGTGTATGTATCTGTCTCTGTCTCACAAACATCCTATAACGGAGCCCCTTGGAACATAGAGAAATCCAAATATCTTTTCAGAGACCATTACAGCACTATAAATATTGATTCAAGCAGTGTCTCTCACAGATCCTTATATCTATTTGTCTGGGCTAAGTTGCTAGCCAAGGCATATAACAGCCAATATACTAAACTCCATCCACTCAACATTTTATAAACAAATACATCAATGCTGTATGTTTCAAATAAAGGGATTGGGACTGTAAAATGGAGTAAGTGACTACGGAGGAGCAATACTGCCATCTATTGCCATTATTATCACTGTTCAGAGCGGTTCGGCTTAAAAGCCTCAGAATGGGAGTATGCAGAGGATTTAACGGAGAGTATCTTTAATATATTTTCCACTGTTGAAGCAGTGATACTTCGGCAAAAAAAAACTAATTCAGCGACAGGTGATTTTTTCCCCCCAACCAGTCCTTTGTTAAATTTGTGTCAGTGAAATAAAGCTAGTGATTGTGACAGTTTTATAATAAACGTTCACCCTTGTGTTCTGTTGTCGGTGGCAGTGAACAGAAAAACTAATAACTGCCATTTCCAGACACCGCATTCAAACAATTTACAGGCATAATAGCAAGTAGTGACCGGCAGTAGCCCCGACCATATACAGGCTTGAACGCCCACAGGGACATCAGATCAGACCCGCTGCCATTTCAATAACCCACTCCCCACCTCTTCTCTCCATCTAATTTCTTGTCCAACCTTCACTGTCCTATCTGAATAAAGGCAAAAAGCCCAAAAACTAATCTTTGAAAAAAAGGAAATGAACACCCCGGTCATCTCCCTTAACAGAAGGACTCACTGACCTGGCCCACATCTGAGACCTGAGTCCTACTCAACGCCGTCAGAAACCACAATCGTGGGAAGTACAGGGATGCGTACAGCCGCATCAGCAGTGCCTCTGTGCCGTCTCCATGGAAATCACACCCTGACCCACGGCCTGCTGCTATCAGTTGATCCATAGGAAGACATCAAGTACTTATTGTATTATTTATTAGGCTATTTCTCCTCAAAGAGCCTGCAGTACACACAGAGTTTCTCCACCACGCTCCCCACACATCATCCAACCCCCATCCCCCCACCGACTGGGCTTTCAGCCGGAAGGATCTTTGGGCCCTGGTGAGAACATGGCCCCGGATCAGAGGGAGGATTGTGGTATTATCAGCGGGGAACTGGCCTTCTGATATCCCTTCCAGCTAATGAATCAGATCGCCTGGGCCTTGCCATCGATGTTCACAAGCGCTTCTGGCCCAGGAGCGGGCAAGCTGGGAATGCTGGGAAACGAGGGAGTCACACATAACAGGAAGTGACAGGCGCAAAATGATAGGGTGAGCTGGGGGGGTAGGGGGTGGGGGGGTCCATCAGCATCCACGACTCACAGCTTTACACCGGTGCAGTGGGGACACAAGGGGAGTGAGGGGACAAATCAGATTTGGATGCCGCAAATCGATTTCTCACCTTTTGCTTTCATATCTCACCCGCGTCCGTCTCCGAGCGTTATAGTGTCAATCACAGAGCGCAACGGTGTTTAGAGAGGACCAAGACATTTTTCGGCGCAAGAGGAGCATGTGGTAGTCTCGACGGTGACTTAACTCTGGAAGTCTCTGTGATGTTTAGTCACTCCTTTTTTCCTCACTCACCCCCTCGCCTGCTGGTTACCATTGACTACCACCTTGACATTTATTTATATCCACACACAGTCACTGCTCAGCTAATCAAAATAATTGGCCACACAATCTAACACTGGTGAGCGAACAAGCAGCGATGCCTTTGCCATAAGAATTATGTCATAAAATGTCAACATGTCTACTCTGTAATGTATGATAGCGCTTGCAAAGTAAATGCATAACGTCGTACATCAAACCCCACTGAAGTGGTAAACTTTACTTCGCCGAGTTGCCGGCGGTATTATAGATTAGATTCACCCTGCACGGCACAAGCTGTTAGGCACAAAAACAACGCTGTCTGGTGGCAAGCAGAACACTGTCATCAATTCTCCTCCCTGTTCAAGGCCTTCATAGATTCTCCAATCTAATCTAAACGGTGAGTGTCAAAACAAAGCCCTGCTGAGGGTCGCAGGGAAACAAGAGGTTTGAAAAAAAGAGTCTTGAGTAACAACATTACATTACTGTAATAAATAGGTTCACTGACAGAATACTATTAAAATACATTGTACAGAGGAATCATGCAGTCCTTGGAAAGAAAGAAAGACAAAGAAAAATCAACTGCTATTTCTATCTTATTAGTGTTAAGACCCACTGCCTACACACATTAATGAATTTGTATTAAGACAAACAAAACAAGACCTAAGAATGCTTTATACAGTGTTATTCCCTTTACCGTTAAAGAAAATAGAGCACTTATAGGATAAAGCAGTCAAAATAAAGTTTACATATATAATGTATAACAATTTTAACAATGCAAAAAGGTAACAATGTTAAATCTATATTTAGGCTAAGATATCACAAAAAAAAAAACAGAACTAAAAAAGAAGGTCTAACTTAAAGATGAACTAAACAGTGGACATTATTAAATCAAAACTATAGACTGTAACAACTTTCCAGGTGCTTCCCACAGGTGAATTACAACAGAGTGGTTTGGTCATTTATCCTGGTGCTTTTGGATAAAATATGCTTTCCGCGTAAGAAATAATAATAAAAAAAAAAACGCCTTGCTTCCAGTGCATTTGCAGGACACGTTAATTGCATCAATGATTATCCTCCACGTTATATTGCTGGCTCATATTTATCGTTGTGTCCACTTTTCATTATGGTGTTCATTACCGAGCATAAATAATGCACGTAAATGTGCCCAGTCGCCTCGACATACTCCATAATATTGCCAAGCAAGATCCATCTTGTCCACAGTTACCAGACATTACCTTGGTGAATTATGTCTATTAGTTGCTTCTCGGACTACGGACCCATCAGCCACCATTGGCCCGACAACAGCATTAACTTTTAAGGGTTTATTGCATCTTCTTTACCCAACATCGACCATTAATCAGTGTAATGGCTGTCGTGACCCCTTTCATCCCTTTTAATAAAATAGAAAAATATTAATAAAACACACTAAAGCTTCTATTGTGCCCGACCGTTCAATAAATCAGATGGTCCTTTTGGCCGGGATGCCTGCATCAAAGGTAAGGTTGCCAGTTACTTTATTCCTCTTGTTTATTTTACGAGGGTGTTCTTTATCTTTTTTTACTTCTCTCAATTTTATAACATTTTACATGGTGGAACTTTAAATCACTTTAATATGAGATGTTATCGGGATATAGGACTTTGTTTCGAGTAGCAGCCAGAGTCATTTTTATTTGACACCATAAAAATCAGGAAATGGTGTAAATGTTTGTTCATCTCGTGGCGCCTTTATGGCCTTTATCTCACTGATGCACCAGATCCTGGCATCCCCATATTCTCAACTCCTAATAAAAATAAAGCCCCTAGCCAAACCTACCACAGGAGCGCTAACGCCTTCATGCTAAATGCTCACACACCTGATTCGTAGCGCGCTATTCTGACAACCTATCCTTCCCTGCATAAAGTTGTCACCTTAATGAAGACAGACGGGCAATGAATCCTACGCATTCCATTAAAAAACAGTTTATGGCGCGTGAATCTGCGAAGGATGGATGACAAGTTATAGCTCGGTTGGCTCGGTGGCATAACATGAGGGACGGTGGGGGAGGATGGAGGATTTCAGGAGCACTGCGGACTAATCTGCGGGATCAGGAGCCGTAATTCCGATTCTCCATGACCCGTCATCACCTGTTTCCCCCTGATTTCATTCAGAGATCTCTGAAGCGGACGTGAGGATGGCCATACATCGCTTGCACATGCACACACACTCACAGAGCACACCAGTACAATCTTGAGTGTGCAAACCGAATGCAAAGACAGCAATCGTATTTGGTGAACGAGGCTTGCTCACATTAACTGGTTTCCTTCCCTCTGAATTAGTTCAAACATCTTAATCATAAATCAGCGTGTTAATTACCGACGCTGCCAAATGGAAGAGGCTCCTGTTGGCCAGAGAGGCCCCCGAGCGAGAATGCAGAGAGACGGATAGGAGCCAGAGGTGATCATCGACGCCATCTAATGATGGCCGTGGCCTTGGGCTGACCCAGCGGCCATTTGGAGCTTCAATCTGGTGCCGCCGTTCCTCCCTCAAGAAGCCTATTGACGTTTCCGCTGGAAATTAATCCGTTCTCAAATGGACGTCTATTTCCAAAACACCAGCACACTGGGGGAGTCGGTTTTAAGGAGGACCAGGGAGCCTTCTTTCTAGGCTTGTCCTTGCTAATCAGTGGTTCATCTTAGACAGGGGGATACTCAACAGCTGTTAATCGTGCGTGTTTGAAAAGCGATTACCCTGAACAAAACCAGCAAAGGATGGCATCAGACTTGCGGGCGACAATGGACCCAGTCGGAGAGGGACTCACAAAGTATGCTAATGGTGCTCTGAAGTCTGGGGGGAAAGAATGACGCCAGCTTATTTTCGCGCTGCAGGCAACTTCCGGCCAATCAGTGGGCCCGAAAAACTCAGCGGGGGTGATGCATTACCAAGACCCCGATGAATAATGAAACTTATTGCTCCACGTATCGTGGTCCATTACCTTGCACCAGAAGAGTCCTTCATACAAATTTTACCACATGACCAAAACACCTGATCAATCTCAAATTGCGCACCAACAGAAAGTAAAAGAGAGCTAGAGAGAGAGAGAGGGAGAGAGAGAGAGAAAGAAAAAGAAAGAGCCCATTAAAGTTTAACTCAGGGACTGGGGGGATTAAATTGACGTGCGCTGCATCTGAATCCAGGCCGATAGCCTATGATGATTTAAATATCAAAGCTGCTCTGCTGTTAGAGGCAGCCGGCTGAGATCTCATTACCTCGCTGTGATGGACAGGCTTTCACCGCGCACCTTCTCCTCTAAGCAACGTGCTCGTTTGAGGCCGCGATGACGGCGCCACCGCTGTAACCATGACGATGAGTTTCGCCAGGCCAGGGCAAGGGAAGGGGGTGATGGTGGGGGTAGGCAGCAGGGCAGGAGGTGAAATGGTCAGAAGGGCAGAACATGCACAACTTGCCCTGCCTCTCTACCCTTTTGATCTCACCCTTATCTTTTAGCAATGAGCACAATGGCTACCCCTCAAACACCTCCTCGCTCTCCCCCTCTACTCCCTTAACTTCAATTATGGAATAGTTACATGATTTACTAATGCTGTTACATCAACCAAAGCACAACAGAGAAAGGCAGTGGCGCAGGAAGCATTATTAAGATGCTGGGCTGCTTTGCTCTTTATCGGTCTGTCAATGGAACAATGAAAGAGGTCGTTAAAATTGAGCGGAGGCGGCAGGCTTCCTCCTTCCTCCTTTACCCTTGACTTTCCCCTAGGCGTCATTTCACTTGCGACAGGGTTTAATTTAGGATATTACTGAGCAGCGGGGTGTACTTGAGCTCCACAGGTGCTCCGAACGAAATCCCCAACCACCCACCCCGCAACTTAAAGTGAGATGATGAGGAGGAGAAGAAGAGAGGGATATTAAAAAAAGAGAAATCAAACGAGAATATGAATGTGGTAAATTAACCTTGTTTCCTTGGCTACAATAAGACTGTGCTCCCTGGCGGTCCCCTCTGGCTCTCCCTTAGTGAGGTTTTGAATGCCTAATAGCCCCCCTAAGACAGGGGGAAAAGAATTATGAGACTCACTTTTAAGTGAGAGGCCTCCTTCATTTCCACACAGCAAAGCTCTTTAAAGGCACTGGCAGTTAAGGACACTCCAAGTAGCAAGCCAATCTTTGTTTGTGCGCAAGATGCAAGACATCCCCCCCCCTCATCCAAACAACCTGATCCAAAAGAGCAGCCATACAATGACTCACCTGTTTTTGACTTTTTGACACTTCAATCTGTGACATCTCATTGTTTAGAGATCACTGCCTTTGGGTATCTCTGGTACTGTAGGCCAGGTAGTCTCCGCCTCTGTCCAGGCTGTCTGATGCAAACTCCCCATGAGGCTTGGAGCGCTGATGAGGACAGTCAACTGCTCTGTCATTGTCTGTCTGCGATGTCGATCACAAGAGTGGAGAGAGAGAGAGTGGACAGGTCACTTCGGGGTGACAAAAAAATAGATCATTATCAGGAAACAAGCTTCTGTGAACCATTGAGTCATTGAGTATTTTTTGGGTTACACACCAGCAATAGAAATGAAATGGCGTTATTGGAGCTACCGATAATCATGAATTGAATGTGAAGTAAATGTCACAGTAAAGAGGTTTCTCGGATTGGGTGTTCTGCATGTCACTCAACAGGCTCTTTTCCAATTGAAGAAGGCCATCCTTGGTGCATTATGGATCAGCCTTCATTATTCTAGTGTTAGAGGTTTGGAGAGGCTGGAGTGGCAGATCAGCATGACATTACAGCCTCCAATGGTGCCTCCAACTTTGGGGAGACTTGTTAGAGCTTATCTGTAAACAGTTTGACATTTCAGTGCCTAAGCAGAATAAATCCGTACATAAAATCTGACGACACATTGTTAAAATAAGCTCTTCTGATCTCTTCTAATTGATTATTGGTCTACACAGAGTGCATGTGTCAATACTACTACTATTACTGCTACTACTACTACTTCTACTACTACTACTACTACTAATAATAATAATGACAAGTAGTAGTAAAGGTAGAAGCTTTTGTAGTAGTAATATTAACTGTTCTGATATGCCTGCTGCAAGGCTGTATCCTAGCTAGTAGGCTGGAGATCATTTAGGCCCTGATGACCTCCTCATAAATGAGGATGATGCTGAAACCTAAGATCTCGCCACTCTCCTCAACCAGCAGACAGCCAGAGGTGAATCTCTCTATCTAAACAAACAGAGCTGGTGTTGTCTGCTTGTGTGAAGAGGGTCGCTCCTCAGATATGCACATCTGATATCAAAGCTTGGCGAGATTAAAATCAAAGCCTCGGACGAGCGCCATCGATCCTCCGCTCTAATCCATTTTCATGACTGAAATATGGATCACTCCACAGCCGCCTTTCCCCCCTAATGATAGAGGGAACAGGTATACACGGCAAGAACGAAGGCTGACGGGGAGCATAACGGCCTTTATTGTGTGAATTTGTGACAACCACCACATGCAAGACAGGGGAAAGAGGAAGGAGAATAAGTGTCAGAGAGAGAGAGAAAGAAAGATAGGAAAAGATGGAAAAAGAGAGCGGAAGAGAGAGTGAAAGGGGTGGTGGAGGATTCTAAAAGGGTGCGCATAACACCCTTTATTGTGAGAATTTGTGACAACCATCACATGAAAGACAGGGGAAAGTGGCGAGAATAAGTGACAAAGAGAGAGAGAGAGAGAGAAAGAAAGAGAGTGAAATAGACAGTGGGCAGGGGGGGGGGGGGGGGGGTCTTATCTAATCCCCTTGTGTTCCCCCAGACTGCTTTGGCATCAACAGAGGTAGTGTCATCTTACGGACATCATTACAGCCCTCTCCTTGGAACCTCGCCCTGAGGCTGACCCGACTCTGTCTTCACAATTACATACACACACTCACTGAATGTTGTTTAAGTAATAGTCACGGTAACTGTGCGCATTTAACTTGTAGAAGCCAAACTTGCTTTGTTAGTAAAGAGATGTTACTCACACTTCAATTAAACTGCAAAGATTATATTTCGGTCAGAGGCTTGTGTTTTATCCACACACTATCATCCTAGTTATCACAGTCCCCCTTTTTCATTACGTTACTAGGCAAGCAATACTAACGGGTTAGCTAACCAGCTTTAACCTTGGCCAACTAGATGTATGTGTAGACGTTAGCAGTGTTGGTCTTACCTGTAAATGCTTCATTTAATTTGACGTGGAGTCCTTTGATTACGACAGTATTTTCACCGCGGGGAGGCATAAGGTGCACTGCACTGTTATGTTCTTCCCACTTTCAGCATTCAAGACAAAATAGTGTCGATATTACCAGCCAGAGGTCATCGTATGGACTTTCTCTGATGTCTTCTCGTAAAGAGTTGTAAAGTGCGCGTGGCTGATAGTATAACGTTCTTAATTTTAATCTATTTTAAATGTGTAATCCTCTTTCTAATCCCAAATTTTGCTAATAGCATTGTTGCAGGTGGAGAAACGCAATTTATTCGACATTTCCCAATCAAAAGACGACAGGCCAATCACGTGAGTCTTTATTGAAAGGCTCTAAACTTTCAACAGTAGATGTTCCATGGGTGATCTTATTGTATAGATGGCATGTTCATCTTTTTAAAGGTAATTCTATTTTATGTTTGGTTGACCCCTATGGCGAATTATATCAAACCCCGCCATCTGATCTTCCCTCAATAACAGCGTGTTACCTGTTTGGCACCACGCCCATTTTCTCACAAGACTCTCTAAATAACGCCATTCATACTCTCATAAATTAATCCATGTTCACCAACTATACAAATATTCCTTCAGTATCTGTCATCACATTACGTCTTTTCTTCTGTTACTGTACCGGAATACCTTTCTTTTGTTTCCTGATTACGAAAACACAGTTTCATGTATTCCGTTACCCCCCAAGCTTGCTCAAAACACACACAGACACATATATCCATACAAACACTCAAAACACAAGCACACACACACACACATAAATACACAGACAGATTGACAAACAAGGCTGAGTTATGGGTGGGAGGAAGAGGAGAGGCAAGGAGACGAAGGAGGCTGTTGCAGGAAAGGCAGAACAAGGAGAGAGTCCAGACCTTCAGCCCTCCAGAGGGTGGCACCAGCTTGACGTTTGCCTCCGACTAGTACAAGCTAAGCATGAATCCCCTCAACAGCCATTTTCACTGCTTGGGCTTTCAATGCCCAGCAGTAAATCAAAAACCCATGTTTCCTTTAAAGTCCTCTGGAAATTCTGACATTTTTCTCCCATTGTGAACAGTTTGGCAAGTGTGTGTAGGTAATGTGCAGAAGGGGGGATGTATTTCTCTGTGTGTGTGTGTGTGTGTGTGTGTGTGTTTATGTCAATGGTACAGTATCTGTAATTTTAGAAGTGTTTATGTGAGTCTAAGTATATGTGATTATGTGTGTCTGTGAGTGAATGTGTGTGTGTGTGTGTGTGCATGTGTGCATGTGAATGAGTGTGTGTTCGTGTATGTGCTCTCTCCAATAGCGTGCGTGTGTGGGGCGTGCAATGCCCCGCGGGGTGCTCCATATTTATCGATTGGCCCGCACGCCCTGCCTGGCAGTGAGGATTCGCTCACATCGATTAACCCCTCTCTCTCTCCCTCTCCCTTTCTCTTCCTCTCTCTCTCCCTCTACCTCTCTCTCCCTCTCCCGCGCTCTCTCCCTCTCTCTCTCTCTCTACCACTCTCCCTCTCTCTCTTTCTTTCTCTCTCTCCCTTTTCCTCTCCCTCTCTACCTCTCTCTCTCTCCCTCTTCCCCTCTCTCTACCTCTCTCTCTACCTCTCCCTCTCTCTGTCCTTGCTGCCTGCTTCCCCCCCTCCAACCACCCAGCCCCAGCCCAAACGCCAGCCCCTTCCTTCTGCCAACATTGACAGGGCTCCCTCCCCACCCCACCCCACCCCCTTTGCTCTCTCCGTTTGCTCTGCTAATACACCAGTTCAGATCCCTGCCAGGCCCCCCTAACTAAGCTCACAGTTTACACCGACAGCAGAGAATTATCTCTGCTCGGCCACAAACAGCCGTGATCGATCGTGTTTCTGGGGCCACGGCTGACGTTCAGGAGCCCGTCTGGCTCCGGGGGTGTGGGGGGAAGTTGGGTGCTCTCCCGGCAAGGCTCAGTGTCACATGATGACGTTAATCTGCGATTTCGAATGATGTTTGTGTTAACACAAACGAGACTGTACACGGCCTGGCACCGCAAGGCATATTAAATATACAGAAGAGGAAAACTTTTGGGGGCAGCGAGGCTATACGGTACTAGCTTAGATTTCGTCTGCGGCAGGAGCAGTACAAACAGAGCTGCTCAGACAGGATAAATCGTTGCCATAACTACTGTTCTCCAGCCCGGTTCAAGGGAAGATAAGGAGCCGTCATAAGTATCATTTTTTCACTTTATTTAATAATTCACATTCTTCACTTGAGAATAAAGCACTCATTTTGTACCTCTTAGGAACAATATGTGTGTCACGGTGGCTCAGGTGCTTGCACTGCCACCTCACAGCAAGAATGTCCTGGGTTCAATTCCCGCATGGTTTCCTACACTAAGAACCCCAACAGAAAAACATGCAGAAGAACTGAAATCCGTCCCTGACCAAGACGGATCACTTGACTTGGTCCCCGAGCGCCCAAAGGCTGCCCACTGCTCCTGGGGGGTCCTGGAGGAAGGACAGTCCAGGATGGGAGAAATGCAGAGATAACATTTATTGCGATCTCAGGCCTGCGTGTGTTTGTGTGTGTCCTGATTGGCACTATATATGCAAGTGTGTGTTACTGTGTGTTGTTTGTGTGAATAAAAACTGACTGAAGTCAGCCTTGTTTGTTTGTTTGTTTATCAAGTCAGTTGAGTTTGATGTTAAAATGTCACATAAGGACATTTATGCTACTCAGTTACCCTTACAGAGCATGATCATATTACTACAGGGGAAGATAAGCTTCAATTTTAAACTTAAAATAAATCAATACACATTTTTAAGTCATATTAAGGTTTGTGGAACCTGTAGGGACAAAAGGACACTTTAACATTAACTCAAACTTGGATGTAATCCATTACTGTCTATGAAAAAATGTCTCATTACCTACTTTTAAATATATATATATATATATATATATATATATATATATATATATTAATTTACAAATATATATGGAACATGGAAAAATGGAACATGTGTAAATATTTATTCTATCTAATATATTTTATCTAGTATCAGTCTATCTATCAGAGAAGGGTGAGTACTCAGTAACTTCTTCTGCATCAAACTACTACCTTTGCCCACTTAATACAGGGTACTAAAATACTAATTGGTCCTAAAGAATACCAAAAAAGGGAAATACTACAATTAATACACAGAACACAACAATGTCAAAAGATTGCCAGTAACTATGTCTTATCAAAGCTGAGGGGAGCCTCCTTTTCAGTCAAAGCCCAAGTTATTCATAAGAAACTCAATTCACATGCTTTCCCTCTGCTTAGCATTCGGGACTAATAGGGCAATCCCATCCCTTTCAAAACCACATCTCTTCTTGTGAAGAAATAATGGCACCCCACATCTGCCTTATCATTCTAGCCCCTAGGGGCCATCAGACCCAATGACAAGTCTCCATTTCCTCACTGTCAAGATGTTCGCACTATTCAGCTACGATATTGCACTGGTGAAGGTGTGCTTTTCTTTTTCTCTCTCACACACACACACACACACACACACACACACACACACACACACGCATGCACGCACACGCACACGCACACGCACACACACACACGCACACACACACAAACACATGCTCACAGATAAGCATACACACACACACACACACACACACACACACAGATAAGCACACAAGTCTCTTTCTGGGGGGTGGGGATCGGTGATGGGTCCACAGAGAACGGGCAGAGAAGTTTAGGGCAGATGACAGAATAGAAGTCAATTCCTCAAATTACCAGCCGAAGCAAAGCCCAAACTTTTCCTGTCATAAAAAAATGAAATGTCACGTCGACCAAATCAGATATTCACCTAAAAACTTTTTCATGAAAGAAACAACACACCAGACACGCTCTGTCTTGTACAGGCTCTGAAAAGCGATGGCCACGAGGAAGATAGGTCATGACAGAGGTTAGTGCAGCATTAGTGACTGTCACAATTTCGACAGGGAGAGTAGGTACCAAGGGACCCTGTCACCATTCACTGCCTGGGAAACCTTTGACACAGCAAAACCAACGGTACGGAAGGCAGGACGTATGTCCAGTTGAACAATGATCCGCAATGTTTACTTATTCTTACTTTAACCCTAGCTGTCAGGAACAGAGACACTGCTGCCCTCCTATTTTAGAAATTTAAATGAATAAAGGCTAGTCTCCCTACCTTTGTGAACCGATGCGTCGCAACATCAATGAGAAAGTATTTATTTGACAAGAAATCTAAAGAAACTCAATTGTTTTTCTGTCAAATACAAAAACTATCCGCTGTGGCTGCTTGTCTACATGAAAACACTTTTATGCAAGGTCACACTGACATGGGTGAGACATTGCCATTGCCATAGGTAACCCATAAACTGAAGAAATGAAGAAAACATTTGTGAGATTTTTATAAACAGAAATTACATGTCATGTGGACGTTATATTGTTTGAATATAAAAAAAACACAACGGCAGCCCTTGTCTGGTAAACGGAGGTTTACTGCTGTCTGGACATTGATTCTGGGAGATATTAAAAGTTGAGTGTAATTTAATTGAATTCCCTTTCATGCCCTTGCCTTTTCCTTTTTGAAAAAACTCCTTATTTCCATAGCATCACGTCTAGCCGCAATGAATTAGCTAGCTAACTACCACCAGATTCCAACAATGACAGGCCCTGGTATTGGTGCACGCGTCCCAAGTAGGGTCTGCTGCTTTAATGACTCACAGAGGACCCAAAGCGTTGCATCGTTGATCAACTATATCATATTATTTTCAAGGGTACAAGTCAGTTTTGCCCATAGGTCATTGTTTTATAGTTATCAGAACATCAAATATCCGAGTGTATTTGCGAGTCTGATTGCATCAGTAGGCCTGTTAGTTAGTGTTAGTTCCTTTGATCATTTCTATATCATTTAGGCCTACCCTTTGCAGTTGTGCATCTTCTGTTGAAAAACAACATGTGTTATGCATGTAGTTAGTTTGTTGTTTTAGGGCTGACGAAATCATGGCAAATCCTAGTAATAATTCAAATGAAAAGAAGAAGAAAAAAGTAAGCTAGTCTAGACAGTTTTACCTTTGTGACTTCACGCTTACTCCTTACTTCCTCTTGCGGCCTCGAGATTTTTGATGTGACACTGTTTGAAGTGATCCTTTTGAGTTGAGGATGATGTATCTCTGCGATGTAGCCTTTGCAGAATTCCCCCAAAGAAGTACTTTTGAGTTGGGCCTTTCATGTTGGACCTTGAACATGTATTTAGAACTCCCCAAATCCTTTTAGCCATCATAACCTTTTTCATTTTTTCCTCACATTCCTCTTGAGGACAACCTTTAGTTGGCTGTTTAAGGACAAACACACTTTCCACTGAACTCTATCTCTGTATCGTAACTTCCCACTTACAAGCTAACACGCCAGCCATTACATAGAGTACACTGTAACGTCTGTGGGTTCTTTGTAGAGGGCAACCACACATTGTTTCCTTCTTTCGACCCTTAGACAGGCAGTAAACACTGATACCATAACTGGGAGAAACTGAAGGCAGGTCTAACTTCGACTTAACAAAGACAGTAACATTGACAGATACACAAACTAACACAGGGGCTAACATACAGGCTACCACCAGACACCGAAGAGAGACATGAACAACATGTGGCTGGCTGGCGGCGACAATGTGGAGGAAGACCCCTGGACTGGCAGCGGTGCAGGAGTTCCCTTCGGCCAGCGATGACTGTGCCAGCGACGGCCACGGTGTGGAGGCCTCCCCTCGGCTGGAAGCGGCGATGCAGAGGATCCCCAGGCCGGCAGTGGCAGCATAGCAGACTCTCAGGCTGAGGATGACAGCGGAGAACCCCTGGCCTGGTAGCCGCGCAGCCGCTCTGGACTGGCAGCGTTGGTGTGGTGGACTCCCACGCTGGCGATGCCAATGAGGGGACCCTTGGGCTGGCAGCATCAATGTGGTAGCCCCTCTAATCAGCAGCAGCAGTGCGGAGAGTCCCCTGTCAGACCCCCCCCCCCCCCCCCCCCCGCCAGAAGCGTGGAGCGTCAGCGCCCAGGAGTAGCCTGGCTCCGGACCTCACCAACAGATCCAGCCCAACAGGGTCCTGGAGGTTGTCCAGCCAGAACGGGTGGTGGACCACTTTACCAGCAACCACCTCCTGCAGCGCTCACCTGGCAGCATTTCAGGATGGACCAGGGAGATGGTGGACCCCATTTCCACAAGGCCGATGTGGAGGTGCTTTCCAGGTTGCAGACAACATATAAGCCATACATCCAACCCAGCTGAATCTGGGGTGCTCGGCTTCATGGAGTCAGAGCTGGGCAATGGCATCCCATGTGGCCCGACTCCCCACAATGGAAGCACATTTCTGTGGACTGCCTGGCCATCCACCCCCCTTGCTTTCCTCCGGTAAGCCTGATGCACCAGGTGCTTCACACAATGAGACTGCAGGATGTGCTCCATCCACAGATGAATGCTTGGGGCACAAGCTCTGTCTGCTTGATGTCGTTAAAGGTGGGGTAGCCATGATGAAGATCAGTGGCATAAGCACCCGGGCTCTTTCTCTTTAGGCAGGCGACCAGTTTATCTCTGGTGTCGTCTGCGATAATCCACTAGCCAACCTGGCACTGCAGTGAAGAAGACAAAGTGTTGTTGCCTTTTTTTCCGGCCTTAGGCCTTTTATTGTAACACACAGACAGGCAGAAAACACTGACACCATACTGGGAGAAACAGCTGGAAGGTAAAACTTTGAAATGCAGTGACAGATACGCTAACTAGCACAGGGGTTAACACACAGACCCTAAAAACAGCTATAAATGCGGACGAAATGATAACTCATACACGGGCTAACACCAGACAGAAAAGGGAGACATGAATCACGTCACTGGGACAAAACACTACAGATTAACAGACCCAGCAGTTATCATTTGTCTGTGGATGTTTTAATGTACTGCTGTATTAATATAATGTATGATGTTCTTTGTGTTGTTGTATTGTCACTATGCATCAATACAAATTTAAAAAACAGACCCAGCAGTCTCTTGCCCCAGATTATGCTGGGAAACCCCCAGTACACCACAATACTATATGCTTCTCATTAAAAAAAAAGTGACTTGCTTGCGCTTCAGTGTGAGTCGTCTGTAGATTTGTCTCTGTATCTTAAGCAACAAGCATGAACTGATCTACCTCTGATCCCCGAAGCGTCTTTCCCTAATACCACTTAGCAAGATGAGCATGATGCACCTACAAGCATTAGATGGCAACGTAGGTTTGTTTTTCCGCTGATGCGCTCAAAGGCGTCTTTGTACCCAGGGAGTATAAATGAACAGTGGACACCTTCTCATGTCCAAACTACTTCCACAGCTATCCACAGGTAAGTTGTCTCCAGTAATTGTTAAATCACAGCTATGTTACAGACTAATTCCTCACTCACTTAACTTGGATTACAAAACATTCTCAGCTTCCATTCATTCTTCTTTTGAAAACTCTGAGACCCATCCCATGGTTGTACTGCATAGCTTTGATCAAATTGTTTTGTACTTCTTCCGTGTCCTGCAGCATCCGGATGGCCCGCCTACCCCCAGCAGCCCCTGTGGTGCTGCTGCTTCTGACTTCCTGTTTCCCACGAGGCTTGACCGCCCCGCCCCAATACCTGTGTGGCTACCACCTGGTGGAGGCTCTGTACCTGGTGTGTGGCGACAATGGCTTCTTCTACAGTCCAAGCAAGAGCAAAAGGGACCTGGCAGCTCTCCTTGGTAAGGCTACTGTGACCTGGGAAAACATGGTAGAGGGCCCCCTCACAGATCAGGGACTCCACTTCTTCCACATACAGAATTCTCTAAATATACTACTGTATAATATATTCTGTGTGTTTTACTGTGTGGACGTATGTCTGCAACAGTTTTCTTCTTTCTTCCTTACCCTAGTTCTCCTCTCCAAGTCATCAGTCCCGGGGAGACAGAAGCATCCGGTGAACGTGCGCATGGAGGTGAGAATGAAGAGAGGCATAGTAGAACAGTGTTGCCACCAGCCATGCAGCATCTACCACCTGCAGGAGTACTGCAACTGACAAGGCGCGCATGACAGATGCATCACTGATCTACACCAATGACTGGCAGCTTAACTGCTCAATTCAACTCTGGATCACTGGTTTCACACCTACCCACGGCAACACATCTTTGTTTGCCTCAGATACAGGACTGACTAATTTTTGTAATTGTTTGTGTGTTAGCAGCAATAAAATATTGATCAATTTGCATCTACATGGGAATTTGTGTCATTTTCATCGGGAAATGAATTATGAGCAAGACTGCTGTATTACAGAAGCAAGCCAGGCCTGAATGGGTTTTTTTTTTGTGGATGTCTACTGCCCTCTTCTGTTCAAAAAGGGAAATGTTTATATCTACAACGTATCTACATAGTCTACATACAGTGTATCTTGGGCTCAACCAAAGGCTTTTCATGCTATTATTTTAACAATAGCAGGAATTAAAGCCACAGTTCCTTTTTTGGTTTGAACCATTTACACAAGCTGTGGTCAATGATGTCATGCTTATCTTCCAGGGTTACTTTTCATGTTTTTTTTTCATAGGTACATAGATCCTGTTGGATTTATAGGCCTTTTACATTGTCACTGTTGGTGTAAAACTCTTTTTTTAAACCCAATTATAGCATTAAACATCCTTTATGTGTGTGTGTTAGCTCTCCATAGCTCTCCTTTGGTTTAAAGTTACTTTAAGTGGCTATGTTCTGGCCATTGTTTCATCTCACTTGTGCAAAATGTAATGTAGGTTTTACAAGAGATTTCATCTTAATAAGGGCTATTTGTCGAAAAAGTCATATTGCGATTATTGTGGTCAATATTGTGATTTGAGATATGTAAAGAAATACTAATACAGATACAAACATAAACAAATGGTATCATGAGTCTACTTGCTTGGGCAGCTCATTTTTATCCCTTTCAAGTCAGGCATAAGAAACCCCGTCTTTTTTAACTGTTTTTAACGTCTCCTCCTTTTTTCACAAGCTCAGCCTTTTTCCCTGTTTTCTGAGAACACAAGAACGAGTAGGCCATTATAAGAGTTGGCAACACACCCCATCTATACTCAGCATTAATGAGAACTATTAATGCATAGCCTACCACTTAATATGAAAATATTCTGTGTAATCTTGACTTGTTGAAGGAATGCTTTCACCTGGGGTTACAGCTGAAAATATTATTAGAATGAAGTTATCCACAATAGTATTATATTCATACATTTAGCATGTAGGGAGTAGATCTTACTTCATTAACAGTAACAGGTCAATTTCAGAACTGTAGCCCATGCGTAGACTATAATTTTAATTATCATAATTGTTTCCCCATATTTTAAACAGAGTAGGTTGTCAAGTTCACACATGCACATTTTTTATTTAAAGCTCCTCTCCTGGTATTGATTAACCCCCCAAAACAAATCTGTTCCTTATGTTCCTCTGTTCTTATTAAGTATTCACGGAGCTATGAATATGTTAATTAGATACACATGGCTTTGCTCATACCTCTGGTTTCGACATAACCTTATGCTAATGATATGTAAAGTTCCACCTCACAAGTTGATGCTGTTGGTTCTTGAAGTATAAAAGCGAGGCTGTCTGTTTTTGAGACGGTCATTGGTACATTGCTTTTAGGTGAAAACACTCATCCACTAACTTAATTACCCTCTAATGCTGTATAATGCGATGTAATTCCATAGCATTGCTTAAAGAAGTACTGTGAAGAATGTACCACAGTATATCAAAGCTTTTTAACATGATTAAGTGAAGTTTCTGTGAATGTCAAAGTTATTTTAAACGGTATAAATGATGTATGAAGGCTATGCCTTTATGGATTACTTTAGCTTCTCAGAACTGTGTAGAATTAAAGGCTTGTCTGCACATATACAAAATGTCAGTTTTCAGTGAGAGATGATGTAAAAGATATTTTTTTCTTTTGACATTTTACTGACAGGCAATTCTTTAAATGTTCATGTAGCTAAAGGATGAATGTGTTTCTAAATGATTATTGATTGAATGGAGCCTTTTATCATGGGGCATACAGAACATAGGTTTTTTGCTAACATTACTTTTAAATAAATGTTTCCTAAACTTTTTATAAACTACTTGCAGAAAGTAAGATTGGTTTCATTATTCAAAATGTTTGAAGGTAAATTCAGAACTATACGCATTTAGCAGAGATGCTCTGATCAGGGGTACAGAACCGACAGGCAACGCTTTAAATGTACATGTAAGAAAAACATAAAATATTTTATTTCAAAAGTGCTGTAATCACAGCTCGGAAGACAGTGTACCACATTATCTCAAACATTCATAACAACATTAACATGTCTTTTATATTCTTTTAAAAAGAGCTGACATACAGGATGTGCTGAAACTATGACATGTATTTTAAGCTACAAGGCCCTTACATGCATACAGCTCGCATACTATAGCACACATAATGCACATTTTATAGCCAAGTAACAAGCAGAAGAAATGACAGACACACTGAAAGGGAAGGCAAATGAAAAGAAATGCATCATGATGTCCGCTTGTGTGGAAAACCCAAAATGTACACTAAGCTTTCGGTGTCACCGATTCTCTGTCCAGGTTTTATCCTGCAAGCCGTCTTTAAACAGGTCTGTTCCCTAGAACATCAAGAAGGCATAAATGTTAGTGAGGTCTACATACAGTATGTTTATTAAACGGATAATAACTGAGGCTCTACACTCTACAACTTTTCATGCACTGCTATATAAAAAAAAAAGAAGGTTACTGGCAATAGACCCCCAATTGTTTCAATTCAATATGTGTTCTTAGCCATGTTTATTTTATTTTTTTAATTTAGGGCTTTTTTTAATCAGATAGGACAGTGAAGGTTTGGACAGGAAATGAGATGGCGTGAAAGTTGGGGAATGGGATTGGGAATTGTCCGCCGGTCGGTTTTTGAACCTGTGTCCCTGTGAGCGTTCAAGCCCGTATATGGTCAGGGCTGCTGCTTGCGTCACAGTGCCCCCCTTCTAAGCAATGTTTGTCTAAAATTTTGCCCAATTGACTATGAGATATGCAGTGCAACATTCTGAATAGCTTTCCAAAATGCATCCGACAAAATTACTCACCATGCCGTTGGACAAACATACATCACTACAAGTGGTCCCTGAACATTTAAATTTGTTGGCTTTTCAGGGCAATTGTGCCCAAAAAAGGTACCAAGAGCTTGAAAGCTTTTCAACATTGGGTCAAAAAACCTCCAAAAAATGCCAACCTACACTAATGGGGTAACAAACAGAGTTAAACACACTGACCCACACTACCACCCAGCAGCTATTAGCCGTCTGAGTTTGAGATGCTGGGGTCTGTTTGCGTCTGCCGGGGCAGTGCGAAGTAAGTTTGTGGGAATGGGAGCTTACCGGCTTTGAGGGCGGCGGGTGGGCACTGGTTCTCTTTGTGGTCGTGCTTGAAGGCCTTGCTGGGGTCAAAAGACGGCCCCTTGCTCGGCCTTAACTGCTCAAGCTCCCTTTTCTGTTTCGACACCCGTGCCCTCAGCTTAGTCATCTCCTGGAAATGCAAACACACACACACACACACACACAGACAGAGACACAGAGACACACACACACAGACACACACACACACCCACACAGACAGACACACAGCGACAGACAGACAGAGACACACAGTATTCAATTAATCTATGTTTGTTAAAGAATATTTGAGAACATATGAATATCAACAAACTTTGAGACCATCAGAGATGCTTTAATTTGCCAAACATGCTGTAGTCTCTGCAAATACAGAACAGTCTAATACTGGTGAAATGGATGAGATCAACATGAGAACTTTTAAATATCTTCCCAGTTCAACACCCGTCCCAACCCCATGGCTGTAGGGACTGAAACCCTCACGGAGTCTGACCTCTTTGAGGTCGAAGTTCTCCTCCTTGAGCTTGATGACATGTTTGATCTTCTGCTTCTGGTTCTGGTGACCCATCAGGCGGGCGTACGCGTCGGATATCCGGGTCAGCTCCTCCTGCGTGGCCCCCTTCTCGTTCAGGAGCGCGCTCCGTTCTGCCGCAAAGTTGTCCAGCTGCTCCTGCAGAGGGGAAGGAGAAGACGCAAAGGCACATGAGTGGGACAGCTAAAGAAAGGAAGTCAAGGCTAACTGACTTTTATTACAAGGAGGAGACATTAGTGCAGCTTCATTGTGTGTGTGTGTGTGTGTGTGCTTGTGTGTACGTATGTATTTGTAGGTTCAAATGTGTTTCAAAACTCAGGACCGAGGCAGCTGAAAGGTTTAAGACAGGGCTTGTGAATGGAAATCACTGGCAAGAAAATAAACTGGTGGTTGTGCTTCTTGACCGTCCAAATGAGGAGCCGCTGAGATAAGAGTCTTCAACCCCCCCAACCTACTGCAGGGGAACTGCAACACCCTGCAAAAGCAGCCCTGTGTGTCTACAGGGAAGCTCTGCGGGATTTACTGCTTTTCTTAGTCTAAGTGAATGGGGGACATGTTACTGATAGACTGGTCCTGCACCTGGGCCCCTCCAAAGGCCCCTAGTCTTCAGTCAGTCAGGTCAGTATAAATATAACAATAAGCAGCTAAACTTACCTTGAAAGGCTGGACTTTGGAATATAGCACCTCGTACAGGTTTTTCCACTTCTCCATCTCTGAATCATTAGAGCTAAGGAGAGCCAAAGAGAAAGAGAGTTGTCATGCCATTTTTCCATCTTTATTTATTGTTATTATTACTTAAATACTTTAATAATAATAATAATTATTATTATAATCAATCTTCAATCAGACAAACCCCACTACAGTGGTCAAATAAGCACCTTATTTAAAGAATAAACAAGTTTACTGAAGTTTCAGGACCAAACATGCATGTAAATCTTCTGCTCAGTAATATCATTAGTTGGTGGTCTATTCTATTCTATTCAGTTCTATTCGACCATATGTAATGTGCTCACCTCTGTTCACGTGCTTGTGTGAGGCACGCCTCCATCTCCTCCCTCTCCTGCTTGAGCTGCCTCTGCAGGTTCTCCCTCTCTCCCGCCAGGTCCTCCACCCGCACACGGAGCCCCCGCCTCTCCTCATCAGCCTCCTCCAGCCTTCTTTCGAGCTCTATCTTCCCCTGCTCGACGGACTCCATCCTGGCCTGGAGACTGCCAGCCTCTGCCATACGGCCCTCTACTGAGTCCCTCCTCCGCTGCTCAAGCCTAGCAGTCTCCTCCCGCTCCTTCTCCAGCTGGGATAGGAGGCTGCTCCTCTCCTCCCTCTCCTTGTCCAGCTGGGATAGGAGGCTGCTCTTCTCCTCCTCAAACTGGGATAGAATGTTGCTCCTCTCCTCCCTCTCCTTCTGGGCTAGGATGCTGCTCCTCTCCTCCTCCAACTGAGCTAGGATGCTGCTCCTCTCCTCTCTCTCCTTCTCCAGCTGGACTTGGATGCTGCTCCTCTCCTCCTCCAACTGAGCTAGGATGCTGCTCCTCTCCTCTCTCTCCTTCTCCAGCTGGACTTGGATTATGCTCCTCTCCTCCTCCAACTGAGATAGGATGCTGCTCCTCTCCTCCTGCTCCTTGTCCTTCTGGGCTAGGATGCTGCTCCTCTCCTCTCTCTCCTTCTCCAGCTGGGCTAGAATGTTGCTCCTCTCCTCCCTCTCTTTCTCCAGCTGGACTTGGATGCTGCTCTTCTCCTCCCTCTCCTTCTCCAACTGGACTTGGATGCTGCTCTTCACCTCCCTCTCCTTGTCCAGCTGGGATAGGATGCTGCACTTCTCCTCCTCAAACTGGGCTAGGATGTTGCTCATCTCCTCCCTCTCTTTCTCCAACTGGACTTGGATGCTGCTCCTCTTCTCCTGCTCCTTCTCCAACTGGGTTAGAATGATGCTCCTCTCCTCCATCCTCTTCTCCAGTTGGGCTAGGATGCTGCTCTTCTCTTCCTCAAACTGGGCTAGGATGCTCCTTCTCTCCTCACTCTCCTTCTCCAACTGGACCTGGATGCTGCTCCTCTCCTTCTCCAACTGAGCTAGAATGCTGCTCCTCTCCTCCTGCTCCTTGTCCTTCTGGGCTAGGATGCTGCTCCTCTCCTCCCTTTCCTTCTCCAACTGGACTTGGATGCTGCTCCTCTCTTCCTCCAACTGAGCTAGAATGCTGCTCCTCTCCTCCCTCTCTTTCTCCAGCTGGGCCAGGATGCTGCCCTTTTCCTGCCTCTCCTTTTCCAGTTCGGCTTGGACAAAGCTCCTCTCCTCTTGCTCCTTCTCTAGCTGCTCCAGGTTGTTGCTTCTCTCCTTCTCCAACTGGGTTAGGATGCTACTTCTCTCCTCCCTCTCCTCCTCTAGCCGTTCCAGACCCTTGCTCGTCTCCTTTAGCTGTTCCAGGGAGCTTCTTCTCTCCTCTCTCTCCTTCTCCAGCTGTTCCAAGGCACGGCTTCTCCCCTCCCTCTCCACCTCTAGCTGTTCCAGTGTGCTACTCCTTTCCTTTCTCTCCTTCTCTAGCTCCTCCAAGATGTGGTTCCTCTCCTTCTCCAGCTGTTCCAGGGCACATCTCCTCTCCTCTACCAGCTGGACAAGGGTGCTGCTCCTCTCCACTGTGCTCAGTTGCAGCTCTCTCTGGCTCTCTAGCTCCCCCTGCAGGCCACGGAGGGCACGGTCGTGGGCATCCTGAGCACACTCCAGCTCTTCCTCCTTCTGTGCAAGCTGTGTGCGGGATTCCAGCAGCATTCTGGGTAGGATTTTACACACGCATGAAAAACATACACATCAAAACAGGCATGAGGGCAAAAACACACGGAAAGCAAACTCACAAATGTATCAAAGAAGGATCACACACAAAATCAAACCATTACTAACTGCATCTAGTGAAACAGGCCTCTCATTCTATATAAAATTCAATCTCTAATTTGATTTCATCTTGAAGAGTGAGTGAGTGTGTGGTCTGGGCATACCTGGCATACTCCTCCCTGGTCTTCTCCTGTGTCTGCTCCAGACAGTCTTGCCGCTGCTGCTCCTCCTGCAGCTCCTGGCCGAGCCGGGCCACCTCCCGTTCTAGCGCACGTACCCGCTCCTCCGCCTTGCTCCGCTGCTCCTCCATGGACTGAGATAGCCTGGGTGTGTGTGCAAACGCATTAGAAGTCTGGGCAAATACACAAATTACAAAACAAAAAGCAGATCGGACGGCACCGACACACAAGAATTGGAATACAACACAAGGACAGCACTCGTAAAGATAGTTGTCTCAATGTCTGATTAGTAACTCGTTTGCATTTCACCATAACAACTTATGTAGAGCCAGGGTTCACGTTAGTTAACAGGCGGGTTTTGCCTGTGACTAGCATTAAACACAAACAACCAGGCATGTTTAGGACCCGATAATCAACCAATTTATATTGATGATACAGTTTAACGGTCATGTCATATTTCACAATGCTCTAATTCGGCACATCATCTTCTTATTGCTACTTCCAGCGGATTAAATGGTATTCGTCCCGGCAGCAACTTCTATTGTTTAGGAAAAGAGTGCAACGAGTCAAATGTGCCTCTAGCACAAGTATAAAAGTTGATGGTGCTGTGCTGCCGTCACAGTTAGCCCACACAATGAGCAACGCGTCAAACATAGCGCCGCCTTCATTCATGCAAATTTCATATGGCCAAATATAAATGCATTTTTCTGCACTATGAAATAAACTTAGAACCTATTAGAGTAGAGTCTAACCGAGCCAATGAACTATCAAATTTTAAGTGATAACATAATCATCATAACATGTCTTCTACCATCTGGTCTCACAGCACCAGACATGACTTTGGCATTCCCTGAAGAGAGTTTACAGTCTGGAGACAACTACTTTGACCTCTTGAGCCGACCTTTGGATGGTCAAGCTTTGTCTTAAGCTACTATTGGAGACTAATTAGCCAACCAAAGTATGCCAAAACGAATGTCCACTAACACCACAACATATCTAAACCCTGACCTCTCGACATGTCTCCCGTAACCCACAATAAAACAGACGCACAATCAAAATTTGAATTTACATTCTAAAAAACACTATGGCGACAAACGTAACTTCTGACCTGTTGATCTGATTTGTGGCGTGGTCCAGCTCGGTTTTCAGTTCCTGGTTGCAGCCCTGCAGGTTCAGCAGTTCGCCCACTCCCCTCTGCTCCTGCGCCTCCAGAGCCGAGAGCTCCTCCAGCGCCTCCTCCAGCTCCGCCTCCAGCTTCCTCCGCTCTTCTGCCGCCACATCCCACTCCCGCTCCAGAGCGCTCTTCATTGAGTGGTTACGCTCCTGAGCGCCACACGGATGGGAGGCAGAGAGGGACACAAAAAGATCAGCCTTATAATAACAGACAGCAAAGTTTTTAATCAACTTATGAAGAGGTTTTGTGTAATTTTGAGCAATGTCAAGCAATTAGATAGGAAAATAGAGATCTGGCATGTTAAAATCTCACACAGCATTATTGTACTTTTCCTATGACATCTTACATTGTTTATCACAACCATCTGTCTTACATCAACTACCATACTTTGGTAAAAGCTACCATAACTTTCCTGTTTATTTATCAAATCAACAGACTATTGTCACTGCTTAATTGCGCCGTCAAGGCACAATTCAATGTCAAAACAGGTGGAGGTATATAGACGAGGTCTGTGAGATCTCGGAATCAAGGCCCCGAGGAGAATAACCCAACCTAAATCCATGTGACAAGCACGTATGCGGAGGGAGCAGGTAAAGTAGGTCATGTGCTCCATGACATGCAGGACTAGTTTGACAGGTAGACTCTACAGCAGTTAATCACAAGCAAGTACGACACAGGCAAGTACGACAACTTTTTTAAAAGAATACAAAAAAATTCAAATCCACACAGGACAAAAATAGCTCCTTAAATGCTTTCTGTAACTAGACAATCATGCTAGACGTTAAATAAGCCAACCAACGCAGCCAGCAACCAAGTGGACAAAAGAGTAGTAGTCACACCTGGTCTTCTGTGTCACTCATCATTAGAATCGGCCACCTCAGTTGAGCTTGACACATCGGCTAAATAATTCAGAACTTTTTTCAACATCCAGAAACACTCGCTGCTCCCCTGAAGGGGGTTGAATTCCTGGACTAACTGATAACAGAGACAGAAGACAATCAGGTGATGCTCTTTACCTTCTCCTCCTCAAGCTGGGTGGCCAGCGTGCTGTGGCTCTCCTTCAGCTCCACCAGTTCCTCCCTCTCCACTCGCCTGCTCTCCTCCAGGGAGCTGATCTCCGATTTCAGCTCCTGGACACGCCGCAAGCCCTCCTCCTGGGTCCTGGCTGTACACACACACACACACACACACACACACAAATTAAACACTGCAGAAATAAAAACTATCCTGGTGCACAAATCAAAGTAGACGGTTCCATGCTTCATTGTTCTTAAGCCTTTCCCTTAAAGCATCCTACAAGCACTGACTTGACGTTCCATTTGCACTGACTGACGACTGTTTACATCCAACCAACCATCCATCCCCTACAAGTAGAGTGTTCACAACACAGTAGACCAGAGAGCTCTGTATGAAGTGAAGCCATCAGCGTGCCACCGCTGTCACGCCTCACCTCTCTCGTCCTCGAGCACCATACACCTCTCCCCGAGGTGAGCCACACGCTGGTCCAGCTCCTCCTCCGTCCGGCGCAGCACCACCCGCAGCCTGGCCAGCTCCTGCTCCTGCTGCCGCACGGCATCCTGGGAGGCCTGTAGCTCCTCGCTGCCGTTCTCCTTCTGGAGCTCGAGCTTCTTCAGTGTGTCGTGGGAGGCCTTCAGCGTACGGCGCAAATCCTTCACGCAGAGATATCATTCAAATTAAAAGCCGCAAAGATTCCACTTAAAAGAGAGGAGGAGACCTACTGTACATACGGTTAAATGTCATGCAAAGCAGCCGCTAAATAAATACAAGCACTGTGAGCACTTCAAACTAAAATACTTTTCGATAACCACTGGGAAATATTAATCTACAATTCAACCGTAATTAACTTGATGTTTAAATAAGTGACAGTGCATCATTTATTTATTCATTCCTCTGTGTGGGTGTATGACCTTTCTAACCTGTCTCTCCTATATAGTAAGACCTTTAACTGCAAATGCTGATGGCTATGACAACATTGTTACCAATCACCTCTAATTTCATATACACATATTAGGCAGTTAAGCTCTGTTCACTGAGTTTGTCTTAGTCTACGGGGTTTGCTAACATTACTCAACAATAGTTCAACACTCGAGTGCAGAGCACAAACACTGTAAGGCATTGTCATATAAATATGGGGTCAAAGACAAACTGTAATACTACTACTACTCCTCCTCATCCTCCAACAACAACAACAAACGGATGAAATTGTACCAGAAGTTCCTCATTGGCGGTATCCAGGTACTCCTGAAGAATCCTGACCTCCTCCCTCAGTTCCTGAATCACAGCTATTAAGGAGAAAATATTTAAGTACATAGACAAACTGACAGTACAAATTGATGTGCATGCACATTTCACAGTAAAGTAAATAAAAATAAATTAGTTACCATGAAGTTTGTCCATTTCTGTTTCAAGCTCTTCGTTATGTGACTTGGTCTCTTTGTGAAGGTCCTCTGGAGATGGAACAAACAAATGTTAGTGGCTGTTATCTCATAACATCTTCCTTATTCTAAAGCTAAACAAACTCACCCAGGTCGTCGTTTCTTTCCTTGAGGGCAGCAAGAGTGGCTCTGGAAGCTTCTAGATCGGTCTCTAAAACCTTGACTTTGCCTTCCAGATTTATTTGAAGGAAACTCAATTCCTGGTGAAAATGAATGAGCATGAGAATAATCAACACACAAATCTTGGTATGCATGTCCATGAAATTATGTGTGTTTTTTCATTCCCACTACTAGACAGTAGCATTTTGACAGTGTAACAAAGGAAACACTGTTTTACCTTATCTTTAGCGTCTATTTTATTCCTGGCTTCCATCAGCTCCATACTGAGAGAGTTGATCCTTTTCTTTGATGTGTCAGATGAAAACTGGAGAGAAAGCAGAAACCACATTATCTAGATCAAATATCAGAGGTCTTTAGGTATAGAAAACAACACAGTCTGTAGAATGTAAAACATATCTATTTGAAATATGTCTATGTAAGTTCATTTTAAAGACATCCAGGTAATAAACAATGTGTTACTTGGCTGAACAGTAGCTCAGCCTTTAATTTAACTGTACTGGCTTGTTAAAGTTAGCTCATCCCCATCTTTGCTACTTGATTCAAAGCCTTTGTTGGTGCCCTTCACTTGTCTTTCAGAGATTAGTAACAGATTTTCTTTCTACTTTTAAGTTTGTAAGGCAAGGACTATTCCCTGGTGGTGTAAGATCTGCACATTGCTTGTTTCTTTGCAAATGAATTCCCTTTGTGCTTTTAGTTTGAGCAACAGCCAAATATGAGATAATAATGTCAGCCAAATCTGTCATCAGCCATTAGATATAGATATCAGTATCAGCCCTAAAAATGCAGTTTAGTCCATCCCTAGTAGTCATGTGACTCATACCATGAGCTGACCATGTGACCTCTGTGTGTATTTTTGCTAGTGTTGCTTACTGTCACGCCTTTACAACTGAGAATGGTGTTTGGTTCCTGCTAATAGTCCAGTAATTTTAATAAACGTGCATGATATATAGACATACTGTATGTCATAGAAGACAACTTTGTCTCAGCAAATGCCTTCATCCACAGCGCCTTTCAATAGAAATAAGGCATACATTCCATCAGTATGCGTGTGCCACAGAACCAATGACCTTGGTGGCAGTGGTACTCTTCTTTTCCCTCAGTTGAGCAACAGGAACATTAGGTTGACGTATTGATATTGGCGTGTCAGAGCAAAGTGAACATCTGTAACCCTGACCTTGTTCTTCAGGAATTCGTTTGTCTTCTTCAGCTCCCCGAGCTGCCTCTCCAGCGTAGCCATGTTGGCAGCCATGCCCGTCTTCTCTCTGGTGGCGGCGAGCAGCTTGGCCTCCAGCTTTTTCACCTCTTCCTCCAGGGCCAGCAGCCTGCGATCCTGTTCCCCTTTCTGCTGCACCAGAGACCGGATCTACAACCGCCAGAGAGAATATTGGAGCAGTACGTATACTCAAGTCTGGTTCAGCATTTAAACATATTGTGTCTTGTATAGTGTGTGAGTTGTGAATGGTATGTCATAATCATGCCTAAGGTGGTACAGACCCTCCCAGCGCAAGTATGCAGAATCTAGTATAGTTCAAGATTTGTGCCCTTGTGAAGACAGTTTTATTACACAATGCCATCCTCTATGAGTACTGTGGATGTGTGTAAATCGTGTGCTGTTATGATTCTGTCTTACCTCTTTCTCCAGGAGATTCTGTCGTTTCATCTGTAGGGACATATTGATCTTCTCTTTCCTGGCGCTCGCCCCTTCAACCTGGATGAAAAATCAAGACATTAGATTAGACCCTCATCTTGTTTTTATAGAGCTTGGTTTTGTTTTTGCTCCACTTCATTAGTATCACTCACCAAACCATCGACAGACATGGTTCGACGAATTGGGGACGCAGTAGCATCTCTCATAGGTGATGGTGGTACAGTTCCGTCAGCTATTTGAAATATGAAGAAGTACGTTAATGTTAACCAGAAGAAACGGTCCTTAACAAGGCACCGAATACTTTAAACGCCAGATCATGCATGACATCGAACAGAATAGAACGTCTTGGAACTCACGTTTGAGGGGCTTGAATCGCTCTGATTTCTGGAATGAAACAGCGCCCTTAGCTCCACCGGACTTCACCTCGTATGTACCAGGCGCAGGGGCGCAACCTAAATCACATTTATATTACATTAACGTTATATAATGCAGGTTGGCTGGCTAACGTCAAATCATATGCAGATTGAAACGGATCACGTTTGTGACCTCTTGTGAGTTAAGTTGTAACATTAGACGCAACTTTCACCTTTCAACTTCACTGTCGCTACTGCATTTGTCTCTTGTTGTTCGTTTTAAATAACCAAGCTAGATATTATTAGCTACCTGAGTAACTACCTAGATAACAAAAGTAAGCTACATGAACTTGCTCGTTTCCCTGTTTTGCTATCGCTAGCTAGGATAGCGACACACCAGTAGCTAACACAGTAGTAGGCTATGTTAACATCGATATGTTACACTTACCAGTGTCTTCATTAAATCGTTTCACAGGAGCCCGCGAAAAAGACATGACTTCAGTTTTGCTACCTCGACTGCCTTTATGAAATTTATCCACGACAAATGTCCCGCAGCTCACAATGTTGTTAATGAAAACCTTTCATTAACGAGTCATCTGACGCTACAATGTCAAGTCAAAAACAGACAATCCAGTCCCACCCGCTGAAATTTCAAAACTGGAGTCTTGTCCAATCAGAGTGACGAATGCAAGAAAACCGCGTCCTAGCCAATCATTGTAAAGGTGGTTAGCTACAACGTAAACACTGTAACGTCTGAGGAGTCCATGGACTGAGATTTGTTTTCAATTTACATAATATATTAACATAACTGTTTACATAACAAATATAAACAATATTAATAAGCAATGCAATTGAATAAACGTTTGTGATTCAAAATATACTAGATTTGAAGTACAAAATAATGCTTAGTTAAAATGTGTTATTTTTTTAACCAAAACGTTTATTTATAAAATGATAGTTATACATCGTTAAAATTATATAATTCAGATTATAGTTATACAATTATAGTGCCAGTTTTATGTGAGTGCAATATAAATCTTACCCCATGCAATCAAAATAAATAATATATTTCTCTCTCTCTCTCTCTCATGTCACTGTTTAACCTCAGACGTACAGGATATACCTATTCATAAATCACACAAAATTAGTTTTCTTACATTCTGTATCTGTTGGTTATATGCCAATATATTCACAGAGGAAGAAGATGACATTTAGTTAGATCTTTTTTATTTCATGGAAATACAACAATTTCACTTCCTTTGCAGGACCATTTGTTGTACATTTTCATTACTTTCTTCATGGTATTTTGTATTTCAAAACATGATCACTCGTACAACAACATCATGAACAAAACCTCATTTCACAAAGAGTCTCATGATGACAATAAATTACACCGGTCATGCTAAGGTTTTTTTTTATCTGAAAACAAAGCTTCATTAATTTTCACTTATTTATTACTTTTTTATCAACAGATTCACCCCTTCAAGGAACAGTGTAACTGTATGCATAAATATAGTACTGTAAAAGGACCAATTACTCAAAACAAATACTGTACCCAAAATAAAAAGAGTAGAACAAAGTCCAAAAAACAAAAACAAAAGTTAACAGTGATGCGTGAGTGAACTCATGGGTATCGATTTACAATAACAGCTGCCGTACCAGACAGTCTCTTAAAAGTTTCCTTCATATGAATACAAAATGAGAAGAGAGGAAAAAAAATTGCATTTGTTTCTAACACTGCTAAATCAAAGATATCAGAGTGGCCAACACTGAACACCTTTACCAATTCCTTCACTCTTTTCCTTCATCTCCGGCCGAGAAGAGAACACGTTCAAGCATTAGCTTCAAAAACATCCGTTCAACTTCTCTCATGTCTTTCGGTTATGTAATTATGTTAAAATCAGTCTGTTTGTACGCTCCTGACACACCTACAGCTCATAGGCGATTAGCATGCTAGTAGTTAGCATCTCAGCTATTAAGGGAGCACATTAAAGACCCTGGAATGGCAGCACCACAAGAGGTATTTCAGAAGACTTCCCTATAAGTCAGTCACACAGTACTGCCCTGTACAGCTTTTGAAACAGCACTACTTTGTCATGATGGGTCTGTGCGAGCGGAAAAAAAGAAATGTGTAAACCATTCAAACAAACTGGTTTTGATGAACTTTTCAAATATTAGTAAAGGCAAGTTTGCTTGAAGGGTTTAGATGAGATGATAATTAAAAACAAATAACAATTACTACACTCAGTACCTTGTTAAGTCAAACTCCAATTTGTTTTTACAATGGAACACAGGCATTAATAAAATGGCATAGAAAGCCTAAAAAGGATAGAAGTCAAATAAATACATGAATTCCGAAAGCTGTGATCTTTTTTGTTTTCTTTTCAGACACTCCACAGTGAGGGGTACGAAGAGGGGTTCATACATATAGACATTGAGATTAATTCTTGGTGTCCAAATTATCAAACGCAAAAACATTATTTATGTATTATTTATTTTGTACATATGGCAAATGTGGGCTGAGTAAAAAGTGAATAAATTAAATGTGATATTTTTAAGGGTGAATGGGCAACACAAGACGACTTGGATTTTTCCACTTTGCTGAATGATTTTAAAGGGTGACATTTGAGCATAAAAAAAATAAGAAAATCTATGAAGAATACTCATGGTCTCTTTCCTGACCACAGACTCAATGGTTATATGACTGCAATTTAAAATGAGGAGAAAAAAAATAGTCACGTTTTACTCTGAATAATATATATTAAGTATTTTAGCTTTTAACTTGGTAGCATGAAACATGTTCAACTTTGCACAGTTCTCATGCTGTATTACCTATCCCTTTTTAGTTTTCTCTTTGTTTGTTTGTTTGTTTGTTGCTGCCTTTTATGGTTACCTTTTGGGGCCCTGGTTGGTCAGAAAAGAGATCCAGTGGATCCCTTTTCACCGCTAGTTCTGCTCTACACCTTTAAAGGTGTGCGCATCCTTTCAGCTGGGGACTGCGTAGAGTGTTAAGGGTGTTAAAACTGTAAAAGGCTAATGAGAGAGGCCAGCAAGGCCACCGGCCCTCAGGAGAGTCTGGAGGTAAGAGCCCATATGGAGGTCCAGGGCTTTTGAACTTAGGATGTGTATGTGTGTGTGTGTGTGTTTGTGTGAGAGCACGTGTGTGTGTGTGATTTGGTGAGCTGTTATGAGTCAGAGGAGGCGAGATGGTGGTGGCGGTAGTGGGGGTGCACATGGGAGCAGGGCGGCCGGTGAAGCTCATTTTCAACAGGTGGTGGCCAGGGACTGGTGGATGGGAGGCTGGAAACAGCGCACATGCTCTACCGTGGAACTGTCCGTTTCGACGGCCTTCATGTACTTGTTGAGGATGGCGAAGATCTCGTTGTTGAGGATCTGGTACTTCCTGATGCGGTCGGCCATTTTCTTCAAGGGCTGCGGGGAACAGACACAGGGCACAAAAGAGAGGCGTTATTGGCGTGAAGAGGGTACAACAGATGCTTCTGACGTGTGGTAATTTTTTGGGGGGTTGCCTTTTAACCTTTCAATCAGGAAGTACTCACCACGTTCTTGATGATTTCGTCTTTGCCATCTTGCCTCTGGACTTTCAGAAGATGGTAGCAGAAATCAAAGAGGTCAAAGCGGCGCTGTTGTCCCAGCAACACGATGATGGCGCAGCCGGCCCAATTCAACCCATCACCAAAGCACTGCCTGTTAACGTAACCAATAATAATAAACAATAACAATAACAAATATAAATAACAACCACAAAATTCCAGTTTCGTGGGTCGCATGAAGAAGGTGGCGACATAGAGGGAGAGGTGGGTCGGACGTACTCGGCGGTGAACTCGTGCGTTCCCACGGGGATGCAGTACACAAACTGCATGGCGCTCCAGAGGCGGTGGAACTCCATGCACTCGTCCACGTGCATGACGCCGTTGGTGGGGGGTGGCCCACGCCACACGGGGTCCTGCAGGAAGCTGCGGATGCGCGTCAGGATCACCTCGAACATGGACAGCCCGCAGCACAGGCGCTCCTTGGTCAGCAGGTCGCCCTCACGTGCGATGGCGATTTGCTACAGAGAAGACATGTGGATCAAGGAACAAGAAAACACACAGGTCTATCCATCAGCCAGTGGAAACATCGCCAAATATTAGACAGGTGGACACACAAACAGTGACAGATTCAAGTAGGAATTTTATCTTGATTGATGAATTATATAACAAGCAGATGATGTTTTAGATTACAAGTTATGTTTCCAAAGTAAGATGAGACAGGAGCTCAGAAGGTTCATTCAATATAATAATGTTTAATACAGTATATACTGTATATATAACTGAATACTGAATAAGCGATGTTTTGATAAACATAAACAAGAGTATGTTAACCATGTATTTCAACAGTTCACTTGAGATATGTACTGTAGGAAAAGTTTCTTCCCTCAGTTCAAAATAGACTATGCTGTCCTCGCCAAGGATCACTACTGCTAGAGATCATTTAACCTGAGGAATGAGGAACTGGGCAGGAGGAGGTCTCAAGCACTTCGATAGACGGCGATGTGTGTCCAACTCACCTGTGGGGTCCCCAGTCTCTCAATCAGAGGCACCAGGTGCAGGGGGGCGTACTTTGCTTCCAACCTCTTCATCCTAACTTCCAATCGCTCTCCCTCTACAGATGGCAGGTATAACACACAACTTACTAACAACACCTACACACTCACACACACACACAATGTAATTTTCAAATACATTATATACAATAACTCTCCCTCTACAGATGGCAGGTATAACACACAACTTATTAACAACACATACACAATGTCATTTTCAAATACATTTTATACAATAATTGACACAATAATCGCAATAATTATTCTTTTTGTCACCTGAAAATTATTCATCATATTTGAAGTTTATTTTCATCTCTATAAATCTCTGGTCAAACTCATTAAATACATTAATTGTGTATCTGTCATTTATTTGTCACATATATCTCTTCCATCCTAATGGGTGGATGGAGATTCCTGAGATTCCCAACCTTTGATGTAGACTCTGGGAAGAATGTTCTGGAATGGGGCGGCGTGAAGGAGGTCACACACTTCTTCCTGTGACTGTGATGAACAAAACAACAACGAAAAGGCAAAACAAAAAATGATACAAGCAGGTGGTGAACATCTGCAGTTTAGTGAGTCGCTAAAGTCAGGACCTACAACAATGGGCTCTATTCTGGCAGTGCTGGAAGCGTCATACCCAACAGGCATTTCTTGTCAGTACTGTGAAGTACTAGAAGTCACCATTCAGCAATCGTGTTAATAGTTGATATTTACTGATGTTTATTATTCTCAAATTGTTATTAAATCAGTTTTTCGTATTGAATGTTTTTCTGCCAAACTCAGAGAAACACTGAGCAATTAATGATGATCAAGATTGTGTGCCCAAGACTACCATAAATCTTAAATGGCAAAGTGAGCATGGACCAAAGTCATAGTCCGACTCAACAGTGTGTGTGCCAATGTTTTTAAGCAGTCGAATAGAGCCCATTGTTTTCACAATCCAACCAATATGTCTTAAACAAACACAGACACACATTTCTACCACTGACGGGAGATTCAAATCAGGCCCCCTCATGAGAAAAAATGCAACAGATCAGAGAGAATTCGAAAGATGGACAAGACAGGACGAGAGGACAGGACAGGAGACGCGGGCGCGGTCATGGTTACGGAGGGAGGTCCCAGTGGCACTGACCCAGATCAGGCAGAGGGAGCACTGAGCCTGAGGGGTCACCGGGGCACGATTACCACCCGTAATCTGGCCTCTCCCACACATCACTGAGCTACTCCTGTCTGTCTGGGCTCTCGTCGCACACCCACTTGCACACTCACTCACACACAGAGGTCAGCCCTTGAGTCACCAACACACACGTGTGTATGTGTGTGTGTGTGTCCTGCTTTGGTTTTTTTCAGGACACAAACAGGACTCTCTCTCTCTCAGTCGGTAAGACTTTTTTCTTTTTAGTTTAAAAAGCAAATAAGATTTTATTGCAGGCCAGTTACAGCTCTTGTTGAGTTACACTTAAAATGTTTCAGAATCTTTTAATTTTGATTTTTAATAAAAAAAAAAGAATTCTGGTTCAAAAGTTTGTGGTGTTTTAAATACAACTGCCGATTCCAACACTATTTCAACTATTCTCTGTTTGGTCTCTACTTTTCAAAGACGACACACACTATAATTTGACAGAATAAATAAACACCTACATTAAAAGGTGGAAGATGTAGTTTATGTGGCAAAAAAATAAAAATGCTTCTAGACCAAAACCAACAATGCAGGTCTAAAGGTTACTGCAGAAAGACACTGTTTCTCTACTGGCGTGCATTCAGTGCATCTAGTTTCTGTTCCCCATAGAATTACATAGTAGTAGAACTAGAAGCAATTTCTATTTTATGACAACCAAAACTACTGAAAGAAGTTTTTCTGTCCTTTAGGACCAGACTACTGGAAGATAAAATGTCACCAGGACTTAGTTTAGCAAACAGGATGATCATGATTAAACCATTTACCACTCAACCATGTAAGAGTAAAATAATAGGCTTTTCATCAGATTTTGTGTTGATTCCAGAGTGTCAAAACAACCTTGGTGTAGGTCCTCTCCTTGTTGAGTTACACAAACAATGACATACTGACATGTCTCTGACTGACATGAAGGCGAGCATTCTGGGAGAACGTCATGAAGATGCAGGGGGGGGGGGATGTTGGTCACATCACACCACCGGTCTCCATCACTCAAGTTCAACACATTAGCCACAAGAACACTGTGCTTAACGAACAGGCAGAGCTTCAAACGGAATTCCTCATTCTCTGTTGAACTACACTGTTCAAAACCAGGCAAACGCACACGTCAGCGACAAACAGTGAACAAAGAAAAGGAAACGTAAAGAATCTAGAGACAACTAAATACTGGCTGATGGCCCACAGCAGTTCAGAAGATCAGCATGCAGTGCAGTGACCAGTTAGTGTATGATCTGAAGATATGATCAGAGCACAGAAAGAGAACAAGCAGGAGAGAAAGCTGTACTGAAGGCTGAATGAGCATTTGGAAACCTAGAGTTAGGCTAGAGGAGACCATGAATACATCATGAACGCACATATGCTTCAGCACAGAACATGACAAGCAGCCAAGTAGAAAAAGAGAGAGACGCCCTTCACTGCCATAGAGACAAGGCGATTGTGTAATGCAAAACCACTGAATAAGGACATTATTCCAATTTCTCTTCAATAATAAATCACCGTACACTATATACGGACATGTTTTTGTCGAGGTCGAATTTGGATATAAAAGTATTCTGTGGTATAGTGTTCTGTCGTCAATTCTCAGAATGGACGAGCCACTTATATTTTGCATAGAACATTCCAGAGGGATGTAAATGTTGAAGACATAACTCCCTTGTGTCTATGGCAGAGCAGTACACCAGTGAGTAGTCACAACGTGAGTAGAGAAGAAAGAGTGACAGATCAATGTGCGATCGATTTTGTTGGTGCTTTTGTTTGTTTGTTTGTTTGTTTGTTTGTGAGTGGGTGCGGTACGTGGAGAAGACCTAGATCCTTACCACCTGTTGTTTGTTGCCAGCGTGTAATGAGAAATAAAGTTGCATTTCAGAAAACAGCAGTAGCAGCAGCACCATCCCCACCATTCCCCAACACATACACACACACACAGCATTTCTGACACACAAACAGCATTAGAGATGACACACATAGCATTACTGACATACACACAGCATTACATTTGACGCACACACACGCAGAAACACACACACACACACACACACAGCATTTAATTTGATGCACGCACACACACTCACACACTCACAACATTTAATTTGATGCACGCACACACACTCACACACTCACACACACACACAGCATTTCATTTGATGCACGCACGCACACACACACACACACACACACACACACACACACACACACACACACACACACACACACACACACACACACACACACACACACACACACACACACACACACAGTCTGGATGGCTGGTGCAACCCTGAGGGGGCTTGGCAGATGTTAGTTAACCTGCACCTAAGAGACTGACATGCAGTGAGCGCTTGATCCAGCGGGGCAGGGCGAGAGATGAAAGCACCCTCTCTGAAGATGGCAGACAGAGCCACACTAATCGAGTTCACTGCCAGGCCGGCCGTTTGACAAAAACAACACTGTGTCCAATGGGCTTGTCGCGCTCCACACATGCAGACAGTACGGCCTTTTTTCTTCTCAGAAAACATGTGATGAGTGTTGCTTTAAAATAGACACTAGACACTCCAAAATGGCTTGGTGCTTAAGGCACTGTGCTTGTGGCACTTTTAACAATGGGTGTGTGGCTTTCGCTGTGACAAACGGTATCTTAATGGTGTCTTTATGTGAAAAGTTAAGGAGCTTTGAGACCCTTAAGGGAGATGATGCAGCAGCCGTAGGCACACCTCATGACCCTGGGTTTAGGGCGGGGGGAATGTGTATGGTGAATAAAGGTGCTCTTATAGATGGCCGAAACACAAGAGTGGAAACGGAAGTGAGTCACACAACAGGATAATCCTGGTGGATGGACGAGAAGACAGACTGACAGAAAATGAAAGTTGCCCTCTATGTGCACAAGCATGTAGGTGCGTGTGTTTGTGTGTGTGTTTGTGTGTGTGTGTGTGAGAATGTGGAAGGGACCAATGCTGTCCATGTGTAATGCAACAGTTGCCAGACGTGGATAGCGCCAGCGAGTGTGTAGGGCAGACATCGAGTGGTCTCACCAGAGCCTGTTCGATGAGCAGGCAGAAGAGGATGGCGTTGCCCACCTCCCTCAGGCTCTGGAAGACGTCCGTCTTCAGCTCGGCGTACTCGATGATGTCCTTCAGTTGGTGATGGAAGAACTCCAAGATGCCTGGAAAGAACAACACCGACAGACCACACCACGAACATCGTCAACACCAGCGGTGCCACAGCGTCACGTCCCATGCCCATGCACGCACTTTCAAAAGAACCCGAGGAGTGACTAAACCATTTAAATCCCTTCCAACAGTCACAGCTGATGACGAACACCCTGCTGGACCCTCTCAACTCTATATTTACTATGGCATCATTAAAAAAGCAAAGCAAAATCATCTTAATCCCAAATTACGCTTCCACTACGATGAGTGGGATTAGCACAGTAGCATCATTGACCCACATACTGTGGGTGTGCTATGGCCAGGGCTGAGGGTGGAGGTGGTGGTGGTGGTGGAGGGGGATATTCACGCAGACGTGAATTAACAGCATAGATCTGACTGATCCGGTACATGCTGTACCAACAACAGGCTGAGCAGGGCCATTGAGTAAATCCCCTCCCCTGGAAGATGAGGGGGTAATCTGGCTGCCCAGTGATGAGGGGGTAATCTGGCTGCCCAGTGATGAGGGGGCAATCTGGCTGCCCAGGTAATCTGAAGTGACAGCGAGCGGTCCTGAGCTCACCCACCTGGAGAGCCGTACTCGTGGCGCGGCAGGCGGCAGATCTTGGGCATCACCTCGATCAGGGTCTTCACGTACTGGAGGATGGTGCCCTGCAGCTGTGGTAGGAGAGTGTGTGTGAGAGAGAGAGAGAGAGATTTTTGTTGTAAGTGTGTGTGTGTGTGTGTGTGTGTGTGTGTGTGTGTGTGTGTGTGTGTGTGTGTGTGTGTGTGTATGTATGTGTGTGTGCGTGTAGGTGTCAGACCAGGATGCAGATAAAAGAGTAGGAAAACAGGACGTGATGGCCGAGAAAAGAAAGTGGGTTAAAGTGACTGTGTTCGGTATACTGTATGTGATGTTACACAAGCTACAAGGCTGCCGATTAATATCACTGTAGTCTTTCATCTCTCTTTCTGCTTCATAAGGGCAATTTCAAAGCATGGCAAAAATTCCGAAGTAGAAACAAAATATTGCAACAAGGCAAAAAAAGATAGCTACCAAGCTTTTGACAATCTTGAGCAGCTCCTCCATCACCACGGCAATGCCCTGGTAACCGAGGAGACGGCAGATTGTCTTGAAGTGTGGCGGCCCCACAAAGTTCCTGTAGGAGCTGTAGATGTGGGAGTAGGCGATGTTCAGAGGCTGGAGGGAAAACAGTGGAGAGACATTAGCACTACATCATCAGTTCACATGTGAAGTTAATGCACAGTGGCTTTACTACATATCCACAACAGCAATGACCTGAACAATAACGTATAAAATCAGATTTTAATTATTTAATTACCCTTCTTACCATACCCTTTTAAAAACTTTTCACAGTAAGCCATGTGATATATATATATATATATACAGTACTGTGCAAAAGTTTTAGGCAGGTGTGAAAAAATGCTGTAAACTAAGAATGCTTTCAAAAATGGAAGTGTTAACAGTTTATTTTCATCAATTCTTCATAAATTAACAAAATGCAGTGAAGGAACAGAAGAAAATTCTTAATTAAATCAATATTTGGTGTGACCATGCTTTGCCTTCAAAATAGCATCAATTCTTCCAGATACACTTGCGCAGTTTTTGAAGGAACTCGGCTGGTAAATTGTTCCAAACATCTTGGAGAACTAACCACAGATCTTCTGTGGATGTAGGCTTCCTAAAATTCTTCTGTCTCTTCATGTAAACCCAGACAGACTCGATGATGTAGAGATTAGGGCTCTGTGGGGGTCATACCATCACTTGCAGGACTTTCTGTTCTTCTTTAAGCTGAAGATTATGTTCCTGCTGCAGAATACATTTGGTGCCAATCATACGCCTCCCTGATGGTATTGCATGATGGATTAGTATCTGCCTGTATTTCTCAGCATTGAGGACACCATTCATCCTGACCAAATCTCCAACTCCACTTGCAGAAATGCAGCCCCAAACTGGAAAGGAACCTCTACCATGCTTCACTGTTGCCTGCAGACTCTCATTATTGTACCTCTCTCCAGCCTCCAGCGAACAAACTGCCTTCTTCTACAGCCAAATATTTTTAATTTTGACTCATCAGTCCAGAGCACCTTCTGCCATGTTTCTGCACCCTAGTTTCTATGTTTACGTGCTTAGTTCAGTCACTTAGCCTTGTTTCCTTGTCGGGGTAGAGCTTTTTGGCTGCAACTCTTCCATGAAGACCACTTCTGGCCAGACTTCCCCGGACAGTAAATGTCTGTACCTGGGTACCACTGGTTTCTGCCAGTTCTGAGCTGATGCCACTGCTTGAAATCTTCCGATTTTGAAGGTAAATAAGCTTGATGTGTTTTTCATCAGCTGCATTAAGTTTCCTTGGCTGACCACTGCGTCTACGATCCTCAACGTCTTCTTCAAAAGAGCTGGAACTGCACATTTTGAAACCCCTGTCTGCTTTGAAATCTTTGTCTGGGAGAGACCCTGCTGATGCAGTATAACTACGTTGTGTCTTGTTGCTGTGCTCAGTCTTACCATGTAAATGGATAAAAAATAAACATTTATTGTTTACATTTTTCAAAGCATTCTTAGTTCATAGCATTTTTTCACACCTGCCTAAAACTTTTGCACAGTACTGTATATATATGAATTGTACAGTATTGATCATGTACGGTATTGATAATGTACAGAATTGATCATGTATGGTATTGATAATTTACGGCATTGATAATGTACAGTATTGAATCACGTGTCAACTGTGTGTGAGTGGAGCATGTTGAGTAGCATCATACACCCACCTTGGAGCCATACAGGTAGTAAGGCTGGACGTTGGCTGGTTTATCCCTCTGAGGCTCTTGTGTAAAGGGAATGGCTGTCCGCACAAACCTGCAACCATGGTAGGCTTCATCAGAACAAAGGCCGAATGTGGAACACTGGACACCAGCCAAACACTGCACTGGTATACCGTATACATACACTCAAAACAAAAAACACTGCACTTGTATACCGTATACATACACTCAAAACAAAAACACTGCAGTGCTATACGGTATACATACACTCAAGACAAAACCCCTGCACTGGTATACTGTATACATTCACCTAAAACAAAAACACTGCACTGGTATACAGTATGCATACACTAAAAACAAATACACTGCAATGGTATAACGTACACAAACACTCATGTGCAAGCGTGCACTGACACAAACACATGCACCCAATTGCTGGTATGTACACAAACGTACACGGATACCAACAAGCGTGCACACACACACAGAGACACACACACACCGGTTAGTGGAGCCATTATAGCAGTAGTTGGGGAGGAAGTCAAAGTTGAGCTCCCAGAAGACGTGCAGTGTGATGCGGCCGTAAGGGGCGGACACGTTGTGGTTGGCCTCGCGAAACATGGCGTCGAAGCTGTCCAGCGTCATGTGCTTGCAAAGCAGCCGGTGGGTCAGACGGTTTACCTCCAGCAGCCAGTCCAGCTCCTGAGGAAGGAGAGAGGAAGAGGGAGGGGGAGAGAGAGGGAGGGGACAGAGAGAGAGAAAGAGGAAGGGGATAGAGAGAGAAAGAGGGAGAGAGAAAGAGGGAGGTGAGAGAGAGAGAAAGAGAGAGGGAGAGAAACACAAAGTTAGACAAAAAGAGAGAAAACAAGCAGAAGAATATCAACATGTGACAGGAAACCTTCCTAACATCTCTCAACATTATTGTAAGTGTTTAGCTTCTGTTCTTTAGCATGCCTTTCCTTGAATTAAGTTTTCAGTTATTTAAACCCCTATTTTCTCCCAACACCTCATTCTGACTGGTACTGTATGTATTCTGTTATCTTTTTTTTTAATATATAAACAGTCACAGCACACTGCGACAGAATGCATCATAGGCGGAGATGGAGTTGTTTTCTCACCACGATGGAGGTGAGGTCCTCGCTCTCGAAGCGGCTGATGGCGTGGTCCAGAGACTTGTACATGGCCGCAGAGATGCGCTGCGTGATCAGCCTGTTCAGGTCGATGGAGCGACCCAGCAGCTGAAGAGACACAATGGGCAGAGTGAGGAACCTTTTTACTAAGACTGGTGACACAAACATTGAACATGGTTATGGAAAACAGCACTGCTGTAAGGAATTCAAGTTTGAATCACCTCTTCATAAAACATTAAGAATGATGAGAATTAATTTGGAAGGGTGTCTTAGCTAAGACAGGAACCTTATCATACGTGTGTTTGATTGTGTGTGTTTGTGTGTGTGTGTATGTGTGTGTGATCCTATACCTGAACGTGTCTCTGCTTCAGCAGCGTCTCATAGCGGTTTGAGGGAGGGTAGGGAATAATCACGCCATAGTTCTTACACTCCGCCCTGAAGCGTTTGTCCAGGAGAACACTGGGACACATACAAACAGTCAGGATCACGTTACATCAATCTCATATCACCATGACATTCATCACAAATACCCCTATAGATCAATATAGATCCAATATGAGATCATCAACATAAATTACCTCCCAGCCATGGCTTTGTAGTAAGCAAATATCTGATCTGCCAACTTGTAAACAAACTGGTCGAAACACAGATTCACCTAAAAAAAAACAGAACAACGGGTGCACTTCAGTGAAGTTACGACAGCAAAAGTACTGGGCATATTTTTTTTAAACTGGCACTAAACGTCAAGGTGAGGGAAAGGAACCGTAGTTAAGTTCCTCCAGACATACCTCAGCCTCAATCTCGTCGTACAGGAACTGCTTCTTGAACTTGGTCAGGGCGTAGTACCCGCTATCGTTATACAGATCCAGAGGGTACAGCACATACCTGTGGGAAGGGACAGCTACCGTCAGTATCGCTCACCCACAACCAACAGGTCAAAGAAATGTCTCTATTATTTAGCCATTCTTTCCCATCACTGCCCCGTTCAGAACAGTCCCACTTCACAAAACATGTGAAAAAGAATGAACCTCCTCGTTACAGCTAGTAAAAGTGGAAACCAGGCCAAGCAGATGATCAGTTATTACAGCGCCCTCTAGTGGCAGTCAACAGCATATGTGTAAACAGATAGAATGATATATAGGGAATTCCCTCGGGATAAATAAAGTATCAATCTATCTATCTATCTATCTATCTATCTATCTATCTATCTATCTATCTATCTATCTATAAATGTTCCACATATGCTGTATGCCATATGTAAAGATCTCTATTACAGCGCCCTCTAGCGGCAGTCAACAGCATATTTGGAATATTAGTAAACAGAGATATGTTGCAGGCTCTTCCTCCTCCTTACTCCATCATGGAAGGCTCCTTGGTCTCCAGGATGTGGTCGGTGAGGATCCAGGGCATGGACATTTCGATGGGGAACTGGATGCGGCGGCCCATCGTGAGCTCCAGGAAAAACTCCCGGAACCACAGCTGGGAGAGGTCACAGCACTGCTGGAGGGCCTCTGAGTGGCAGAGAGGGAGAGGGGGAGGGAGAGGGAGAGGGAGAGAGAGAGAGAGAGAGAAGGAGAGGGAGAGAGAGACAGACAGAGAGACAGACAGAGATAGAGAGAGAGAGAGAGAGAGAGAGAGAGAGAGAGAGATATGTTTAAAACACTGCGAAACACAGGCTTTTATCAGTAGGCTTTTATCAGTAGGCTGCATAGTATAAAGGAAGCGCTCAGGTTCCCAGTAATACACCTGCAAGAAATACCCCCTTGTTTTGTGGTTTGGATTCAAATGTTCTAATACTCTCTTGGACTTTTTGTATATTTCTATTTAGAACCCTTCTTAGCCCTGCAGAATCCTTTCTGCCAGATAACAGTCCTCTCTCTCAGTCAAAGAAATGGGTTCTATAAGAGTTTGTCATTTCATTTGAAATCCTTTCCTAAAATGGAACTTAAAGGATTCCTCTCAAAGGGCACACAAGGAGAACTGACATCATCATCATCATCATAATCATCATCATCGTCATTCATTAGCAGTACGGCAGATCAAAATCACACACTGAAATCGCAACCTGCTGTTCGAGTTGATTGAACACTGCATCTGGGTGAGTCTACAGTACAATCTCATCTGGACTGATCACCACTCAGTGCTGGTAGGGAGGAGGAACAGGAGAGAGAGTAAGAGACAGAGACACAGAGAGAGAGCGAAAGGGAGAGCAAGAGAAGGAGACAGAGGGAGAGAGGGAGAGAGAGAGAGAAAGATAGAGAGAGATAGAGAGAGGGAGAAAGAAAGAGAATGAGAGAGAGAGGGGGAAGAACAGGAGAGAGTGAGAGAAAGACAGAGAGAGAGGTAGAGCAAGAAATAAAGAGCTATAGCGAGAGCTCACCGCTGAAGTTGAGCAGGTGCGTGTAGAAGAAGGAGCTCTTGTGGAAGTCCTCGATGGCCTGGACGATAGGACCGTCCAGACTGCTGCGCAGGGTCTTCTTGGAGCCGCTCTTATCAGCGATCAGGGACTCCAGCATGGTACGGACCATGTACAACTACAAACCAATTCATATCAGCACACAAGTTACGTGTGAACAAAATTAAAAAATGAGATTCAAAAGAGAGTCTTGAACACACATGACCTGATCTGTCTTGCTAAAAAAAGGAAAGGAGTGTTAAGCATTATGAATCACATGTAGCCTAGGGCTTGAAGGACGGAGAGACAACAAGTCCATGGAAATAAAGAGGTTAGGGATGCCTGTAGGGGGAGCGTTGTTTGACTACTGTTGATGGAGTTTGTGACGTTGTGAACCCTCGTCACAAAGTCCCGTGTCACCCTGCCAAAGCTAAGAATAACATGTGGAATCCAACGGACCTGTGTGCTCGAGGGTCCCACCGCCCTGCGGGGTACTTTGATGTCGAAGCCTCCTTTGGGGTCCTTTTCCCCCTTCAGGCATGGGTCATTAGGGGGCTCCCTCGCCCCCTCCCAGTCGCAGATCGTTTTCCGGATAGCCTGAAGAACACTGGCAGGAAATAAACACAGACATGTGTGAGCAGTACACCATAACAACCGTCACTGATCATGCTACATAGAGCACAGCTAGCAAGCTGTGGAGATCATCTGTTCCCAATAGAGTGTGCCTCTAGACTGCACTCTGATTATGTAGCGGTCTCTGATTATACCAACGTTGCTAATGCTAACACGAATTTGCCAGGCAGGCTGTTCAGGGCAAGCCCACGTTTGAGGACAAACTCCAACCGAAACTAACTTGCACTTCTCACAGCTGAAAGCATCTTTCAATGATGGTCCCTGCAATAGCAATAGTAAATGAGGAGTGGAGATGTAAGGCAAATGTTGTGCTCGGGTCCACTTCCAACTCTCTAGGCCTTCGCTGATAAAGACACTCCAAGCTGGAGGGTTAGTCTGTAGTAGATTCACTCTACAGTAACCACACTGCAGTAGATTCACTTTACAGCAACTATACTGCAATCGATTCAATATACACTACAGCAACTACAGAGGTTTTAGCTCTGATCGCTAACTTAATGAGCACGTCCCTACTGCACACCATCACAGCCAATGTTAAGCACTGTAATCCACTCTGATATCAAAGATGTTCTTATCCTTAACACTAACACGATGCACAATATACAAAATATACATCAGAAACAGACCATGTTTGTCAACAAGCTAATGTATGTGGTGCATCATCGTCCTTTGATTTAGTAAATCTTAGTGCCTTTGTTGACTTTAACAACCCGACCAGACAAAACCAAATGTAAAATGTACAAAATTAATATGGGCAAAAAACTCAAAAAAGACAAACAAACACACTTATAAAATACTGCTGTGATGCGCTGCACTGTGATTGGGCCCTGACCTGATGAGCACATTCTTCTTCTTGCGCACGGCCTGGCGGAGCGGTTCGCGCAGCGTCATCTGGGCGAAGTCTTGCAGCGCGGCGTAGATGGTGTTGCGGATGGCCTGGTTGAAGACGCTCTCCATGCGGCCCATGAGCACCTGCAGGCCCTTGATCATGGCGATGACCTCCACCATGGCGAACTTCTCCTCGCTGGTGTAGTTGTAGCGCGTGGCGCGCTCGTACTCCTCCGCCGTGCCGGGGCAGTCCTTGTTGCAGAACTTGTCGGTCGGATGCACCAGCTTCCACGAGTACTGCAAGGATGGAGGGAGAGAGAGGGACAGAGAGAGAAAGAGAGAGAGAGACAGAGAGAAAGAAACAAAGAAATAAAGAGAGAGTAGGAAGGAGAGAAGTAGAGAGGAAAACAAAGATACTGTCTGTTAGAGGCTATAAACGAGGGTGAAAAAAAGTCTTAAAATGCAGACACGAAGTGAGAGAGATGACAGAAGTCTCCAGAATACTGCCCTATAAAGTGCCGGGGATGGACAAGTCAACTACAGAGGGACTACAGACTCTTGAGGGGATATAGTGGAGATAAAGCAGGTCAAGCACTCGCTGCAGAGAGAGCAGGGCCTCTTGGAGCCAGGCCAGGGAGCAATGCTTAATCATGTGCAAAGATGCTGCTTTAAGCTAGAATGACAGATATTCACCCCCCACTACCCTAGTCTACATTGGAGGTGAAATTACTCTTGAGCTCTTTTTTTTTTATGAAATTAAACATAAAAGCACTCTCCCTCTTAACCAATACAAGTGTATTGTCAAACATAGCTGATCAAAAGAGATCTTGCTGTGCTCCCTCACATCTCTGTTGCTTAAAAGCAGCTTTTCTATAAATAGCCCGCTAACTAGCTAGAAGCCAATAGACTTGCCAACAGCACTCTTGCCACTGATAAAAGCAAGCTAACTGATAAGACAAAGCTTGCTAATGGATATAGTTTGGCAACGTATTTGGAGACATTGTGCTGGAAAAGGCATTTTCAAGGCGTTTTGTATCTGGGTCGCAAAAATATAGCCAGTGTGGCTAGTGGAAACGACAGGTGGGATTATCTGTCCATCACAGATCATTTAGGCGATCGTCAAGAGGAATTTAAGGATGTTATAAAAACAAGTTACCATGTGAATATTGTGCCTTAAAATGCCACCTAAGCCACTATCACTCTTAAGGTGACGATTACTCGGTCTTGAGAAGTAGCCTACTGCTAATTCAAGTGTTGTTAGCCAATACCAGTGAGAAAATGCCTAAACAACATCACTCATTAATACTCCCAGACAACATTGCTCATAACATTGCCCTGTGTATCATCACCTTCACTTTCTCCTTTTCTCCCTCCTCCTTCTCTCTCTCTCTCTCTCTCTCTCTCTCTCTCTCTCTCTCTCTCTCTCTCTCTCTCTCTCTCTCTCTCTCTCTCTCTCTCTCTCTCTCTCTCTCTCTCTCTCTCTCTCTCTCTCTCTCTCTCTCTCTCTCTCTCTCTCTCTCTCTCTCTCTCTCTCTCTCTCTCTCTCTCTCTCTCTCTCTCTCTCTCTCTCTCTCTCTCTCTCTCTCTCTCTCTCTCTCTCTCTCTCTCTCTCTCTCTCTCTCTCTCTCTCTCTCTCTCTCTCTCTCTCTCTCTACTTCCCTTCATACCCCCCTCTCTCACCACTTCCATGACGTGCGTGCTCCACTTGGACAGCAGCTGCAGGCCGCGCAGTGCCAGGTCGAACAGCTCGCGGTACTCCTCGTCCGACTTCTGGCTGTCCAGGCCCGAGCCCGTCACCACCTCGCTGTTACTGTAGCGCGCCAGCTCCGAGATGAAGCGGATGTGGTCGTCACGGATCTGACCCATCTGCTCACACAGGTTGTACTGGGGGCTGACGGCACTCTGGGTGCATGTCCACCTGGAGGGGGGGAAGGTTAAGGATGTTTAGGAGGAGACTGTGCACTGAAAGACTTCAAGTCAGTGGTCTTAGTATACTAAGGAGTATTTCACGAGAGGACGTGACACTAAGTGTGGTTAGAAATTTAAGTAGAAAACCGGGGACAATTATCAAATATGCTGTAAGAAAGAAGCTTGACTAGACTGGAGGGAGGGGCCTTAGGAGATATTAGGAGAAATTACTCGACGAGTAAGGCTTTTAATAATAAATAGCGACCTCTGCAGAATGCTTTTCCAAAATTCACTCAGGAAATGAATGAAGGAAACACAGAAACATTGACTCTACAGAATAAAGCGCGTTTAGTGCATGTTTGTTTGTTTGTTTGTTAGTTATCGTTGTATTTATTTATTAGTTTGTTGCTGAGCACTTACTTGGACTTGTTCTCCTCATAGTGGGCGCTAGTTTCAATGTAGCGTGAGAGTTCAATCTGCATGTCGCCAAATAGGGGTACCACCTGTAGAAGGAGATCAGGGGTCAAGCTGCAGTCAACAAAGGGTTTAAAAAACTTGTGGCGTTTTGACTGCAATCAGCAGAAATTCCTTATCCCACCTTAAAGTACTTGTCAATCTTGCCCAGGTTTATCCTCTTCTTGGCATCCAGCTTGTAGATGTTGCTGACGTTCCCATCCATAAGGTAAAGGCCGAACCCCATAACCTGGATGGATGGAAATGAATTTATTTGAATGCAACTACTGTGTGCTGCGGGAAAGCCAGTCAACAGCATCTGGGTGGGTAGCTATTATAATGCAATGACCTCACGCACTTAGACCTGAGGTTGATTACATGACTGAGGGGTGAGAGAGCTGGAGAGAGAGAGAGAGAGAGAGAGAGAGAGAGAGAGAACAAGCGAGAGAGAGCGCAAGAGAGAGAGAGAGAGAGAACTATGGTAAGTAGCCTGGTACCTTGAGCAGCATGTGTTTCTCACTGGGCGTCAGGTACATTTTATTCTCGTAGTAGTCCACACAGATGTTGACAATGTCAGCTAGCAGCTCCTCATAGCCAGGGATCACCTCCAGCTGCTGATGCAAACACTGTGGGGGGGGGGGGGGGGCACAGGTGACACATCAGCCAAAAACAGCAGGGAAATAATAACAATAATAATAACAGGGTAAACAAGGGACCTCAAGAACTGGTGACAGACACTTCAGACAATTATTCTATTAAGCTTAATCCATAAGAATTGTAATGGAACCCCTCTGACTTTACAGATGCCATGTATATGATTTGCATTTCAATTACATGTATTTATTTAGCAGACAGCTTTCCTTAAAAGTGTCTTTTCAATTCAACTTTTCTGTACCTGTTCAGCCCCAATAACAAAAAGCAATGAAACAACATCAAACCCACCTGTGTGATCCTGTTGTGATTGGCTAGGAACATGGAGAGGTTCTGTGACTCCTGGATGGACTGTGGGTCTGCCATTTTTCTGAGGAACTGAGCAGCTCTATCAGAGGTGAGGAACCATGAAAAAGTGTCACATACACAGACACAGACAGAGACACAGACACGTGTTACTATGACAACAGCTGAGAATATGCCAGGTTGACAGCAGGACTGAGGTGTTAAATGACTGCACCAAATGACTCACTGCTTTGGTGGTCAGGGACAAAAATCTGTCCAAATATTTTGTAATCTAGAAGTCATACTAGTCATATTAGACTTATTCACTATTCATATTTTGCACAGACTGAACCATCTACGCTGTTCAAATAATGTTACTATACATGTAACCAACTGTGTATAGGCTGTTCATACTGTACATACAACCCTATATTTGTGCTCTCTATTCATTTAACTCTGTTTACTTCATGGTATGTATGTAATTAACATATTTTTATATTATAACTCTCCACTGTCCATCACTCCATTTTTATATTTTTCAAGATATAGCATCATTTATGCTTAATTACTTACTTTTCCTACAGTTATCTGTGAAAAATACAAACAATCTTCACTTCTGGTTAGATGCTAACTGCCTGTACCCCTAGTCTGCACAATGACAATAGAGTTGAAACTAAACTAATCTAATCTAGCATTTATGAGTCCCAAACTAATATTCTGTCAACATTGGTTTAAGAGGACTAACCTGAAATAGGAACTGTGGAATCAATTCAATACCATTCAGATATAGGCTACTTTGGTGTTCTGTCGGTCCCAGCAGGCTTACCGTTTGTAGGCGGAGTGGTCATTCTTGACGCTGCACTTCATGTTCTTGAGCTCATCCAGCACAGCAAACATGTTGATGAACTTGCCAAGCGTGAGCAGGTAGGCCTCCGACACAAAGTCCTTCCGGCGCTCGGCGTGGCACAAACGCTTCACCTCGCTGCAGAAGCGCTCAATAGCTTTCCGCTGGAGACCCCACACGCACATCCACACACACACACACACACACACACGCACACACAGAGACACAGACACATACACATTTAATTTACGTTTATTTACACTGATAGCTCATCCGGTCAGTCTAAGGAAAGATCAGTTTTTTGTTTTCTGATGTGGAGTGTACATGGCCAATAGACACAATAATACATGTTTTAACTTTAGCTGGGTGTATTGGAGTTCATCCCAAATTCAAAATGAGATTTCCACCACAATCCCCAATCTAGTTTTAGATATTCTTGCTTCGCTTCTATAGACCAAAATCTTATGTCACTGCATCTGAAAAACAATAGTCAGTGATTGCACAAAGCAAGTCCTCTTAATGGTTAACAACTCTCAAATCTCTTGGAAGGAAACGCTCTGTGGTCGGAGGTGAGGAGGCGTTAAACTAGTGTTACGAAAGGAACCCTATAATCGTTGACTACACAATGAGGGAAATGGTAATTATCCTGTATTGGGAGGAAGCAGGCGACATCCTAACATCTGTCATAAATGCTTCCTGCTGACCTGGAAGTACATGAACTTCATGAGCTTGGTGACCTCAGGCTCCAGCACCTCCACAGTCTTCTCGTAGATCTCCACCCGGTTGGGCTGCTCGTTGCACTTCACCTGCGAGGACACAAGGGGGCAGCGTCACACATAGAGTACTACTGTTACTGCAGAAGGAAGTGCAACACGTGAGTTAACCTCATGTGTCAGTAGCCACAGCACAGACAATATGTTAAAGATTGACCTTTTATTGGACAACATTGTGTCGCTAGAATTGTGATGGGTTTCTACACATTTCTAATGAGAACCGACTAAGCAAAATGTTGAATTGAGTGAACAAACACAAGAATCATGATACAAAGTATTTGCTAAAAGAGGAACTAGGAACTGGAAGACTGAGCCCCAGTGAGCCACAGAGAGGCATATTATGTTTCGTACCAGACGCACCCTTGTGTGTGTGTGTGTGTGTGCATGTGTCTATTTGTGTCTGTGTGTGTGTGTGTGTTTGGGTATTGTTGTATGTGTGTGTCGTGTTTGTGTGTGTAAAGGTGTGTGTGTGTGTGTGTGTATAGGTGTGTGTGTGTGTGTGTGTGTGTGTGTGTAGGTGCATGTGTGTATAGGTGTGTATGTGTGTGTGTGTGTATAGGTGTGTGTGTGTGTGTGTGTAGGTGCATGTGTGTATAGGTGTGTGTGTGTGTATATGTGTGTGTGTGTGTGTGTGTGTGTATATATAGGTGTATAGGTGTATGTGTGTGTCGTGTTTGTGTGTGTAGGTGTATGTGTGTATAGGTGTATGTGTGTATAGGTGTGTGTGTGTATAGGTGTGTGTGTGTGTGTATAGGTGTATGTGTGTATAGGTGTGTGTGTGTGTATAGGTGTATGTGTGTATGTGTGTAGAGGTGTGTGTGTATAGGTGTATGTGTGTTTAGGTGTATGCGTGTATAGGTGTGTGTGTGCGTTTACCTGAGGTATAGCTCTGGAGCAGCTCCTCCAGGTGTAGAGCATGACCGCATACTCATGCCCCTCCTCCAGCATCTCATTCTGAGGACAGAGAGAGAGAGAGAGAGAGAGAGAGAGAGAGAGAGAGAGAGAGAGAGAGAGAGAGACAGACAGAGACACAGAGATAGAGCCTCGGTTAGGTGTGAGCCATAATCTCAATC
>NC_137925.1:20670154-20707654 GCF_963457725.1 Sprattus sprattus | reverse complement strand
CAGACAAGTTCAACAAGGAAGTGTATTCATTAAAGCTATGTTTATTGGCCAGGGTATTAACCGCAGAAACAACATCCCAAATGGCCACCTCACACACAGCTAACCAGAGGCTAACAGTGCCTTGCTATGGGTCACTCCCACCTCCAACGCCCCCTCCTCCCAGTCCTCTTGCCTGGGTCACGAGCTTGCTGTCCCCCCCCCTGCAGACCAGCAGACCAACAGACGGCTTCTCCGTCTGTCTGTCAGGGTCAGCCTCCCCGTCATGTGGTCTCCGGTGACTGGCTCAGCCTAACCTCCCTCCAGCTGAGAAGTGCTCTCCCTCACTTACTCCTGTTTAAACACCCTCTCCCTCACTTACCCCAGTTTAAACACCCTCTCCCTCACTAACCCCAGTTTAAACACCCTCTCCCTCACTTACCCCAGTTTAAAACACCCTCTCCCTCACTTACTCCTGTTTAAAACACCCTCTCCCTCACTTACTCCTGTTTAAACACCCTCTCCCTCACTTACCCCAGTTTAAACACCCTCTCCCTCACTTACCCCAGTTTAAACACCCTCTCCCTCACTTACCCCAGTTTAAACACCCTCTCCCTCACTTACCCCAGTTTAAACACCCTCTCAGAATCAAATCCTGCCTTTAAACTCACTTTCCTCCAGAAGCACTTTCAGAATTAAATCAAACTGCTTATAAAGTAACTATCCTACTAACGCTTTCATTTTTTTGCAGCATTTTTAATTAAGCACATTTCTGAGTGGATACTGGGATTATTAAATGGTTTGCCAACACATGCCAACAGACTAAGGAGAAATGTGTGTTAATAACTCCTGGACCCCCTCATTACTTGAAGGGGTGTTGCATGGATTCAGAGAAATATGTGATGTATAGCGGCGTCTATGTTTCATTATTTGTTCAACATTTTCTTGGATATTTGACTTTTTAACACAGTGATTTATGTGGAGCCACAGTGTGGTTTTCACCTTTTTGCAACACTAGAGGAAGACCTCCTTTTCTACGCCTGTGGATATATTTTATTGTTTTGCCGTCACATGAATCAATCATTGAACTGAACTGAATTGGATATTGAAGTTGTGGAGGAAAGCTATGCAGGAGCTCAGTGACGTAAAAAAAAAACAAGAAAGAAAAGAAAAGCAAAGACTAATGACTATGACTACTTTTGGTTGAGTGGGCAAATACATACAAATTGCTGGAGAACAATGTCATAACCTCAAACCTTTGTAAGAGAAAAGGACCAGGCCAGGTCAGTGACATTGTTATAACAGTTGGTCAGTTGAACAAAGCATTCTCCACAGTTCAAGATGTTACGCACCACTCATCCGCTTATCTCTGTAGCAGTCTTTAGGTAAAGACTCCCTGCTAAAACGAATAGAGTTGTTGTTTAACAAACACCTCAAAAGTAAGTCTATCTGTATTGTTCTGGAGTAAGTAAGTAAGACTTTATTTATATATCCCATTTCGTACAAGATTTGCAGTTCAAAGTGCTTTACATGAAATCAATAAAACATAAAAGTTGATTTAATAAATGCAGAGGAAAGGCTTCAGATAAGGACTGGATTCCACCGATTTCAATTTTGCCCATATGGCAGAAAACACAAACACATACTCACAGCCTGCAGTCCCACCTCCCAACATGTTTTGAATAACATTTCCCACATACCCCTTTTGTTTTTCATACAGGGTCACATTTTTAGTGACCCATCCTACTTTACCGATGCAACCAAGGGAAACTATCGAGGGAAACTAAGCTATCCAACATTACTGGTAGTTACAAGTCAATACCAATCAAATTTAGTAAAAAAAAACCTTGATCCCTTGACTAATACTCATATACATTAACCACTCTCTAGGACATGTACTACACAGGCCTCTTGAGAGGCTGCTTAACCTTGAGGCTCCAACACATGTGGCCGTACTGCACCAACAGTGAGACTTGCGAGCTCCCACAAAGTACAGGGCACAGGGGTGAGAGAGTTGCCAGGATTTTAGCGGCATTTCCAATTGTGATACTCATAGGTCCTTGAACCCCTGTGGGTGATATTGCCCTTTCATGCAGATTCTTGAACAATTATGACGGGAGTTGGGGTGCATATATCAAATTATTATTCCACAGAATGTTTTCAAAGGTTTGGAAGACACCTTCAGGTGCCACAAGTGAGAGCAGCATCTCTGGAGGACGGACCTCCCTCTCCACCCAACCAGGCTCCCCAGAGACACAACCCACGGCAGGGGATGAGCTGGAGTCTGGACCCTCCCTCTCCACCCAAACAACTCCCCAGAGACACAACCCACGGCGGGGGATGAGATGACACAAAGTGTTTCATCAGGGAAACGTGCTGCAAGACAGAGCTGCTCTGTCATCAGGGATTGTTAGGTTCTCTCACTGCTTAACTTGGCTCATGTATAGCCTACTGTATGACGCAAGTGTCCCAGTCATGCTGGATCCTAGCTGGCAACTACACAGAAGATATCATCATAGATACATTTGCCATGTAACGGCTGATGTAATAATGCGTGAAAAGACAAAATGGCTCAAAATCCAGCAAAGACATGACATTTGACACTTTCGAATTTGGGCATGGACATGGATTATCTGAGAGACATGCTGATGATGTAGACTTAAAAACTTTCTCCTTAGGACTAAGATGTGCAGAACAAAACAAAAGGATAAGTCTGCCTTGCTGCACTGCAATGACTCAAGAGTTTGTTAAAAGAGAAAAAAAGAGGAATAAAACATGCTGACGTGTACAAGTAGCCAACAAGTAGTCTTTTACACATCAACACACCCAACACGTAGGCTTGGGCTAACTGTTGAGCAACACCAATGAATGTTTTCTCACGTCTACCCAACTGTGGCATCCATAGGCTGGGTTATGCCAACTGGTTAAAGCCGAATGACTCGGCATACAGTTTCTGCACTACAGGACACCCTAGCTCTTTTACAAAGGCACGCCTGCCCAGGATGAGTCGATGTGTCGCAAAAAAACTAAACAAAAAAAACAGTAGGTGGAGCTTCCTGTCGCACAGAGGTCATGCAAACAAGACAGCTGTAAGAATGGCGAGTGATTTGGATTATTCCTGTGCGCGTGCCACTGACACATAGGCCAAGCGTGTCAGTTTCCAAGCCTCACGCTGGCTAAGAACACACAGGGAATTGGATCTGACTAGACGGAAGGTTGCAGCACTGTGCTGGGCCTCTATACTGGACACCATGAAGGGTCAGCACTTAGCTTTGAACCAAGCAGCAACATTAGCTGGCAGCTACCCTACGGCTCTGGAAGACAAATAGAGCTCAGTGAAACTAGAACCCCCCCACTGCCCACAACTTCCTAATAAATTAAAAAAAATAAACCTCATGGTGGTTTCAGTTCAGCTTTATTTCCAAGTCAGAAGCGCGTCCAGTGCTGTGGAACTCCCTCTGGTGTTAGGAAGAAGATACTGGTCTGAGGGGGCTGTATGGGACAGACAGGGTTGGGGTGGGGTTAGGGTTAGGGACTGGTCTGATGGGGCTGTATGGGACAGAGAGGGTTGGGGTGGGGTTAGGGTTAGGGACTGGTCTGATGGGGCTGTATGGGATGGACAGGGGTGGGGTTGGCCAGGCTAGTGGGGTGGGGGATGTTGACACGCTTGCTCCATCTCTCTCTGGTGTAAGGAAGAAGAGACTGGTCTGATGGGGCTGTATGGGACATACAGGGGTGGGGTGGGGCAGGGCTAGTCGGATGGGGGATGTTGACACGCTTGCTCCATCTCTCCCCGGCCCTCTTCAACCCAAAGTATCATAACTTCTGACTACATGTGACAGAGAAGACTATTTTATTATACTTTTGCTATTTATTCCTATTCTACTCAACTTCTCTACTCGTTAGAAGAACTGTTCTGAGAGCATTAAGGAGATGGAGGAAGGGTGGGGTTTGGTGGTGGTTGTGATTTGTTGTTGTTGCTGTTGTTGTTGTTGACATGCCTATTCTATCTCTCCTCATCCCGTCATCCCCTTCTCCATCCCTCTGCTGCCACTCTCCCTTCAGAGGCTGCCCAGCATGCTGCTCCTTCTGTGGGAAGGGAGGTGCTGATGCAGCCAGTGTAAACTTTCCCACACTGGCCTTTGGCGAGCACAAAAGACCCAGGGGTGGGGACGGGGGGACGGGGGGGGGGGGGGGGGGGGAGATCTCACTCCCCCAAATAAGCCACATTCCTATACATCTATGTCTGTGCGACAAAGCCCTGCCACCAGAGACCACAGGGAACATTCCAGATTTGCAGATATTCTACAAAAATACTTGTACTTCAGGCCTCACTGACAAACATGGGGCAAACATGGCATCATATATGGCAAAGCCTGCGGAAACCATGACGACTCAGACTATTCAAACTTTAGTGGCCTCCCAGGCTTAGAGACGTGTAACCATGGTGAATGCTGGATGAACATGAAAGAAAGAGGCCACTGGGGCTTCTGCCTCTAGGCTTATGAGGTAGGGGACCACAGATTTGTAAATGTTTAAGAGAAATGTTAGTTCCAATCCATGGTACAAACAGACTTAACACCCTAAAAGAACCTCAGCATCCACAGAGCATCCGTGCCCATCTGATAACATATGGACACTGAGGAAAATGAGGAGACTGTGTAGTTCTTTACCTGTCTACAGGAAGTCAGGATCTTCAGTAACAGCTGCAAATGTAGGAAAGGCTAACTGTGTGTTTGTGTGCGTATGAGAGAGAGGGGGGTCTGTGTATGTGTGAGAGAGAGGGGGGGGGGGGGGGGGAGTGTGTGTGTGTGTGTGTGAAAGAGAGCGAGAGAGGGTGAGTGAGAGAGAGTGTGTGTGCGTGTGTGTGTGTGTGAGCAAGACAGAGAGACAGAGAGGGTGAGTGAGTTTAGTGAGCTACAAGCATTAAAAGTGTGTCATCTCCAGGTCATACCATTCATAGGGATCTCCCTCAGGCCTGAGCTATAATGTGCTGTAGTGCCTTCCCTCACTGAAGGAGAGCCCTCAGATGACTCTCTGACTTAACAGTGTCTCTCTTTTAGTGTATCTGGATGTTTAATTAGACTTCAATTCATAACACTACGCCATTATTTTCACAAATAAATAGCATACATTTGTAGCTACAGGATGGATAAAAGCCACAACAGTGAAGATCCTACTCAATAAATGCAAAGTCTAATCTAGGCTAGTACATAACAACCTCTGTATTTATTAGATAATATTGGAGTTTTCTGTAGTGGATGTTTGTGTGAATTTGTTATTAAAATACATGTATGACAAGTAGGCTATAGCAATACTCGAATACTCTCTTTATGTATACCTGGATGTTTAATAGCCTACATAAACCTAAGCCTTGTATTTCATATTTCAAGAACAGACAAGACCTCTCTACATGTCAAGCCTGGTTAACAAAGCTATGAAGACAATCTTACGGAAAAGGAACGTGACATTTGAACACTGTTAATTGACATAAGGTGTCCTACTGTCAATGCAACTCCATTTGGCTTAAATAATAGGTCTAATTTCACCTTATTTTATCGTTAAACAATACAGTTGAATTTGTAATGGGGAAACCACGCGTCGCCCAAACACCAAGCCCGTCTGTTCTGCTTAAACACTGTCTCTATTTAGAACTCACATAGAGACATTGTAGGCTAACCACTTTCACACGTCATAGCATAAAGAAAGTAAGAATATACCGCCCATCAATGAGACCAACCTCAATACGACTTGACGGCGATACAAATGACAAAATAACAAACGGCCTCATCAGCATCACGATCAGGTAGAACTAACCCTGTTTAAACAGTTCATTTACCCACTAATATCATTATTCATCAAACACGTATTACGGCCTTCATATAAATTATGAATCTGTGATCTTTGACTATACGTAAGGTTCAAACACGTTCATCCCCATCCAACCTGCTAGCTTAGCAAACCCGTCGCATCAGCCGACTCAATGTGGTTTTCTGTTGCAGCCCACGAGAATTGCACACAAATTAATGTAGCACATACTTTATATTGCATTTTTGCCGTAAATTGAATGCAAAATGTGAAACTGATGGGAAAGTAACAAATGAAAACGATCACCGGACTACATTACCACGAGAATCCTCTTATCACCCCACCCATTTCAGGGTAGGATGCTATCAATCACATACCGACCGTGTAACGGGCATCGCATACATGATGAACCACGGATGAGACACACAACCCTTACAAAACGGCCGGTTTCCGAAGAATATGGATACCTATGTCAATACGCCTAAGAAGATCGGACTATTTCCCCTTTCTCTGGGGATAAAATGACGGTGCACCATGCACAGAAACACACCATTGGCAGGTCTGAGCCATCACCGTTCGCTTGCTCATCTCCCCTCCCGTCGAGCTGCCTGGTCTCACATCTCCGCCATTCACATAGAAGAGCAATTAGGCTACCACATACCTGCAACTTGCATGTCCGTTCGGAAACCAACGGACGGAGAGTGGGGCACTCCGCTGTGAGAAAAACGATGAACGGGGACGTTTTTCTCTCTCCGTCCTACAATTGATGCTCTCGTTTCGCTCAGTGCCTCTCTGCTAATCCACCCCACACAAAGACCAGAAAATGGCTGCAAGTGCATTTCCTTAAAGCGACAACGACCCACAAAACACGCACACAGTCCCTTGGCCTCCGTTCTCTATTCTGTTACACAGCGATCACAAATGGTGTCATTGGTCAATAAATTCTGCTCAGCACCTAATTAAGCCCGTGGTGTAGGCCTATGTAATGACAACCTCTGTATGTGTCAGATACCAGTTGAGGGGTGGTGTTCTTTTGCCGTGGATGTTATGTGTTAATTTTTTCGTTAAGACACATGACATGTATACAAAAAATACTTGAATGAGAAGCCCGGCACGCAGCAGTTATGACCTGGGTTTGTTGCTTAAAAAAATGTCTAGTGTACTTTGGTCTAGTCAGTAGAGTAGACTAGATGGCCTTTGAAACAAATGCCTCAGATGATTAAATATTTACACAGACAGATCAGTGATCAGAGTATAAATACAAAACAAATCCTGGTTGGTGGCAGCAATTAGGCCTATATCACATTAAAGCAAATTAGTATTCAGTGGCCATTAGGTCTGACTTTATAGGTGTTTTAAAGATTTAATATTGGATTCCAATCTTATGTCCCTGTGGTGCTGAAACTAATTTGACAAATCAGTAGAGATGTGCAGCAGTCTGAAACGAATCCTCAACCAAATATGTCAAACTTTTAAAATATTGACAATTTCCTTTAAAAAAATGCTGAACGGCTGTAAACTGCTGTGTCAATCAACATGCATCAGCTATTTTAATTGATGACAATAATGTCAAGAGATTAATAAAATATGAGTCTAGAGTAGATTTGGTTGGGCTCCTTTGTAATTCACACAAACACACACACACACGTACATACACACACTTACACACAGACACACACAGACACAGACACACGCACACACAGACACAGACACACGCACACACAGACACACGCACACACAGACACACGCACACACAGACACACACGTGCATACACACACACAGAGACACAGAGACACAGAAACACACACACACACACACAAACACACACACACACACACAAACACACACACTGAGCCAAGGAGAGTGTATTCAGTCCTCACTGTTGTCACAGTAACCATGGAGGGTATGTGGGTGTAAACTTTACATTCACTGCACCAATCAACAGCATGTCTGTGTGCAAGTCATGTTCACAGGGATAGTATGAAGTGTATGGTGGTGAGTCAAAAACTACAATCTCCACTGGCAGGCAGGCAGACTCCAAAGAGCTTTAAATGACACTGAATAACAGTGGAGGGATATCGTTTATGGAAGCAGGTTACAATTGTATTGCTGCTTTGCTGGTAGAGTCGCAACATTTCACACTAGCACTTGATGCTAACATCCTGAAAACGTGTGCAAGAAAGATAATCCAACCAATACATGAAAAATAACACTGGTGTGGTTTATTTATGAGAACTGTGTATGACTGCGGTTGGGTTGTGCATTTTGCAAAGCACAAACGGCACATGTGTGCCCCCTAGAGGACAAAACATCATCATTTCTTAATCCAAACAAAATACAAGTGAAACGAGATGCACGTGAAACTATACTACAAACTATACTACAAGTAATCTCCACAGGTGATCTCCCAAATAAAATTCACACAAATAAAAACATTTAAAACTGTACAAATTGGCAGTGCATAAATTTTAAGGATAAACAATATGATAATAAATAATTTGTCTATATATATTTACATGTTGTAATATGTACACTGTGGTGATGAAGTTGTATAACAGTTGAGGGTGGTGTCAGAGTTCCAGAACAGAAGCCAGTTCATGCAACAAGACTGTAAAAGAAGGCCGATCCCCAGGTTTCTGCAACACAAAACACAGCAGGCATAAAACAGCATGTAAACACAGAAAACAACAGCTTTGGAATTAGAAATAGTTGGGTCATCGTTCTTTTCCTTGTAATTCAGATGTTGCAGCTACTTACTACAAATTCAACAAGTGAAACGTTTCATGTATGTATACATCATAATGCTCAGTTACAGAACTGAGTTGCACAAAGCACTGACACAGAGCACATACATAGATCATGACTTCTTATGTTTATTAAGTCATTGAATGCAAATTATACTAGTTTTCTAAGAAATATTAAAAAAAATATCATTCAATCAATCAATCAATCATTATGGGTCTCATAGTATAACATACCTCCTTCCAACACCACTGCATGAGTTCATACAGGGACTTGGTCTCATAGTATAACATACATCCTTCCAACACCACTGCATGAGTTCATACAGGGACTGGGTCTCATAGTATAACATACCTCCTTCCAACACCACTGCATGAGTTCATACAGGGACTGTGGGGCCAGTCTTGGCTTCAGGAGCCTCATCCCAGCGTTTAGGTCCTCCAAGACCTCTGGGTTTGTGCGGTTCTCATAGGGCAGACGACCCTCAGTGTACACCTCCCACATCATAATACCTGTCAGGTTGCAAAAGAGGCATCATGCACGCACAGACACACACACACACACACACACACACACACACACACACACACACACACACACACACACACACACACACACACACAGACACACACACACACACACACGCACACACTATGTTCACTTACTCTGCCGGTGTGGACAGGGATAGAGGTAAAATACTTGACAGAATTCCTATACTTGAAATGTGTTTGTGCATGTCACTAAAAAATGATCTCACAGAACTTAAAACTAATAAAATGACTTCCACAGAGTGATTTAAAACTCGCATTTATAACTTATTACTCACCAAATGCCCAGACATCTGATTTGCTACTGAATCGACTGTATTTGATTACTTCAGGGGCGGACCACTTAATGGGGAATTTAGTTCCTTGGGAACTGGTGTACTGGTCATCTAGGACAAATCTGTGAGAGAATATTACACTTTAATGTAATATGACCGCAAATAAATATCTTAATAATTTCACAGATTTACCTCAGTGATGATACATCCACAATAATGTATTTTGTTTTGGCAAAAAATCTAAATACTATTTTAGTAAATGCCTTTGGGACAATATATGTCCATATGACAAATAGCATGACACCATGATCTGTTTAAAGGACATCAATACTCCAATGAAACTTTTAATGTATGAATTTCCATTTTGTTTGCAGTCATAATTTAAAAGTAAAAAGATTCACAATCTGATACATCTCATCTATTTGTGAAAATGAATATTGCTCAGTAAGTGGCTAGAAATGCCAGTATCTGTACCTTTGTGGTCCGTTGTGCAGCCTTACCAGAACTTGAGCTTCTCTAACTTACCTGGTCATTCCGAAGTCTGACACCTTCACAGACAGATCCTCTGACACTAAACAGTTTCTTGCAGCCTGCATCAAAGAATAACATTGAGGCAAATTTGAGTGAAACCCATATACAATTTCTCATCATTTTTGACCATAGTCACAATTCACAATTGTTTATTCCATCGAGCAAATCCTTGTTAGTCGAATGGTTTAATGTACATAGCGATATATTCATGTCTTTGTGAATGGACTTCAGTGCTTAGTCAAAACAGCCAGATTACCAGATCCCTGTGGATGAAGTTGGAGCTCTCAAGGTATGCCATTCCCTCGCTGACATCCAGGCACATCCCTAGCAGTGTGTCCTGAGACAGTGCCCCCCGGTGGCCGCGCAGGTAGTTGGTCAGGCAGCCTCCCTCCATGAACTCAAACACCAAGTACATGGGCGAGTGGCGCAGGCACACGCCCAGGAGCTGCACCAGCTTGGGGTGAGAGAGCTTCCTGTGTGATGAGGAGAAGGAGAGAGGGAGAAAAAGAACGCTCTAGATTGGTATCCGGCGTTGCTGTTGATGTGTGTGTGTCATTCCGCACATGCCTCAAAACACATGAAGCATAACATTAAAGGTCTTAGAAGATGTCGTTGAGTTTTTGTTCAATGAATTACATCATATTGTCATGAGAACAATTTATATCGATTTAGTCCAGGTATACATTTTTAGTAGCACATGGGCTGAGCTCCCAGAGAATTAAACCTATTTTGTGACTTTGGTGTTTTTGCACAGATTGATATGGGTGACATGAGAGCTCTGTGCCACTCACTTCATGACCTGGGCCTCCTCTTTGAACTCCTCCTCGGACATAGCACCCTCCCGCACCATTTTCACGGCCACCTTCAGGTCTCGCCACTCGCCCTGCCACACCAGGCCAAACTGCCCACTGCCCACCTCCAACACCAGCTCCAGGTCATCTGGGTCCAGCTCCAATGTCTCTGTGAGAGAGAGAGAGAGAGAGAGAGAGAGAGATAGGGAGAAGGAGAGGGAAAGAGAGAAAGAGAGAGAGAGAGAGAAGGAGAGATTTTCAAGTAAAGGAGAGAAGAGAGCAGTTCAGCTTATTACGTCACCACCACAGGTATATGTACTGTTAAGTATAGAGTGAGTAAGAGAGGGGGGGTGGGGTCAAAATAAGGGCAACCGCAGGAGTGGTAAACACCTCATTAGAAGCTCTCACCTAAAGAGGGTTCCTCAGATGGCTCCTCAGACACCTGTCTCCCCCACGACACACAGTGCCTCAGTCTGGTGATTAACCCTAGGGATTCACACCCAAAATAAGGAATTCATGTTTCCATGCAGCAACACATGAATGACCAGAGCCAAATTCCAATCCTCACGTATTTCTGGAGTAGCAGAGTCATTAAGGCACTCTATCCTTGGGATAAATCCCAAGCCAACATATTTACATAAACACATTTAAACACCCTGGCATTAGCACTAACTACATCGCCAAGCCAACTCTTATTAGATGGCTTCTCATGCGAGTTTCAGAACTGACTCTAGAAAGCATTTATATGTTATCATTGCATTTTTGCCATATCGAAGTCCCAAATATTCCATCCTGATAAGTACACTTAATTCAGTGTCAGTAGTGCATCACCCCACACGGTGGGTGCTAAAAGCTTCAGTCAAGTCATCTGATTTCGGAACAGTGAGATCAGGCTAGAGACAATGACCCAGGCAGTATTCACAGTGTACATCTGATCCCAGTGTGGCTGGAATCTTGCAGTGAGTTCTGGAACACGTCTGTCTCTGATCAGGGCCCAGATTCCTTCTGGAAACATCTCTTCTTAGCATCTTACAGTTTTTAGAAGCCTGTCTCATTTTTTTAAATATTACATAGGCTGGCACCTCCACCATTAAATTAGTTTATAAAGCTGAAGGATGGCAATGGCTTGGAAACTAGGGCAGTCCCCAGGGGATACTGTGTTATACAGTATACACACAGTACGTTTGGAATGGCAGTCTTCTCAGTACGCGCCTCTAATTACTGGAACTTAAGAAATGGATAAAAAATAACAAAACCTGCCACCATAATAAGGCCACTGCAATACTTATTTTTATGTCAAACACCTTGTCTGTCTGGTTTTTACAATTTGTTTTCTTAACTATACTGTTTTGTCAAACTGTTGCTTATCTTTTTTTAAATTATTATTATTATTATTTCTTTTAATTATATAATTTTGAATTATTATTTCTTTATTTTATTTCCATATCTCTGTCATGCCATGCCAAGGGACAACGGATGAAAACTAGCTAACTAAGCTAATTCTGGTGCATTTACATTTTCTGGGAAATGTTTATCAATGTACACTGTCCCTTTTTAAATAAACGCATAAGATAGACTCACCCGCGGCATTGTGCTGGTGGTAGTGAATGAGCTCAGGAATGGTGCTAAACAGGTATTTCTCCGCCAGGTAGAACTTCCCTTCCTCTTCTGACTGTCTGATCTGGTAATGCTTGACCCGAGGGTTTTTCTCCCCATTCGACCTGCAAAAGCAGTGCATCACACTCCAGTAAGGCATTATGAAGAACTCAAAGATGGCGCCAAGAATCTGAGAGAGTACTACGATATTGATTGTAAGACAACTGAGAAAAGTAAAAAGTAAAACAAGAATACAAACAAATAAAATGTTTGCCTCTCTGTTGTTAAAGAAGAGCTCTTCGGAGACACTGGTATCTGAGGATCATCACATGAACTAAAACGCAAAGGTATTTACCCTGGGGCTTTGGTGAAGACTGACACAGTGTACACTCCTGCTTGCCTGGAGTCTCGCACCATGAAAGACCCCTCTTTGCCCTGGAAAAAATGTACACATTTATGCTATATCGATGTAACCGCAATTTTGGCAAAAGGTTATTTGAGCTCAACAGCCAACGCCCCTCCCTCCCCTGCTCCCAAATTAAGTTAATGGAATTAAATGTGTGGATGAAATGGAATAGTTTATGGTTCTGTCTGTGTCACTATGTTTCTTTCCCATTTACAGAGCCAGGACTGTGTATGAACACCAGAGGTATCTTTTTTAGCGCATACACTGAACAGCTAGTCAATCGTAAGGAGCAATGCACTGAATTTGACAGAAAGTGTGTAGGATTAGAATCATGGACCTTACCTTTAATGACACCAAAAATGATTTAAAGGCTTTTTCGGGGTGAAAGCCTTTAATTAAAACAAATGTTTGTGATCATGACACGTGTCATTGTCATTCCTACTACTGCATAGTGTCAGTACTGTACTGTGGCTAGGCTGTCCCTTTGAAAATAATGAAACAAACAAATTAAAGGAAGAATTAAAAAATGTAATAATTAATATTTAGCCAGTCTTCCTTATTTTCTAGTTACGGTTGTCTCCTGCTCTGTCACAGTGTGGCCGTAGTGCGTTGAGCACCTGGGTTAACCTCTGCATGTGAGACAGAGCCCATGAGGTGATGTCACTGCCAACACAGGATATCCTGCAGCCTTGGGTTGTTGCAGAGCTACTAGCTTGCAGTGTTTGCTTGGGTGTCTGTGCATGTCTGCGTGTTTGTGTGTGTGTGTGTGTGTGTGTGTGTGGGTGTGTGTGTGTGTGTGTGTGTGTGTGTGTGTGTGTTTGTGTGTGTGTGTGTGTGTCTGTGTGTGTGTGTGTGTATCTTTGTGTGCAAGTCTGTGTGTGTGTGTGTGTGTATCTTTGTGTGCAAGTCTGTGTGTGTGTGTGTCTGTGTGTGTGTGTCTGTGTGTGCACGCACATCCTGCTCCTACAACATTTGCAACTTTTGCAGCAAAAGAGCAAGTGGGAAACAAACAACCCCCAAAAACCCATGCCCTCAATCTGAAAGAACTAGAGTTGCCTCACACTGAAGGGTGGAGATGACACCCCCACACCCCCAAACTACCACCACCTTCACCACCAACACCACCCCCACCCACCTTCTCAGTCCCATGCCCAACTATTCTAATATATAGAAAGAGATACAAAGACAGGCAGAGACAGAGACAAAGAGGGGGGGATAGGGAGAGAGAGAGAGAGAGAGAGACAGGGACGGAGGGGGAGGGAGTGATAGAGGGAGAAAGGGAGGGGGGAGAAAGAGAGAGGGAGACAGACAGAGGGAGAGGGAGAGGGAGAGGGAGAGGGAGAGGGAGAGAGAGAGATGAGACCTGGATGAGTCTATTGTGATTGAGGTCCTACCTCTTTCAAAAGCAGCTCCTCAGCCTCCGTCCTGGTGATGTCTTTGTTGTACCATCTAAAAGATGGGCACATTCCCAAGAAGGACGACGACTAAAATCAGTGTCTGTTCTGGTGCTCATATGGTGAAAGTAGCATAAAACAGTTTCTGTTCTAAGTTCTAGTGCTCATATGGTCAAAGTAACATAATGAAAACTCACGCAAATCTCGTAAAGTTGTCACAGGATTTTTCTGCAACATATGTGCACGGTACCAACCCAATGTTTCTGTTGAAAGAGGTATTGCAGGTTAAACATCTATTTCAGCTGTTTCACAGTAGCACAACATAAATAGTAACAGGTCTTAGGAGGGGTCTAAATGCAGCTCACTGCTTTCTAGCCTGTCCTCCATCTTTGACAGAACATTTTCTACTGAGCCTCAAACAGCAATGCAGTGACAATGCATCTAACCAGAGACAACACTCATTTCTGGATCAAGCCGTTAAGGGCACATAATCACTATACTATTTGGTTCTGTTTGGCCTGATACACAGTGACTTTTTCAAGTTTTATTGTCCATTGTTTTTTTTTATACTATTGTTTATAATAGTATTGTTTAAATATTACTGAACATCCCCACTGGCCCTGGTGGACTCACCCATCTCTGTCCTGCACCGTCCACCAGTTGGGCTGGGAGCTGTCGATGAGTATGAACTCCTCATCCTTGTGCAGGGGTAGGTCCACGTCCTGCGCGGGAACAAAGTCCTTCATTGCCACCACCAGCCTCTGCTTAGGGTCGGAAAACCGCCGCTGCGGATGGAAGAACACTAACGTCAACGGATGGGGGTGTAGGAACTGATAGAATGAGTGGCTTTTGTTTAGTCATGACCGTGATGAAGTAGACATTCCCATTTTATTTGGGGGGGGGGGGGGGTTTAAACTGAAAAAAAATAAAATTTAGAAAGACTGAATATACTGCGTTCGTTCATTTATATTGCTTGTGATATCTTTATGTCAATTACTTGTTGTTGTTGTTGCTGTTAAAATGCTCTGGATATCCAGAACATTGCCAAGCATAACCTTTTCTTAAGCTGCTTAGGAGAACAGCTCCTGGCACACGATTTAAGGTAATGTAATGTTAGACAGCTTAACTCTCATGATAACAGTTCTTGAAAAGTTTAACCTGTCTAACGACACAGGGACAATTGATTGTTCACACTCACACAAAAAACAGCACTTTACCACATTTAAAAGATGAGATGGATAAATAAAGGAGTAGTATCAATAAAGGAGTAGTATTTAGGGAAGATGTTCTTCACATATAAATGCTCTATGTCCTTTTAATTCTTTAAACTCAGTGTAAAGTATAACAACGTAAAAAGAGAAAATACCGCCACGTGTGTCTGTGGTATAAGACTTTGTCAAAGCCCCCTTGGTACAAAGACATTATACAAGAAGTTTTCTCACACCAAATGTGATTTCTGATGTAACACTTAACGAAATGTTTGCATTTTAAGAGTAGTGATAATGTAGTATCTCAATTGGAGGTGAAGGAATTTTATAAGCAAGAGTCACGCTGTCCCGCAGCTATAACACATTGCCAAAGGCCATTGTAACCCAAATTAGATTTACCTGTAGATCGGGTGTAGGTGGAAGGGGTTTTACAGAGCCTGTGGGAGAAAACATGGACATTTTATCACAAGGGAAAAACAGTTCATCAGTAGAATATTGTCTTAACCCCAAATGATTATTTCCAAGAGGGTATGACACACACAAACACACACACACACACACACACACACACACACACACACACGCACACAAACGGACACACACATGCACACACATGCACACAAACGCACACACACACACACACACACACACAAACACACAAAAACACACACACCACATGGATGGCATCCGTTGGCACACTTCTCCGTCACATGACAGCATCTCCAGCGCCCATCCATCCAGACATCAGGGTGGTAGGTTGGGGATAGGTTGTTGTGTTTTGTTTCTGTGTATTAAAGAAAATGTATAAATACCACATCACTTTCAATATTATTATGAAATGTCAATATTGTAAAAATGTGCTGTCAATATGGTAAAATATGTGCTGTCAATATGGTAAAAAGCTTTCAAAAATCTGGCATGAAAATTCAAAACATATTTATACTAATCAGTGTCTTCATAGATATCATACATAAGAGCTGTAAGACTGCTCAAGAATTTACACAAATGACCAAAACAAATGAACGACCACTGATTTTGTAAATGTATAAATTATGTAATGATTGTGAAACCATGTATAACTTGTTTGCAGATTGCTATGTATGTCTTTTAGTCCTTTCATCATAAACTGAACGTCTTTCCAGAATAAACGTTTACCCTCTTTCAGAGCGCGGACCCATCTGAGACGACAGTCATTGTCTGGGGCAAATATGTATAGGAAGTAGCTGTCGTGAACAACCTAGAGGAAAACAATATATATTTAAAAATTGTCATAAATCATCTCACACACACACACTCAAGGATCTATAATTCCCTACTGACAGTCATGGGAACTTTCTAATTCTTCCCTTTTGCATTGGTGGCATTCGCACCTGGTCATCAATTAAATCTATGCAAATATAAACCTGTAATTATAGATTAGATTGTGAGAGCTTCCAGTAAATGAACAGTCACAGGTGTATACAAAAACCAATACATCATATTTCATGGAAATCATATTTCCCTCAGTGTCAACTACACTGGTGATTGTCAGAAGTGCTTTGCAATTGCATTACACACTCACCAGAAAGGGGTATTTGTACTTGCAGGGTATGGGTGCATTTGTACGCACAATCTCTACGCATTTGATCCGGGAGAGCTCAATGCAGCCCTTTAAAGTGGGCTTTTTCTACAAACGAAAAAGAATCAAAGATTCAGGACAACTATTGGTAGTATGTTAAGGTATTTTCAATCCCTTGGACAATGATGAAAGAAGAGAAGCACTTACCCCTGGTCGAGGTTCAGAGTAAGTCAGTTCTTGAGTGGAGAGAACAAAAAATCTCTCTTTGTAATTGCATGGAGATGTTCTTCGTTTTTGTTGCGATTTTTTAAACATTGTGCTCTTCATTATAATTGTGGGATACATTGTTAAATGTGCCACCTGACTGTCATGGGGAGACCCGATTTAGCATACACAGTCACCCAAAATAAATGAAGTGCTCTTGAAAAAGTAACTCTGGTTGAAGTCAGAGTGACTTCCGGAAAGAAAAAAAATACACGTAAACCACTTCCTTAGACAGCATGCACACTTTCACACACACCTGGTAGATCAGATATTTGCTCTTTATTAATACACATTTAAAGCAAATCAAAGTGTGCATTTTGAAAAATAAGAATCTCAAATAATTGAAAGGATCTCAAAATATTGAACTTGAAAATGACTGAAAATGAACTTGAACATCCTTACAGATTTTGCCTTTCATTTATTTAGTATCACTTTCTCAAATAAAAAAAAAAATAATATCTAAACGTGTTCTTATTATTATGTTTCTTCTGTGTTTTGTGTGTCTTCCTTTGGACGCGAATCTTTGAAACATGTTTGGAGGAAGTTGGAAAATGAACAAAGGGGTTTACTTCAATATGTGCTTTCTATGATCCTATGACGATTGACTTGATGTAACGTTTTTCAAGGCTGTGCACCGTGTGTATCCGCCTCCATTTTCAACACACCCAATCAAATATCTCGTTACTAGCGAGAATACATCCAATCGCCGGCTTCAATGGTATGTGTGTAAACAGAATCCACCAAGGGAACGCACTTCGCTCCAGTGTTACCTTTGAGAAAGTTCTGTCGATGTTATAGCATTTGGAAGTTTCACTTGAGAGCACAAATAAGAGGTATGTTTGGTATTTATAAGATTCATATATTTCTTTTTCTAAGTGTGCTAATTGTTCTCTATAATGGCTTTGAGAAGTTGGTTAAGACAGTCTAAAGAACCAGCTAGCTAGGCAGCTAGCCGGGTGGTATTGGTTCTGCAGAAAAGCGAATTGCCTTACTTTGAATATTGAACAGTGTGAGCGCCATTGCAAGCCTGTATAAACAATTTGGAAACCGTACATCGAGGAGAGTATTTTTGTAATCTAGCACCAGTTACCATCCGCAAATGAGCAACTATCGATAGAGAATCGGTTTAGCCTGGTAGCGATAGCTATCTAGCTAACGTTAGCCAGCCATGTCAGGTTGGCTATCCTCACCTCGCTATATAATTGATTAACAAGTTACACTTGTGATTAAGTTTACGTTTATTATAACTGTCGAAGTACCAGTGGGCTACAGGAAGAATGTTGTTCACCTCTCATAATGATAAACCAGAGGTAGTCATTGAGTTAATGTGTCTAGCCCTCTGTAGCTAGGTGTATGTCAAATGACATGAGCTGTGTATGATCATAATATCGATACGTTTTTTACCAGTGCGCCAGGATGACTGAGCCTCAGCAGGTGAGCGCTCTGCCGCCGCCTCCTATGCAGTACATCAAGGAGTACACGGACGAGAATGTGCGGAAAGGCATCGCTCCCAAACCACCCCCTCCCATCCGAGACAGCTACTTGATGTTCGGCAACCAGTTTCAATGCGACGACCTGATCATCCGTCCGCTGGAGAGCCAGGGGATCGAGCGGCTACACCCCATGCAGTTTGACCACAAACGCGAGCTCAAGAAGCTCAACATGTCCATTCTGGTCAACTTCCTTGACCTGCTCGACATCCTCATCAAAAGCCCCGGCAGCATCAAACGCGAAGAGAAGCTTGAGGACCTGAAGCTGCTGTTTGTACACATGCACCACCTCATCAATGAGTACCGGCCGCACCAGGCGCGCGAGACGCTGCGCGTCATGATGGAGGTGCAGAAGAGGCAGCGCCTGGAGACGGCCGAGCGCTTCCAGAAGCACCTTGAGCGCGTGGTGGAGATGATCCAGAACTGCCTTGCCTCGTTGCCCGACGACCAGCCCCAGTCAGAGGGCTCTGCCCCTGTGGGGGACGGTGCTGGGGCCGGCAGTAGTGTAGCTGGAGATATGGGTGGACCACCAAGACTGAAATGTGAGCCTATGGATGTAGAGGAGGCAGGTGGAAGCTGCATGGTTGGTCAAATGGACAAAACTGCTGGGGTCTCAAAGAAAGACAAAGAATGGGACAAAGATGCAGCAATGTGCAGTATCATTGACGAGATGACTTGAGGCTTGAGGTGTTTGTCGTTCAATGTTACATTTATGTTGTTTCTTGTCATGTTCTATGTGTTAATCCACCCTGTGTAAAAGATTACATATTTCAAATGTACAGTGCTGGCCTGTTTCTTACTCCAAACATTCTTTTTTTTCTTCTCTTGTGAACTACATGGGATATAGCTGCCCCCTTTTTTAGTGGACTGATGAGGATTATGTACTCACTTAGCGGATCAATATATTGCCAAACTCGCCTTGAATAAAGCTGTGACTGATCAACACAGACTTTTGGATCTCGGTCTATAAAATGACTTGTGTTGAGTAGATGCAAATTGTAATTTGCTGGACTTCTGATTCCAAACAATTAACAATGGGTCTTGTATGTGGTATATTGAAAGAGACTGGTTTGGCCATTAGGAAATTGCCAACATCAGAATAAAAAATTAAATCATGAAATCAACTTTTTTAGATGTTTCTCTCTCATCAGTGGTGCAGTGAGGATTGTCTGGTCAAAACGTACATTTATGTAGTGGTCTTGCTCTTCCTAGGCAATCTGAGGTGGCTTCAAACAACCTGATGTAATCAGGGAAGCTTGCTTCCATAATGACCGGACAAATTCTTGGATCATTGCAGTTACATGTCGGCGTTGTTGCACAAGCTGTCAATGTGAAGCCAGTGACACACCCAGTCATGCTGAAGTCATTTGGGAAACAGCTAGCTACCTCTCTCTTCACCGCAAACACAAAGGCCGGTGGCACATGATCTGTAAAGCATTAATGTGACCTAGTGAGCCATGTTACCTGGCTTCTTTTCTGGATGACAGCTTTTTGCTGATCACCGCTTAGGAAAACCTTGCACAGTGCACACTTGCTGTGTTTGTATAACATTGTGTAAGTGGTCCTTTCTCTCCCTGTGTCTTGCCCTCTGTCTGTCCCAACAGGTGCCAGTTGTACTGGCTGCATTGAGAAAATATTTGTAACTGGCTGCATTTTGTGGGGAAAGAATAAAGACTTGTCCCAGTGGGAATACCAGTCATTTTCAAGTGCCTCTGTAAGGGTGCTGTATGTTTGTTTTATTCACAAATTAGTCTAATTTCATATTATTCTATCCGCGATTAATCGGAATTATTTACATTCCTGTGCATTCTATGTTTATTGTTTCTTTGTTCCAGCTGATTATTTTTTGGTCAGAAAACAATCTGAACCAGTGAATATATAAAATGGCAAAAACAGAAAGAAACTTCATGAATGCAAAGGAGCATTGACAAACAACATTTTTCATCTTGCCATTTATGCCTTGGTCACTATGGGAAGAATTGTTTTTATAAAAATGTACAGTTATGGTCTTCTTAGTAAATAATCATTACATACATAGCTGAATATTACTTTTGTTTGTTAATGCTGACTTGACATTTCTTCAGGAAATCCTTCTTGTATAACTCATTAGTTAGAATACCTCACATAAAAGAGGGAGTATTCGATATGACCGGATTAGATGTATTACTTGGTATTACGTGATGTTATGTACCCTTCATGTAACGGCATGCCATATTTCTGGGAGCAAAAGTATATACTAATGAACTAACAGGTTAATTCACTCAGGGGTATTTGCACAAGTAATGCCCTAGCTGTGTTGTAATCATTTATTTCTATCAAGTATATGCTTATTCTACCATTAAATCCTCTCTGCGTAGTATTCGTGAATTTGACACGGCATAACTCCAAAAGAAACAGTGCACAACATAGTTATGCCACATATTTAAACCTCTTGCGGCCAGGCTGAAGTTGGCACCTTATTCTAGATTTCGAGTTTTCCGTTCCACCTTAAAAGTAGTGCAGCCGACTGCAGTGACGCGATTGCGCTTGTGGGGGGCTTCGATTACCGAGGCTTTCCCTCCCTCTGTGCTTAGCTAACAATTTCAGCCCTTTTATTTGCTTTTGATTCACTAACCCATTAACAGGCTTAGGTTGAATTGTTCTTTAATCACTTTGAGGAAAGTATGTGTCAGGACAATGTGTGCAAAAAAATCGGTTAGATTTAGTTTATCCACTCTCTCCCCATGGTTTATAATTGTGTAGATGAGTTCAAGTTCAAAGTTCAAAGTACTTTATTTGTCATTGCCACAAAGGCAACGAGACAGTAGAGGCAGCAACAGACTTCTTATACAGCTAAATAATAATAAATAACAATTAATAAATAGATTCATAAATATCATACATAAAATAATAATAAAAATAATAAAAGCAATATATCTCCATATTAAGGTGCATCAAGTGTAAGAGTGCAGTCCATGGGGGGGCGGGGCGGGCTGGGCCGGGGATAGATGAAGGGGGGTGGGGGGTGTGGTGGGTGAGCTGTTGAGGAGCCTTATTGCACAGGGATAGAAGCTCTTTGCCATCCTGGAGGTGTGTGCCTTTTTTTATCTGAACCTTTTCCCTGACGGGAGTAACAGGAACAGATGATGGGCAGGATGAGAAGGGTCTGTGAGGATGCGTTAAGAGCGCTGCAGGCAACGGGAGGAGGAGATGGACAAGATGTCGGGCAGCTCTACTCCAATGATCCTTCCCGCTGTTTTAATCAGCCTCTGGATGGCTGCCTGCTCCGCCTTTGTACAGCTGTATGACCATACATTCAGGCAGTATGTAAGCACACTCTCTATAGCGCAGCGGTAGAAGTTATACAGTAGCCTCTGAGGAAGATGTTACATTTTCTTTAACATTAGGTACATTTCCCCAGTACATAGGTCAACATGGAAGAATATTGACATGAAAGTAATATGGTTTATTTATAGGCAGGCCCAAAATCCATGGAAATTAGTATTTTTGTGGGAGTGGAGGCGGATCCTGGAGCCACAAGCCCTGTTACAGGTGCAGACAAACACACACAGTACACACACACACGACCTGTTACAGGTGCAGACACACACACACACACCCTGTTACAGTTGCAGACACACGCACGCACGCACACACACACACACGCACACACTGTTACAGGTGCTACGTTGGGGCAAAGCGCTTGTGATGATGCTGGCCTTCTTTTCTCATTCAGTGTGTCTTTCCTCGAAGACCTAAACACCATTGCTGCATAAAATAGTATGTAGAATATTGTGGGCACCTGGAAACTCAGGTCAGGATGTTAAAATATGACATCAGAAAAAGATGTTTTGAAATAGGAAACACCGTTTTAAATAAGAAAGAGTTTGCTGAACAGTTCTGGGATGTCATGTTAACGTCTATCAGAAGAAACATAATGTTATATTCCCTATAAGGAGAAGGAAGTGTCAATACGTGAAAAAAAAACAAGCGTCAAAACAACCGTGACAAGACCGTATGTATATGTGATTTGCCATGAAACTCAGAAATTATAACAGTTCTGTAAGGACCCAACTCTCTGGGGCATCCTGAGCTACCTCTGAAAGCAGGAGATTAAATCACAGCAGATGGAAATTGTGCTTTTTTCACTGGAAAACGTGTATCTTGTCCTGATGTGACATGTGTTGATCACCCCATGTGTCATGTCCAATCAGAGTAATGTGTTCTAACGTCCAATCCAAGAAGTTGTGTAACTGTAGCGAGACAAGAGTGGCCTAGAATCAGAGAGTGACTGTCGAAAACTCATTGCTTCTGTGTCTCTGGACTGTTTAGTAAAATAACTTTGGAAGTGAAAGTCGGTATATATACAGTATATAAACACACATCGGTTTAGATGACTTGACCATACAAGTGAAGGCCCAGGGCTCTCACATCATAAGAAAGGCCCAAGGCTCTCACATCATAAGAAAGGCCCAAGGCTCTAACATCATAAGAAAGGCCCAAGGCTCTAACATCATAATAAAGGCCCAAGGCCCTAACATCACAAAAAAAGGTTTTTATCTTTAAAGTGACTAGGGAACAGTTCTCATTTGCGCATTAGTTGAAATTATGTGACAACGTCCAGGCTGGAGTCTAAGAGGTGAGACGCTTTGGGCCACTGAAAGCTCACCTCATTGGCCCCGGAGTATTCATCGCTTGAGCCCCTGCCTGAGAATAGTAACATGTAAACTGGTGTGTATATGAACAATGTTACCTGACTGATTTAAAGGTGAAAACATGTTTTGGACAACCTGATAAGAAGTCATATTTTAGATATACAGATAGGTAATATTGTTTTATTGCCTTGAGCTTTTTACTTGCATTTAAATCAATGTTGTACAGGGCAACACACACAGTTGAAAATAAATGCCATATTTTTTCAGTTGTCATATTCTATCATGCTGAAGTGTGTTTCTAGGTGCCCATGATATGTTATCACTGCAGACTTCTACCTGGAAGTGGTCACATAAGAGCATTTAAATCCACCGTTCCATGGATTTTGGCCTGCTTATAAATACACCACATTACTTTGATATGGAATATTATTCCATGTTAACTAAGAAAACGTACAAAAGCTATGGGGAAAGAGAGCAATAGACTAAATCTCACTCGCTTTTTTCATTTTCTTAAAAAAGTGCGCACTCATTATATCTGAAACTGTCCTGATATACACTTTCCTCAGAGTGATAACCTCAAAAGCCATCCAAAACCTGCCAATAGGTTCGTGTGAATCAAAAGCCAAACAAAGTTCTGATGTTGTACTTCACATACAGAGGAAAATGGTAAGCAGCGGTAATCGAAGCCCCCTAAAGGCGCAATAGCATCATTGCAGTTGGCTGCACTAGATTTAAGGTGGAACGGGAAATTCTAATGGAGGAGCTCCAAACAGAGGAAACCTATGTCTACATATGTAACCTTTTCTGGGCTTCGGCAAAATGCATAGGCAGTTTCCTATTGCATAACCACCTCATAGGATTTTATGTTATGGTTCATATCCTTTATTAAACAGGTGCATATTTACCCGGGAACTTCCGACTGCTGCACAGCGGCGGTTTTTCCTTATTTTGATACAAATTGCACAACGCTGTGGCAACGTTTCAATTAAATGTGGTGATATTTTTACTCCAAAACAAAAAGTATTTATCTTATCGCACCAAAGATTTACTTAATGGATTTAGAGACACAATTTCCTTGAGGGAAAACAGGCTTTTAAATAGTTTGATGTTGACTTTATGTATTTTACCCAATTTGTCTGCAACATAGTTGACAGATTTTCTGCAACTACATTGTTTTTCAGATAAAATGTTTTAAAATGTTACAGGTTTAAGCTCAGCAAATACTAGAAATGTTAAATTTAAAGTGTGTTCTATGAAATACAAAAGTTTGATGAAAAAAAAACAATCCCAATTTTAATTTTCTTCCTCCATGTGAAATGTACCCGCTGAAATGAGCCACACAGTTACACACTTTTTCTGGCTTGAAGACTGATCTGATCTGGTGTGACCGAAACCAGAAGAGGATTGTTGACAACTCTTGGAGAAAGTTTGCAACCTGACATTCGAGTTACATGAGGACCGATAGTGTGAAATAGCCTGAGATAGCCTCTCTGAAATTCACTGTTACGAAACGCGTAAAAGACTGTTTCACAACGAGGAGTGGCTGGCCAATAGAAAGGCCAGCTGCTGTACCATGTGACCTTTATTTATGTAACTTAATGGTGCTAGACATTATCAGCTGTGGGCTGCATGCAATGCACAGCATAGTAAGCCTGGGCAACCCATCGAATGAATAGACGGCAAATTTACACACCCATTCTTTACACCGAATATTTAATTTCGGTGTTGATGGAGCGCGGTTTGGTAGGTCAGGCGAGGGTAGCGTTTGGACTGAAGAGAAAAGCCTACGTTCAGCATGCTCGTAGAGGGGGACGTTACTTTGCGAACACAGACCAAGTTATGATTGACAAAGGATATTGTCAACATTAACGTTACTGTTGGTGAGACTAAAACTCGATTTAATGTGAGTGGCAATCTTGCTGAATGACTTTGGAAATGACTGCAGTGCATTCGTAACAATAGACAGCGACTGTTAAAGATATAGCTGACTGTTCCTCGAAACACCAGGGCTATATCGGTTTGGTAACCTAGATTTGTAATTTTGTCGCACCCTCTGGCCTCATAACCTTGATTACTTAACTTGAAAGTGACACCATGGTCACTGTAGGGAGCGAAAAGCCAAAGAAATAATTAATGTAAGAGAAGGAGAGGCCTTCAAGACTCTAACTTTCATCCGGACATTAGGCCGTTTAAAAAAGTTCGCAATGGATCTGCTTGAATGTCCTATTTGCCTGTTCCTTATGGGCGAACCTGTGACCATGAGTTGCGGTCACTCGCTCTGCCGGCGATGCTTGGGGAGCTACCTGCCGTCAAGATGCCCCGCGTGCAAGGAGAGATTAAAACAAAGAGATGCCAAAAACACCAAGAACAACGTGCTGCTCATCAGCATCATCGAGAAGTGCTGCCCGGAGGAGACTAAAATGAAGTGCCAAATTCAGGAGAAGCTCAAAACGAGCGAATTCACGGTAGCGTTGCGGATTGCGGATGAAGGGATAGAACTAGGTAAGGGTTTCTGTGCGAAACAGACGGGGACGGGGGAGGGAGGGGGCACTACTTACACAACCTCCCTAGCTGTTTACTGACTGTCTATAGGGTTCTTACAAAACTAAATTATGCAAGTGTAACTGCATGCAACTATTAACCCCGTACTACACCACAAGCAAATATAAACACATGTAATTTGTGCCTCACAAAAAACACTGTCCGCTATGTTTAAATATGGGTCTGTGCCATCTCCCTATTGTTATCAGCTGCTCAAATGGTCTCGTTAGTGACGGTGAAGAAGAGGTCAGTGTAATGCTTACCACCCCCTCTTTCTCTTGCTTGGGCTTGAACGTGCCTGTTGTTCCACTTCCTGAGAGGAGTTCTGATGATTTCCCACTGACACTGGCTGGGGTCACACAAAGTTTTTTTTCAACAGACGAAACATTTGTGTGCATTATATTGTTGACTAGGCTCTCTGTTTTAACAGTTAACATGCCTGAGGTATGGTCCTATGAAGTATGTGTAGCACCTAACATTATAAAACTCCTTGGATGAATCACGCATGACTGGTTGGCTTCGTCTATGGCCCAAGCATCTACAGCACCTGGACCAATTGCTCCAGTCCTCCTGATACTGCCTCTCTGTGTTCTTTTGGCTCGTCTCCTGTTGATTGGCAAGCAATCTGGAGAGACAATCAGAGTGAGTGAGTAGCCACAGTCTGCAGTTATGTCACCATCCTACTTTATTCGTCCAAAATTCATATTAAGATGGTGTATGGAGCGTAGACGCTATTTTGCTTCATAAGCTGTTAGCATTTGCCCTAGAGACTTAGAGAGAGGTTGGTTACAGCACACACGCTCTAATTGAGCTGCACTTCTTCAGTGACCCTGCAGTTGCTGTTATGATGACATGCTCAAGACTGTGAGACAGAGAAGAGCTGCTGCCTATTTTGTTTTGTGGCGTTTCCATCCAGGGAGAGATATTGTCTTGCATAGGTTGCGAACACCCTTAAATGCGTTTAAAAGTAAAGTCTGCGATTTTGGCAAAAACGGTTGTTGATATTTTAGATTAGGAGCCAATCAAATGACATCCCTCCCATCCATGCTCCTGAAGCAGAAGTGAAGTGTTTAATTGGGTGGACGAGTGTATGGCTCGCTCCAGGTGCACTTTGACTGTTTCCCATTTACAAAGCCATGGGTGTGTATTATTATGGTGTGTATACACCAACTTTTTTTTTGAGCGCACACAAAAATACTTCAAAACAGAGAGAGGGGACATGTTCCATACAGAGAGAGAGAGAGGGAGACATGTTCCATGGAAATTGTGTAACTACACCTCCCAGGGTGTGACTGTCAGTTCTTTACTTATATAAGGGTGTTCATTGTTTGGAGTTCAAGCATTTGCAGTACTGCCACGCTCTCCTTAGTATGTCAAATCAGTAATAGTGAAAGATTTGGGCATATTGTTATTATACTATTCAAACTGCTGTCAAACTGTAGTCCGTGTGGTTAGTCCTGCAGGACTTGTAGTGAGACATTTGCAGCTGCCTCATTGTTACGCCTCCATCTTGTCGTCTCTCAGGAAGTCCCTAAAAAACACAGTTTTTTTACCCCCACAACATGCCAAGATATCTTTTTGTTGTTTTCCACATTGCGTTCTCTAGAGCTCTTGTCATGCATAGTTTTGCAGGTGGTGTATCGATTGTGGCATTAGGTTAAAAAATGTGCCTCTGTTTAGTAAGACATCTGATGGACATTGACGCGAACCATTTTAGGTACCCAACATTCCAGAAACTGCACTTACTTCTCAAGTTTCTCCAATTTGCATCAAGTACCCTCGTGACTGCATGCATCAGATGAATACATCTACAGAAACCTGAAAAATTAGATTCGATTCAACCCTTATGTAACTGTGCATAGTGCAGGTGCAAGGCCATGGAATGCAGTAAGCATCAAACCAGTTAGCATCAAATCAGTTAGCATCAAACCAGAAGTGCAAAATAATATTATTATTTACAGTTCGGAGCAGGTGAAATAAAGTACTATAGCATTAGTGATGCTATATCTTATAGTATGTGCAGTGTTATTGACAACAGTGAGCAACATATACATATTACATGTTTAATATATACATATTAAATATGTTATATACAGATGTGAAGTGGACAGAGTTGGACAGGAGAGTGTGTATATATAAGGGTTGAATGTACAGTATAGTATTATAGTAATCTGAACAACATGAGAGCTTCAGCCTGAGCAAGAATGGGCAGTGCAAATATAAAAGTGTTGAGTAATAAGTGCAATTATGCCTAGCGCTGTGGTGTGGAGTCACAGCTTCAGGGAAGAAGCTCTTCCTAAGCTGGCTGTTGCGGGAGCGGAGGCTCCTTTGACGCCTGCGATATAGGAGGAGAGTAAAAAGTCCACGCTAAGGGTGTGATGCATCCTTGACAATGCTCTTTGCTCTGCCCAGCCAGCGTTTAAAGTCAAATGTTCTCAGTGGTGGGCAACAGGGTGCCGGTTATCCGGTGAGCAGCTTTCACCACCCCCTGGACTGCTTTACAGTCTAATGCGGAGCACACCCAGATACAGTTGGTGAGTATGCCTGTGATGGTAGAGGTGTAAGTCCACCAGTGTCCATGGACATAGGTAAGCTTTCTTAGGACTCCGCAGGAGGAGTCCACACAAACACACACACACACACGCACACATGCACACACACACACACACACACACACACCAAACACACACACACACACCAAGCACACACACACACACACACACACACACCACGCATCCAGGTGCCGTACCTCGTCCCTGCTGGCCTGCATTTGCCTCTTCTGATCAGACCTACCTCGGTGGTGTGGTTTGCAAACTTGAATATGATGTTGGAAACATGTACAGGAATGCTTTCATGGGGTATGAGGGAGTATAGAAGAGGGCTCAGCACACAGCCTGGTGGCACACCGATGTTCAGGGTGAGCGTGGAGGAGGAGAGGTTGTCTAGCTTCACAGATTGGGGTCAGTTAATCAGAAAGTCCCAAGTTAAATATCATGTAATGGTGATTACTGGATTACAATCGAATGGTGGCAATGTCTGAAGTCCTGTCCTGTCTTAACTTACATCATCTAGTGTTTTGCCCACTGCTCCCTAATTAGGTGATGTTTACATGTAGGCCATGGCTTAGGTGCTGTGACCCAACAGCTTATAAGGAGAGAACCTGGTTTGGAGAATAGCGAACATGATGGTGGCAATGCTGGTGGTGATCTCTCTCTTTCTCCTCTCTCTCTCTCTCTCTCTCTCTCTTTCTTTCTTTCTTTCTTTCTTTCTTTCTCTCTCTCTCTGCAGCTCCTAATGACGTAAGTCTGAAGGTATGGCGCGCTGAAGCCAACATTGGACTGAGGCGCTTCTCTGATGCTCTGAATGACCTCGATGAACTCTGCAACGTTCGCCCAAACTGGACTGAGGTAAGGGTCTGACCAGATTTGCTTAAAATCCACCTGCTCTGAGGTGAATGCGGTCCAAGTGCAGTTTCAAGATGTGTCCCTATATGTCTGTCTGTGAAAAGAAAACAAGGATTTACTCTTACTAAACAATACTCATACTTACTACAAAATATACTCAGTATATCCGAGTCATACAAAAAAGACCTGGGGCACCAACGAAAAAATAATAATAATATAACAGACAAATGAAAGTTTTTTTTTTTTTTTCATTAAAAATACATTACATATCCTGTGAGACTGTTTGGTGTCAAACAACCCAAATACTTACAGTGCTGTTTGAGGACTCTTTCAAAACCATTGGGGAAAATGTGTGGTTGATCAGGTACTTTTTCATCTATATGGTATGAAACCTCTTCTGTGGAAAGTACGTCTTCACAGGTGCACAGCATGTGGAGTTGCTATGGTCAGACAAGTCCAAAATAGCACAATTTAATTTTCCTATTTATTCTTTTCGTTTTATGTAAAATATATAGCATGCAAATTGACAGCTTCCTTCATATAGAATCATTCATCCTGATTACTGACGGGATGTGAAATCAGAAGTTATTATGAAATTAAAGTATTTATACCTGTCACAGTAAATTCTTGTCAGGGTTGTCCTGCCCGAGGATTCTTTTCGTGATTGATGCCTGAACAGGTGGCTTTGCCTCAGCAGCTTTAACGTAACAAAGCTCCTTTTGGAGAATTGCCTGTTACAACACAGGCTTTAGAGGCGGTTTTCACGATGTACTTTGTGATACTGATATAATGATGGCTGTGTTTTTGTGACTCCTGCCTCTGGGCCATTTGGCTTATCTCTGGTGTCCTGCCATGGACGACAGATTTGATGTCTAAAGAAAGACTTTTGAAGCTGACGGGAGACTTTGTCCAAGTCATGCGCTTGTGTTTGGGTAAACGACTTAATGGTTATCACCTTTTATGCTTGCATAACCTCTTACGGAACAGCCACATAACTTCCTCTTTGTGTACCGTATTCCTTCCACATGACCTTGGGATGCTTCAGTGAAAACCCACACACACCCACACACTTTATTGTCATGTAGGTTGTTTGTTTATTTTCCAGATACATACACATGCTGAAGTACACTCATATCCCGATATGTAAATATACGTGTGTGTGTGTGTTTGTGTGATATAATTGCATATTGTTTACCGAAATGATTGTCCCCCCCCCCTCTTTCTTTCTGTCTTTCTCTCTCGCTCTTTCTCTCTCTCTCTCTCTCTCTTTCTTTCTCTCTCTCTCTTCTCATATGCAGGGCTTCTTTCGTAAAGGGAATGTACTGCTGGATATGGGGCGCCAGACCGAGGCCCTGATCCAGTTCCACCACTGCCTGAAACAGCAGGCTGACTTCACCCCGGCCAAGACCCACATCAAGAGGGTGAGGCCTTGGGTTCATATCAGCCCACTGAGGGGGGGGTGGTGGGGGGGGACCTTACAATAGTACTGCACATCTGATGCCTTGAGCCATCCAGGAACGTTTCACACCCATGCCAGGTTATATGAGAAACCATGCCAGCTCTGATGAGAAGAGCTGATTGTGGTTTTCGTAATTTACTTAATCTAACTGCCAGAGGTGGCTTAACATGTCATTAGTGTGTCATAAAATAGGTTACATAAGGTCACTGCTTTGAATTTGGGGTGATATAACCAGTCATGTAAACACTATTGGCATTTCAGCTGTCATAATGATGCTATCAAAGCTTGGATGTTTTAATAGCTTGATAATAGTTTTTTTTATCATTGACATTTTTTAATTTAGAATAGCAACGGAATGTATAAAAAACATAAATAAGGACAAAAGGACATTACTTACGTTTACACCTTAAAACCGAGGATAAACACATAAACTAGTGAATAAGAAATAAATTAAGTACAAGTAAAGAGAAGAAATGAGGCTGTGTTGTAACTGGGAGCAGTTGAGCACATTAAAGGTGTGTGTGTGTGTGCGTGTGTGTACATGGAAGGAAGCTGAGCCTACAGTTAGTCGCTAAGGGCTGTTAATGGAGTGAGGAAATCTTTCCCATTTCAAGTAATACCATTCTATCTGCCCCGCACAGAGCAGGATACCCGTTATATGCCCACTACCCTGCCAAGCAGATTGCGCCAGTTTGTGATCAATGGAGTGTAAGCTGACTTCCATCTTTGGACGAGCAGTCTCCTAGACAACATGATGGCTATCTGAACCCATTCTGTATAGAAAGAGGGAAATGTGTCTTTCAAGGTGGATAGATTCCCTGAACAAAAATAAATGAATACAAATCTGTTTCCCATGCAGTGATCAGTTTACAGTGCTACAAAATAGCATAGCGTAGTGAAGAGACGCTTCATGTCCCTTACTGTAGCTTATAAAACTGTATATAATATAAGGGGGGGGGGGGGGGGGGGGCTCTACATTTTTTTCAGGCGCATCCTAGCTTGCTTACCATTTCAAAGAAGAAGGCCACAGAGATGATCAAAGGCATGGAAATACACCGGCACTGTCACCGGAAGTGATGGCAAAATGGGACTGAAACTGGGAACTCTGTACATCTTTAATACCCTAGCCTTTGCCCACGAAAAGAGAAGGAAGGGGTGCCTAGTTTACATTTTTCAAGTAGTGGTTCAACACCTTCCCCAACAGACCATATTATATCTATCAGATATCATATATTATATATTGAGTGACTGTATTTTTATATTTTGCATTCTCGTCTACCAAAGAAAGCAGGATCGTTTAGGTAAGGGGCATATCTGTTCGCAAGTATCATAGGGTGACCTTAGATGTCTCCCATTATCATCTGTGTAATATTTATGCCAGGCAGGTAGTGAAGTCAGTCTGTATAATCAGCATAATTAGCCAGCAACCAACCCCTCTAGCAAGCTGGCCAATGCAGTGCTTTCACTTAGCACCGTAACAAAAGACAAAAACCAAGTAAGATCAAGGATGGTTTTATTCCTGTTAGAGCAGCAAGCTTGCTTAGCTGTAACTACCACAGTCTCATAGTTCACAGGAGTATTGTTTTTAGTTCAATAAGTTTATTGATTTCTCTGATGAGAACAAACATAATGTGTCAGACACAGTAACACCTCGATGCGGTTGCTTGACATTGTATTGTTTCATTTTCACATTTGCTAGAAGCTAAACCTGTTGCAAATCTGACTGTGTGCGTGTGCGTGTGTAGATCTTGGAGGCTGAGGGTATGTCCGTGCCTGAGGAGGCTCCTCGGATCCTGCAGGTGGTGTCTGACTTCCTGAAGGAGCCCTGCCCCATCACCAGCACTCTGCCCCACCCCCAAGGGGACAGTCCGAGGCACCCCCTTGAGGACGGCGCGAGAGAAAGAGGTGACCCCGGAAAGGTAAGACACCCCCATACTCCTAGTGACAATTTTAAGTGAAGGTGTCGTGACCCCATTGTTATAGTGCTCCACACTGACTCTCATGACCACTAAAAACAGTATATGGTATCGGTCACAGTGTGTGAATGTTAGTCATCTAATGGGGGGTCAAGTACCGTACCATCCCTTTGTGTCGCCGTCTCACAGGACATCCACATAGAAAGGCAGAGCTGTGAAAGGTGTGAAATATCACCCCTCAGTCCAGAGACTAGGCCAGCCAGATAGTTCCTCGGTTCACAACAGCTCGAGTGAACGCACTCATGTGAACTTTTGAACTCCCAAATCACAGTCGCTAACCTGACCTTTGAACTCTGGCGAGGCTAACCCAAATCACAGTCGCTAAACCTGACCCCACGTGGGAATCAAAGTCCTGTTTGGTTATGGTTCAAGTATGGTTCAAGTTCTCTGTTTATCACTCCTGAATCAGAGAGGAAAACACACTCAAACTTCACGTGAACCCGTTATGACAACACTTACGTAAACATGCTGTAAGTCATGGCCGAATGCCACAGGCTTTTATAACTTTTGATGGCAAATTGTTGTCAGTGATATAACAGTGTTATCTGGTTATGAATGGTAGTTGTCATGACGACTCTAATCTTTTACATTAGCGCACATTAGCATGAAACAACCTCTAACAGACTATGAGATCTGGAAACATTTTGAAGTTATGTTAGTGGATATTAAATATCATGACCACTAAAAAGCATCTGCCATGGGATCTTTATGGTATTTGTCCATTTGAATTATTCAAACAAAATGCATAAAGTAAATTGCATAATATTTTGATGAGAGGGAGAGAGAGAGAGAGGGGAGGGACGAGTCAGAGGCAGTCAGAGCTGAGTTTAGGTCAGTTCAAGGCTGTTGGTCTGCTTCGTTTGGTCAGTTCAAAGCTGTTGGTCTGCTTCGTTTGGTCAGTTCAAGGCTGTGGGTCTGCTTCGTTTGGTCAGCTCAAGACTGATGATTGACTTTCTGGGATGGGGAGGATGACTGACTGGAAGTAAGGTGACTCCTACTGCACTGCCTTTAAACGGTTCTAAGGTGACTCCGACTTGATGGTATTTAATTTACTACCATATATTGGAAGACTCAGTCATGGATTTGTCAGTAATGATCCAGGTTTATTCTTAACAATGGCGGCCACACATTGTTGAGACAGAGGCTTGAAGTCACACACTCACTCACAGTGTTTTACCTTAGCTTATCTAACCTACTCCTTAGAGAACAGGCTCTTATATACATAATGGTTAAGGGGTGTTACCAGCTATTCAAAATAGGCCATGGCTGCAGACACTTTTGCCCAAACCTGGGGGGAAGGGAGTTCTCACCTCCTTCCCCAGGTCTGAACAAAGAGCCCTCACCAAGAAATGTTTAAATGCCAATAAAAGTAATATATTTATACTAGGTATAAATAAGTTGGAATTAATGCAACTAACCAGTCCCTTCATTCCCCCTTTTTAAGACAGAATGTCTTAAACATAACATTAGATATTAACTATATTTTCTTCTTTTCCTTGTGTGAGTGGCTTTGTTCAATCTCTGTCTCACAAATGGGGCATAGTATTCTCAGCAGTAATAAATACATGTACAGTACATTGTAGCCAGCAGGGAAATAAAATTAAAAAGTGAACCAAAAGCTTAAAAATCAAATCACATGAATCCTAAACTAAAATAAACTAACAAAACAAACAAATCAAAAATGTTTAGGATTAAACAAAAGACAGAACATTTTAAAACATTTCCTTTCTGGTTACTAAGTGGTCCATGCCATGTAAAATGTCTTTATTATAATGTCGGTTGAAGGGTAATACGCTTTAGTGTCCTTGTAATCAAGTGTCCGTGTGTGTGTGTGTGTCTTGAGTCAAGTGTCCGTGTGTGTGTGAGTCTGTGTGTGTGTGTGTGTGTGTGTATGTGTGTGTGCGTGTGTGGTGTCTTGTGATTTTCCGTGTGTGTGTGCGAGTGTCCTTGTGTTTTTCCGTGTGTGTGTGCGAGTGTCCTTGTGTGTGTGTGTGTCTTGTGTGAGTGTCTCCATTCTTTGCTCCATATGGGGTCGTCCAGCCTATTCACTCCTTAGCATATCAGGAGATGGCTCTTGAGTGATTCCTTCAGGGTGAGAGGTGTTGATCGTCTTTGAGTGGTTCCTTTTGGTCAAGAGATGTGGATCTTCTTTGATGGTTGAAGGTGATGGCTGTCCCGTCTGATGGTCCAATGGTTTTGTTCCTCCAGATGGGTTGATTTGGGTTCAAATGTCCCCCTTTTTGACATCTCCTTTCCTTGTTGTCATCGTGACGAGGCTGAATAAGGTGTTGGCTGTCCCGTCTGATGGTTTCTTCCAGAGGGGTTGATCTGGGTTGAATGGTGCAGTTGTCCTTCATCCGCTAATCTCCATATCCTGTAACGAGATTTTGGGGGAGATAATACTGGACAACACTTACATGAGGCAGGAAGCCTCTTAGCATACTCCACACATTAGACAATAGACATTTGGTATTGGGTGTGAAAAGCTGTTGATGGTATGTCTGCGCCCAGATTCGCCATTGGATGTTAATGTATGTGGCGCCCTTGCGGTTTAAGAAGCAGGTTTTCAGGAAGAAACAGTGTTAGCAAATGTCATTAAAAAATTCACAGATATCCTTTAGAGCAAGACGTTGAATATTTGAAAGTTAATCAAACAATTTCACCTGAAAACAAAAGCAGTGGTCACATTTGTTGTTAACAGTTCTGTAACTTCATTCATTCTATGGCTGGCCAGCCCATTCACACATACACAGATTAATTTGCTTGCTCAGGAGACAATATTTCCATTCCTACAAGAAAATAAGTTACTTAGAGTTCCAGTTACAGTAGTTAAACATTTCGTTAAAGCATTATGTTATAAAAACTCTTCTATCATCCAGATTTCAGGGGCCAGTGAAAGCCAAACCATCTAAGGCATTTAATTCAGCGCTCCTGGCGTCATTTGGTAGTCAGAAATTCAGCAGCTAAGACCTGCTTAAAAACAAAAAAAACATTTTGCAGTTATCATCTTATTTATGATATGTATTACTTGTAGGATCTAAATCGCTCTGAAGCTAAGCCTCAGCTCCTCCCCCTTTTGATGTTACAGCACTTTTGTTGCTGTAAGATCATTACTCAGGGAATGTGTAGTTATCTTAAACACCTATATGCAGGATGAAGGCTGTTCCAAAAACAAATAACCAAAAAATATCCTTATAATTGTTGGTAAACATGTTTTACACTTAATACAATGGGTTAGGAAAATAATGTGTAGGCATAAAAATAATTAGTCTTGCTATGTGGCTTGGGTGTGGTCACTTAAGCCTGATGGGCAATTCAGAGTCTCAGTCAAGGCTGGACCTGACGTGTGAATTAAGTGTAGGCGTGAAAGCTGTGTGTAAGTATTTTGTGAATAGTTACAGTCTAAAATCTAGCAGTCTAAACTCTGACTTAATCAAAAGCATTGTGAAATCTGGATTTAGAGAATCTTATGTCTTGAAACATGACTGGTCAAATCCAAGAACTGAGTTTCCACAATTTAATGTAACAATGTACAAATTAACTTAAATTTAAAATAATGCTGTGTCCTGTTTTCACAACACCCGTTTTTGTTCACAACACATATAATCCCTTTGGACCTAACATCTGAGACAGACAGCAATACATTGTAGCATGTCAACCCATCAACTCAGACAGCGGTTGACAGTGGCTACCCTTGAGCGTTACCGCACCCAAAAATCTTCTGTGATACTGCACAGGCACTTGCTATCCTATTATTCCTAAGGTTAGGTAAGCAATTTAATCTAAGTACTTACCATGTGTTGTGTCAAAACCAGGCAGTTGTAGGACTCTTACAGCAGAGCTGAAATCTCAGCGAAATCCAAGAATTTATCTCTCGGTCCAGAACCTCCATCTGATGGTATTTAATTTACTACCATATATTGGAAGACTCAGTCATGGATTTGTCAGTAATGATCCAGGTTTATTCTTAACAATGGCGGCCACACATTGTTGAGACAGAGGCTTGAAGTCACACACTCACTCACAGTGTTTTACCTTAGCTTATCTAACCTACTCCTTAGAGAACAGGCTCTTATATACATAATGGTTAAGGGGTGTTACCAGCTATTCAAAATAGGCCATGGCTGCAGACACTTTTGCCCAAACCTGGGGGGAAGGGAGTTCTCACCTCCTTCCCCAGGTCTGAACAAAGAGCCCTCACCAAGAAATGTTTAAATGCCAATAAAAGTAATATATTTATACTAGGTATAAATAAGTTGGAATTAATGCAACTAACCAGTCCCTTCAGACTGCACTGCCTTTAAACGGTTCTAAGGTGACTCTGACTGCACTGCCTTTAAACGGTTCTAAGGTGACTTCTACTGCACTGCCTTTAAACGGTTCTAAGGTGACTCCGACTGCACTGCCTTTAAACGGTTCTAAGGTGTCTCCGACTGCACTGCCTTTAAACGGTTCTAAGGTGTCTCCGACTGCACAGCCTTTAAACGGTTCTAAGGTGACTCCGACTGCACTGCCTTTAAACGGTTCTAAGGTGACTCTTGACTGCACTGCCTTTAAACGGTTCCTGTTCTCTGTTTCACTCCAGACTGCAGCTAAAGCCAAGCTGGGCTCCAGCACCGAGTGCTGCTTAAGTCTGTGCCAGGCGGTGTCCTTCCTCCCCGCAGCGGAGGATGACGAGGAGCCCATGATGAAGAAGGAGGAGAGGCATAACAGAGGTGAGCAAATTCATTTCAAAAGAAACTTGTAATACAAAATAAGTTACTTTTTATGTATACTTTTACTATGTAAAGTTTTATTGTGGTAGGAGTAAACGAAAAAATTAAGCCTATTGGGTGTATTTTGGGCATATTCGATTATTGTACAGCTCATTTGCATATTCATTTTCAAAGAAACTTGTA
>NC_137925.1:20660154-20665154 GCF_963457725.1 Sprattus sprattus | reverse complement strand
AAATGAACACGGGCTTCAAACTGGGTGAAAGCAAGCTGTTCCGTCTTGACTTTGTTTACTGTATTTATCATTGTGCTTTTAAGACATATTGTGTGTGTAATGTGTTAGTCATGAATAGGTTAAAAAGCCATTTCTTGGACATGGATGGCATCGTAACAGTTCCACACACTCTTTGTTTGTTTGTATTGTTTTGTTTTTAAAACAACAAAAAAGAAAGAAAAAAAGCCTTTTGAGGTGCTCTAGTCATTACCATGCGGGCCTAGTGCTTTTTAAGCGAATCTGGGTGTTGTGTTTGGGTCTGTGTACATAAGTGGGTTAGGCTTCTGTAAACACATTCAGTTGTAATGCTAATGAAAGGAGGGTCTGGCTTTTTGGGGAGGATTTGTTGTTTTTTAATTAGAAAGGCCCAATCTGCGCAATGAAACTCCCTCAAAAAAAGAGTTTCTGTTGTGTTAGAGGTCTTCGTGTGCAGGACAGCCCCAGCTATCCCAAAGCGTTTTTTTTTCACTATAAAAGACTCCAGATCAGAGAAACACACACCCAGACATACATTGTTTTGTGCAGAAATACTCAAATGCATACACAGACATATATAAACTTTCTTCCTCATTCTGTGTTGGCAGGGTGGCCCAGCAAGTACGCACGCAGTCCCTCTTGAAAGAAATGTAAATCAAAAATCAACACATTTGTAGATATTTAATGATTGGCTGGTACATACCATTTTAATGCATGGTAGGTCTCAACTGTAATGATTTTTGAAGAAACTAAAAAAAACAATACAGGTAAAATTATAGAAAGGGAACTTTGACATAATGAAAGCCACTCTGCCCAAAATGGCCAGATGAGGGAGAATACTGCAGACAAACTGCATATAATGCACACATGCATACATACACATGAAAATAAACCTTCTTACATTCAGTCGTATACATCCATTGATGTATTGATTCGCATGCATCTTTTCTTCGGGTCCTACACAGGGGTGTGTTGAGAGAGCTGAAGAGCCCAAAAAGCAGCTACCTTGGGGCTTTCATGCAAAAAGGGACTCTAAGTGAGGGAACACCATGAATAATCAGGGTTGCCAATTTTTACACTTTTGGCGTGAGGCGCACGCTTTTATGTCCAGTGTCATGCTACCGAGAACAAAATTAAATTGACTTCAATTCATCTCGCGCCAAAAAAAAAAACCTGTCCTAGACGATCTTTGTCAATCTCACCTATTCCGAGGCCAATTCTGATGCCAAGGCAGCCTTTGCAGTTGGCAACTCCTGGAATAATTCTCTTCAGATCCAAGCATCTGTGATTCCCACTGGGCAGAGAAATCACACCGTAGGCGAATAGCTGATCGCTGTAGGACTGACTTGTCCAGACGCTGCTGTGTCTGGCTGTGACTAGGCTGTGGCTTCAACGGATCACAGAGCTGGTCTATCTTCCTGTGCCATCTCCCGTGTGGGCCTGCGTTGTTTTGCATTATTGAATCTATCTAGCATGCCCCATTTTCCTTCCTTTTTTGTTTGATAACATCTGAAAGAAATTTCAAACTTTTTTTGTGTCAAGTTGATCTGTTTTATCTGTCCACAACTGACACTTCCCGAGGAAACATCAACAGTTTAGTGAGCCCTTGATGTTTGTGTGACCACACTGCATTGCTAGACATTAGGCGGGACTCACATGTAGATTAACGTAGACCGTGATTGCCAAGTAATCCTCGACGCAAAATGACCCCGCCAATACAAAGCGTGAGACGTCTTTTGAAAGTGACCACTGTGTGTTTGAATTGATAGCTGAGATGAGTCATCTATCCACACTGACAGATAATTTGGATTTTTTATCCGTTTGGAATTCATTATATATTCAGCAGATTATGCTCCCCGAGGCCTATTCGATACGTGAATTATATGGAAATCATTGGACCCTTGAAATTGAAACATTGTTTTATGATTATAGATTCTCCCGATGCCTAAAAGGCACCTGTACAAATTACATTATATTGCTCTGGGAAGCTGCCAAGGACTACATACTCTGAATGATGTTATCAATTTAACAAATAAAACAATTGAAACATGTACGTAGAGTGAGTCTCTTCATTGTTCTGACAGCTTTTGCCTCAGTCAGTAGAGGTGCAAAACTTCCAAGTCACAGGTAAGTTTAATTAGACATGCAATTTAGTAATTTTGTCTCTCCGAATCCAAGACTTGAAGTGGCAAGAGTGTCCACTAGATGGTGGCATAAATTCGTTTTAGAGCAATTTATTCAATCCAGCGCGACTACAGTACAGCGGTGAAAGAAGTGTAGATAGCCATCCCAGAGCCATAAAACAGGAGTTACGTCTTGTTCAGAGGTCATGCCCCAAATAAGTTACAAATCTTAGAGTAATGGTTAAAAGGGGAGAAAGCCATATAGGCGTTTTTTTGTTTTTAAGATGTAGGCCTACATGTCATTTCAATTAAGCTAGTTTATCTTAAACTGCTCAATTTTGAAAATTTCAAAAGAACCATTAAAATGGCTTAATTTGGCTGTCACAGTGTTATGAATAAAGATTTTTTTGGGCCATTTGTTAACTATAAACCACATATCAATGTCCTCTCTGGTCGAAGTTCTTTTTTGCAGTCTTCTTAAAGCAGAAAAGATGGTTTACTGAAGGATAAACCATGAACATTGCCAATAAGAAGGGACAACTTGCAGCAAAATCTCATAAAAAATGAATTTATAAAAACAAGTCTATATAGATATGATTGGGACGTGTCAACACGCTGCCTCAAATGTCCAGCAGAGAGCAATGTTTTACGAACAGAAATGTAACAAGGTTTCTTACATCGAGACTAATTTATATTCTTTACAATGCTGCTCAAAAACACCGTGTGTGTGTGTGTGTGTGTGTGTGTGTGTGTGTGTGTGTGTGTGTGTGTGTGTGTGTGTGTGTGTGTGTGTGTGTGTGTGTGTGTGTGTGTGTGTGTGTGTGTGTGTGTAAGAGAGAGAGAAAGTATATTCTCTGTAGGTATTTCATGATTATTGTGAGCCCATAAGTGAGATCAAAACTCAGCTTGTGGCAGAATGATCAGAAGGCAAGATGACTTTCTTTAACCGTTTTTCTTTTGATAAGAAATAACTACAAATTCTAAAACAAATATCTACTACGGAGTGTATATGCTTACTAGTTTCAGCACCAGCGCCGCCTGGACAGCTCCAGCGCAGTGCCATGATATTCGTTGTTTCGACCAGGCAAGCCATTTCAGTTTGGTCACGCAGTCACCATCGCTTGACCGTCAGCACTATTACGCGTTCGCGGTGGCAGTGCTTCACCAGTTCCATTGAGTCAGACGAGCTTCCCAGAAGATACAACAGCACCACTAGTGCGGCTGGTCCTCCCTTTCATTTGAAACCATAACCATACACTAATGATCTAAAACGTATTCAGAGGTGATAGCGTAAAAAAAAAAGTTGCGTCATCTCTTATGCATACTTTGTGTTCCCTTCAGCATTCACATGGATCCCGCCTAGGCCCTTAATTGTCTCTCTATAACAGGATAAAAGTCCCCATAGTCCCCGCGCAGCCATCAAAGGCGGTCGTCACTGATACTTTTTACGCAATGTCAAGATCTAGATATGAACTAGTTTACAGTTCATTAAGGACACGAGGGACGCAGATGTCCTGGCCAGTCAATGGACTCACCGTGTCGTGCACGGATTGAGCATTAGGCGTGAAATCTGAAATCATTGCGCGGGCATTAACAAGGCAGTTCATTTCTAAGAAGACCCATTTTGGACTGTTGCACAATCTTCTACAGCGGCAGAAGCGAACCCACCCTGCCTCACCTATAGCCTTCACTCACTTAGACACGCAAACACACAGCCCCGAGAACGGATGTGCTTAGTGTGTGTCTAGGCGCGCGTAAGCAAGGCGTCAAGAAGGCGAGCGGTCTGAGTCGCAGTAAAGGCGCACACAAAGAGAGACTCATACACACGCCACGCGCACACTGAACACACCGGAGGAGATATTCCCTGAGAAACACCACACGCACTAGCACACAGCTACGCTTTCTGACGTGCTGCAAGTCCAGATGCGCCAGTTACTCAAACAGTAGAGCCGACAGTGAACCAGTGTCTGTGTTGACCGAAGCTTCTACGGCGCGCTCAGATTCCTGTCAGTGAAGAGAAGATGCTGTGCGCGAAGTTGCGGAGTCTTGGATCGGTGGGGATCTTTCTGTGGTTCGCGCTCCTGTTCAAAGGTGAGCGAGCACCTTCATGTTCCACCTCCCGCTGGTGTGCGGGGTTTAGCAGTTAACTTAATTTAGATCATCTCTCGTCAGTTTCTGTGGCAAATATAGCCCTTTCTTTTAGAGTGTCTTAGAAATGCGCCATCGAAATTTTGTAACTTTGATTTGATTTGTCTCTTGACCAGGGTTAGTGTTTTATTCACAAATGGTAAAATAGAGATAACTAAATTTAGGCTTGAAAAGTTAATGCCTAGATGCATAAATGTAGGCATTTATTGGATCGAAATCTGCAAACTTGTATTTCAATTGTTCCTTTGCTTTAAAAATTGTAAAATGTATAGGCTGATACATTTGACATTAACAATTACTAACTTTCTTATTCTTTGCCTTGAGTCCTTGCTGGTTTTATTTCACTCAAGAGTTAGTGTGTTTTTATTTCATTTGAAAGCTGGTTTATCAGAGAGGTAAAATCTTGACCTTCCTCATCTAGAACAAAAATAACGTCATCTGTTTGTATTGGTTTTTAAGAGTATTTGAGTGTGAGAATGAGAGTATTTCAGAATTTAACTTGAAGTGGCATCGCATGAGGTTGGGTGGGTGTATGTGTGTGTGCACTCGCTTGAGATGGTGCGACAATGTGGGGAAATACTCATTTTCCCCATTAATGTCCGTCCCCTGTTGAAAACAGACATCTGGAGACTTAGCCAGAGAGGCCCATGTTGATCTGCATTTGTCCCATCCCCAGATCAGATTGCCCCATCCCCGTCTGGGGTGAAAAGACTC
>NC_137925.1:20652654-20655154 GCF_963457725.1 Sprattus sprattus | reverse complement strand
ATTATTTCACTCTTCTTTCTTTTCTTCTTTCCTTCTTCCACTCTTCTTTCCTTTCTTCACTCTAATTTCTTTTCTTCTTTCCTTCTTTCACTCTTCTTTCCTTCTTCCACTCTTCTTTCCTTTCTTCTTTCCTTCTTTCACTCTTCTTTCTTTTCTTCTTCCTTTCTTAACCTTTGCATTTCATGCACTGGTATTTCCTTCAGGAAATACATTTTCTAGTTCTTGTTACCTTTTTCTGCGATTAATTCAGCCCGAACCGCTTAACGTAGAAACTTCATTCAAACTTTGTCGCGTAGGTCTTGTAAACGACACTTATGCTATGTATTTTTCACTTTTCTAAACTTTATACTTTTTAAGATATTAAAGAAAAACGAATATAAATTTCTCCCATTGACTTACATTGGGCCATTATGACATCATAATAGGGTCTTTAAACTGGCTTGCACCTGTGCTTTACTGACACCTGTGCCAAATCAAAGGACCCTCTTCTCTCTCTGTCCCTCTCAATTTAACTGTAACTAGGAACATTAAGACACCATCCATTCTCTATTTTTTTTTCTCCATCTCTCCATCTTTCTCTCTCAGTCAACTTTCTCTCACACTCAATCTCTCTTCTTCACTCCATTTGTATCTCCTTTTTTCAATATTTTCACTCTCTCTTTATTTCTTCATCCAGAGCCACTCTTGTTCACTCTTCTTTCCTTCTTCCACTCTTCTTTCCTTTCTTATTTTCTTCTTCCATTTTTCTTTCCTTCTTCCACTCTTCTTGCCTTTCTTTTTTCCTTCATCCACTCTTCTTTCCTTCTTCCACTTTTCTTTCCTTTCTTCACTCTTCTTTCCTTCTTACACTCTTCTTTCCTTTATTCTGTCCTTCTTTCACTCTTCTTTCTTTTCTTATTTCCTTCTTCCACTCTTCTTTCCTTCCTTCACTCTTCTTTCCTTTCTTCTTTCATTATTTCACTCTTCTTTCTTTTCTTCTTTCCTTCTTCCACTCTTATTTCCTTTCTTCACTCTTCTTTCTTTTCTTCTTTCCTTCTTTCACTCTTCTTTCCTTTCTTCTTTCCTTCTTCCACTCTTCTCTCCTTTCTTCACTCTTCTTTCCTTTTGTCTTTCCTTCTTCCACTCTTCTTTCCTTCTTTCACTCTTCTTTCTTTTCTTCTTCCTTTCTTAACCTTTGCATTTCATGCACTGGTATTTCCTTCAGGAAATGCATTTTCTAGTTTACTTCCTCATTCGGTCACTACCTCACTATCAGTAAAGACTGACAACATCCTAAACATCCCTAATTCCAGACCATTATTACTAATATGAGACAGTGACATTGCATTTCCAGTCTTTGAAGGTCTTCTCTGAAGGCATGATGAGTTTAAATGAGTGCCTGAGGCCTGGCGTCGTCCATTACAGAAACTAGGGGATAATCAAGTGCAGCTTCCACTGAAAAAAAAGAATTAATGTGTTCTTCACACTTACGAAAGAGCGCCTCTGGCGTGGCTATTTCGGGCATCTACCTCACACTGGGCCGCCTTTGGAAATCCTCGTGGCACAATGCTTTCTGGATTATAACTAATGCAGAATAGCCACGGAAAGGCATATGGCGCCAAACTGTTTATGTATTGCTTTGGTCATTGCTCCCACACACATGCCTGACCACTCACTCAGACATGAGGATCACTGTAATGTGGGCAAGACACAGTGGCAGTTAGTTCAATTTCACAATTTGGTTTGTTCAAGTTAGCTGAACAGAGGGGGTGTTACGGACACGCTGTGCTGAAGGACATGTGATCTAGCCTCTCATCTGGACCAAATGTGTTCTTACATTAACCACACACACACACACACGGACACAGACACACATACACACTCACACACACACAATATATGTCTACGTTAAAATTATTTCAAAACATGAATGAGGATTAGACTCCAGATTAGACTGATTAGACACAGATTCATGTGCTTCTACGTGCAGAAGGAGTATTCCAGTCTCACCATAGAGGAAATCTGGAGTGCATACTGAAAAAGGGGAAGTGTCAATGGAAAACAAATGGAAACTTAAATACGTGTACAATTAATATTACGAGTGGTTGGTGTGTGTGTTTTCATGTGTGTAGGTGAACTAGAGCCACGCTCTTGCCTTACAGCATAGACTGACCTGTCCTCTGCTGTAACGACTTTGATCTGCCTCGCAGTCACATCAAATATTAATAATCTTAATGCTGCATTGTCCCATATGAGCCGCAGCACCAAACCCACTCCCCGTTTGCACCCTGCCGTTTGTTATGCATGTGGGCTGTCACCAGGTGGGCCGTGAATGTGTGTGTGCATACTCTCTCTCTTTCTCTCTCACACACACACTCACACAGTCACATACATACACACACACACATATACACACACACACACACACACACACACATACACATACACACATATGCACACACACGCACACACACACACACACACACAAACACACAAACACACACACTCACACATATGCACA
>NC_137925.1:20627654-20647654 GCF_963457725.1 Sprattus sprattus | reverse complement strand
CATTCTGTGCTGAGATGCGGCCAAGATACATTTGTTCGAGCTCATGGGGTGTCCATCATGTTGAACCTGGCCAGGACTACCACAGTGAGTGAATGCCTAGTCCCAACAATGAAGCATGGAAGTATGAGTGTGATGAGATAGGGCCGCATGAGTGTAAAAGGTGTTGGGGAGAGGACATTTATAGATGGCATCATGAATGCCGACTAATACCAGTGGAAATACTAAAATACTAGCTGACAAGATGGCTCCCAGTCTCCAGTAGCTTGGCAGCAGAGGAATATTCCGGCAAGATAATGATCCAAAGCACGCTGCCAAAATCACACACTGACCTGGCCAAGTGTGTCACCTGACTTTAGTCCAATAAAACATCTTTAGTATTTTAAAGGGAAAGGTGACGCAACACAATACCTCCATTAATATGCAGCTGAAGAAATGCCCCTGAAGAATGGCAGAACATCTCTCTAGAAATGTGTGCAACACTGGTATCATCCATACCGAGAAAAATAAAATATCTGAATCTCAGAAATGAAAGATGTACTGACTTTTGTTTAGCTCCTACGGTGGGGGCTGTATTTTTAATGTAGTAAATCTGAACAGTTTTCTCTTTACCAGAGCAAATACCCTGCTGTTACTGTAAGGTGATACCATTTTGAATTTTGGAGTAATATTGCAGAGGGGTGTACTCACTTCAGTTGTATATGAGCCTTCAACTGATTAGTCACATTCATTTGTGTGTTTGCAACTTTAATGAAATCAGTGAGTTTGTGGGAGCATGTGTGTGTGTGTGTGTGTGTGTGTGTGTGTGTGTGTGTGTGTGTGTGTGTTTGTGTGCGTGTGTGTGTGTGTGTAATGAAATCAGTTGGTGTAATCTGTGAGATGGGCTTCATTAGTCTCGGCTCACAGAGAGGCAGACAGCTGCCTGTCCCCACATGGTATGATTGCAAAAGGGACATGCACACACACACACACACACACACACACACACACACACACACACACACACACACAATTGCATGCACACACACACACACACACACACACACACACACACACAATTGCACGCACATACACACACAAGGATGCACTCACAAAAACAGACACACTCTGACAAATCAGTGTGCAATCAACTGAAGGTATACTCTCTCTCTCCAACACACACACACACAAACACACAAACACACAGACACATTTTCACTTACTTTTATTAATTCAGTGGCTTTAACTTTTGCCTTGTTTGGGAAGTGTGTACATATCGTGGCCGTAAAGTTAACCCCCTGTCTGCATGTCAGGATAGCAGGCGCTGTGAAATTCCTTGTGTCAGGACCTGAGGCAGCTGTTTGTCTTATCTTGCTATGAGATGCAGAATGGAAAATAGAGAAAAACAACCTCTAGCCATGACCCCAGATACAATCACACACACACACACACACACACACACACACACACACACACACACACACACATACACACCCATGACCCAAGATACAATCTAGAGACCCATTACACTTCCCTGCCATCTGCCTGGCCTGTCAGCCACATCAGCTCCATATTCTGATTTAATAACGGCATTGCATCACGTGCGTGCACACACACACACACACACGAAACACGCACGCACGCACAGTCACACACACACACACACACACACACACACACACACACACACACACACACACACACACACACACACACACACACACTAAAATGGAGTTTGCTCACAATCAAAACAAACCTTAACCACACACATACAACAAATCAGGTGATATAATCTTCAGTCAATTTCGGGTGCATGCCACACCCACAGCCAGGATTAACCATTAACATCTTATGTTCGCCTTATTGTCTGATCATTAAATAATACTAATTAAACGAATGACAAAGGCTAGCATATCTTGCATATTAAATAAGGGGTTAGGTTTAAGGACTAAATAAAGATGTCCCACACACTGCTTGCTTTCAATTTGCTCTGCAGGCATGTAGAACCTGATAATGTAATAATTTCCCGATAATGTAATAACTCCCGATAATGTAATACAAATTCCTTTATAAGTCCCTAAAACATGTAATAAAACCTGATAATGTAATAATACCCCGATAATGTAATAAAGTGCAGGTTAGCCTCAATTTTGCAGAACCTGATAATGTAATAATTACCTGATATTGTAATAACTTTGGTTGGTGCTGTAGCATCAGGTCTCCAGTTTCAGAGGTCCAAACAGTCACACTGTTTGGGCACTGTAAATCATGCAATAATGGCAAGCAATCATGAGGGGGCCTATTAGCCTAGAAATCTAGACGCCCCTAGCGGCAGCAAATTTTATTTGCAGCCAGGGACCATCTGGTCAACTGTCGTTGTTTTGTGCGGCTGAAAATCCAAACTGTACCAGGCCAATCAAATCGTCTTTTGTCATTCGGCAGTTGCTCGGATTGGTTGTAGCGCCATTCCTATTGCGTGGCATTGCGTGCAGAGGCAAATTAACAGACAACCGTTAATCCCGCCCACACTGAAAATCGTGTTGTGCCAGACCCTTGTACAGCTTCTTGCTGTACAGGTTTGGCTTGCGAGGCTAAAGGCCTATACCATTGGGATCAAAATATGAGCAAAACAATAGTGGGTGGTTGTCTACACAGCATCACTACTTGGTCTGAATAACTGGTGTCCCAACATTTCAGCACTGACCAAAGTTTTTACAATATCAGGAATTTATTACATTATCAGGTTCTGCAAAATTGAGGCTAACCTGATAATGTAATAACTTCCAATTAATGTAACATTTTATTACATTATTGGTATGGCGATTGTTACATTATTGGGAAATGCACTTTATTACATTATTGGGATAGTATTACATTATCAGGTTTTATTACATCTTTTAGGGACTTATGAGGCATTTTTTATTACATTATCAGGGTTATTACGTTATCAGGAAATTATTACATTATCAGGTTCTACAAGGCATCCTAACCAAAAGAAGAGCCATGGTCCCATCATCATCTCAAGTCCCATAGAGAGCGAGAGAGAGAAAGAGAGAGAGAGAGAGAGAGAGAGAGAGAGAGAGAGAGAGAGAGAGAGAGAGAGAGAGAGAGAGAGAGAGAGAGAGAGAGAGAGAGACGGAGACTCTACCTGTTTCACACAAATGCTTTGACAAATCATTCAGGCCAATGAAGCACATCTGAATTTTCGAGCACATAAGAAGGAAGGAAAGAGAAAGAAATCAAAGAAAAGGAGAAAGAGAGAGAACACTGTAATAAACCACAGTCCACTGTGAGGCGTGATAGGGAAGGGACAGGAACAGGGACAGGGAAGGGACAGGAACAGGGACAGGGAAGGGACAGGGAAGGGACAGGGAAAGGACAGGGAAGGGACAGGGAAGGGAGAGGGAAGGGAAGGAATGAATAGCTGTCACAAAGGGGGTGTAAGAGACAACATGCCGTGTGCCATGATGTTATGACAGTATATCTGCATGGCTGGTTTTAGGAATGCACAGGCAGGCGTCTCGTGAAGCGGTTCGGCGGTGAGGGACAGCTGTGAAGAAGATCGAATCAACGCCGGAAGTTTCTATTATAAGACCACAAGAACTTCGGATTATTTGAGAACCGGGTGCTGGGTCTCTGTGGTGCTGACTCATGCGGTGTTGCATGAATGCATTTGAATGTATTTATGTGTGTGTGTGTGTGTGTGTGTGTGTGTATGTGCATTGGGGTGAGGCACGTTTGCTGTCTCACTCTTTGTGTGTTGTATATTATGGTGCATGTATGAGTGTGTGAGTGTGTGTGTGTGTGTGTGTGTGTGTGTGTGTGTGTGTGTGTGTGTGTGTGTGTGTGTGTGTGTGTGTGTGTGTGTGTGAGTGTGTTTGTGTGTGCGTGTGCATGTGTGTGAGATAAGCCTGATGTGCATAGCTTAGGCATGCCTCCCACACACATTCTCTTCAGGCTTTGTTAGTGTGAGCAAACAGAATGCGAGCTGACCATTGGCTGAATGAAGGCCATGGAAAACACGTTACACACAATCATCTCACAAACATATGCACGCATGCACACCGACACACACACACCGACACACACACACACACACACACACACACACACACACATCCAACCAACCACCCACAAATGTACACATCACTTAAGACTTTCCCTGCATGTTATTTCTATTAAAGGAGGGTTTCTCCATCCATTTGTGGGCTGACCCAACTAAGGGCCCAAGTTTGATTAGATGCACACCATGTGCAACAAAGAAGGGGCATCACGTAAAGCTATTTTAATGATTAGCTCACGTTCATTTGGTAACGCCTCATTTGGATGTGTCTGATCAAAAAGGTGGGCACTACATGGAAATAGCATCTTGGTTTTGAACATCTGTCAGATGTATCTTCTATCTAATACACACAGTTTGGCAGCATAACATTGACCACTCAGTTGCTAAATTGACTAAGCATTTAACTCAACAAAATATGTTACCAAATGGCTAAGTAGGCTAAGTAGCCGTGACTGACAATGTCTTGACCCTCCTCCCCGACAAGCTTTAAACTCACGCAAGGACGTGAACGATGATGTTCAAACTGCCGCCGTAAAGTTAGTTTTATACTCAATATTTGATATTCGCCATATTGAAAAAAATTATTTCACCCTTGTAGCCTACTGATTGACCGATTTACGTCAAACCAGCTGTGATGTATTCATTTGGCCCTATGTCACAAGGGCCTTTAATCTTTTATTACCTTTTTGGTAATTCAAACAATACAAATCCATTTGGCTTTGAGCTTGGGAAGCTGATTACAGGCTAATATTCTTGACATGTCACAAGGCTTCTTCTCGAAAAACACCATTTGCTTTATTTGTATTGATTTATAGATGTACTGTATAGATAAAACAAATAATCAAATAAATTTGGCCACATGACCTTTTGACTTTTTGAGCTCAAAACACCACTTATTTTAGTAAAACACCACCATGTATCAGGAATATGTATCAATTAGTCTGACACAAAAAGTTAAAAAAAGGTGAAGGAGCCAAATGGATTTGTATTATTTAAATTATAAAGAAAAGTAATACGATTTAAAAATGATTTAAAAGCCTTGTACATTGTACGTCAATACATTGTAGTTGGTTTGGCATAAATACGTCAATCAGTGCAAACGTGAAATGCTTTTTTTCAATATGCCAAATATTAAATAGAAAACCAACTTTGCCACACCGGTCAAACTTGTGTTGTGCCAGTCTCTCAACCAAGACACGGCAAGAATGTATGCCACTATGACATAATGACCATAGTGATCTGAATATGGAATATTAGGCTACTTGTTTCGTGGACGTCTTTGCTCTTTCCTAAAAAAAGGATTACATTATCGCAAGTCACTCTGTAAAGTACTGTCATCGTGTAGCCAATACTTTTTTCGCCTTAAAGACATTAGGTTACCCATCCATACCCACCTCTTCACTTACCTTCCATGATATTCTACACACATACAGTAAGTGTAGCTTGCTCTCATGTGTTTATAGGCCAAAGGCCTAGGTTAAATAAGACCGCAGCAATGAATACACTTTGGTGGTTTGAACTGTGCTGGACTTTATTAAGTCAACACGACTTATTGAATAATCACAATGTCAGTTTAACAGTTTACATTTTTGTGTATGTCGTAACATGCACGACACAAAGCAGGGCACAATCAAGCATAAATAGGTAAAGCAATTATTAGAGGATGTGGCAATGAAGTCGTTCTTTATCAGCCGATCAATGATTTGAACCAAACCTTAGTAAAATTCCCATGGCGTTCAGTAAATGTTCTACAGAAGAGCAACATTTCCGGTCGCAAAAGGAGCAGTTTACACCAGAGGAAATGGAGGTTCTTGTAAGGGAGGTCGGCTTGACATTCAATTATTTAGACGTTTCACAGGGAAAAAGGGCTTGCTTTGATGGAAAGCATTTATACATGGAACTCCGACGTCTGTGCACCATACACACCCCAGCACTGTGCTGACCCACCAATGTTTGCGCTTAAAATCTTGTTCGTGTTATGAAATTAGCTAAATTATTTTTCCAAGTTATTAAATTATCTTTAAATATGCAGCAGACTTTGTGTATTGCCACACTGGCCATCAATTAAATGTAGGGCCCTAGGGGACATTGTATTCATTTGTCTCTTTACCCACAACGACAGGATAGAATGTGATGGTTCAGAAGATGTCTAAAGGTCTTTTGATTGATTGAAGCGATCAGTTTAATTTGATTTGATTTGATGTGATACTATGTGATCAGATGTGTCTGGCAGATGAAGGGGAGGTGTGGAATTGCTGAGTGTAAGATTTGGCAGCTGTGCCCAGGGCAAGTTGGCATCTGGGCAGCACACATCACTCCTTTTTTCTATCTATCTTTCTTTCCATCCATCCACTCTCCTGCTCTCTCTTTTTGCTTTACTCCCAGGATTTGTGCGTGCCTTTCTTTCTCTGGCCATCAGTCCATTACCTCTTTCCTCCCTCACCTTCCTCTTGCCCCCCCCCCCCCCCCCCCCCCCCCACCTCCTCTCGTCCTCCTCTCTCCTTTCTGACCTGCTGGCTCCTGTCATAATTCAGCTCGTTATGAGTTTAATGGAGATGATCACACTGCTGGCCAGGAATCTGTTATGTCCTCCCCCTTTCTGTCTCTCTCTCCCACACCCGCTCTGTCTTACACACTCATGCACATTCTCTCTCACACTCTTTCATACACACAAATACACTTGCACACACCCTCTGTCACTCTCACTCTTTCTCGCACTCTTTCTCTTTTCCCTTCTTTTTCTAACCTTCCCTCCCCACTCCACTCTCTTTCTCCCTTTTTTTTTGTCTTCATTCTCCTTTGATTCTGAGGTTGTTATGGTAATGATGATGGTGATGGAGGTTTGATTCTGAGGTTGTTATGGTAATGATGATGGTGATGGAGGTTTGTAAATGGTGTGGAAAGCCCTTTATTGGCTTCTCTGTCTGCAACTGGAACTGAGCCTAAAATGCTGAGGTTTGCTTATGACAGGAAAAGGATTGTAATTGGAACTTACTCCGTCCTCTCATTTTCAGTGTGTGTCTTTGCATGTGTGTTTGTGGGTGTGTCAGTGCTTCGCTCGGATTAATTCTTGCTGGTCAGGTGTCCGGTAAGAATTAATTTTACCGGTCCAATTTGAAACTTACTGGCACATGTTTAAAAAAATTCTATGTTACAACCGAAAATATCATGTAGCCAATAAAATATAAGCTACACCTTGGTTGAAGAAAGAAGGACAGTGTCCACAAGTCAGTTAGTCTGTTACCAGGACATCCTGGCGTAGGCATATGGATGTAAACTGCAGCGCGATGGTGCTTGACAATAAATTAATCTAATTTGATGCAATCAAAAACTGTCTGACTGTCCTACTTAACAACCATAGATGAGTAATTAAAGAACTTAAGACATGAAACTAAACCAAAAAAAGCCTGGGAAAAACATTATTGCCCTCACCAAACACCCCAGTTTCACCCTCACCATAGATAACTCCTTGGTTACCCCCTCTCCTCAGGTTAAAAGCCTGGGTGTTGTCCTCGACAGGACAACACCATTCGATCTGCCTACTTTCACATCCGCAATATCAACCGCCTCCGCCCCTCACTCACTCCCAACACCGCCGCAATCCTGGTTCACTGCCTTGTCACTTCCCGCCTGGACTACTGCAATTCCCTTCTCTTTGGTCTCCCACACAAACTTCTCCATAAACTCCAACTGGTACAAAATGCTGCTGCCCGTATCGTCACTAGGACGCCATCCATCAATCACATCACCCCCGTTCTGCATCAACTCCACTGGCTTCCCATTGAACACTGCATACATTTCAAAATCCTCCTCCACACATTTAAGGCAATCCATAACCTCGCCCCTCCATACCTCTCTGACCTCCTCCACATCAATGTCCCTACCCGGTCTCTCAGGTCTGCTTCCTCCATCACCCTGACCGTCCCCCAAGCCCATCTGTCCACCATGGGATCCAGAGCCTTCAGCCGCTCTGCCCCTCACCTCTGGAACTCCCTTCCCCCTGACATCAGGAACATTGACCCTTACTCAATCGCTCTTTTTAAAAAACTAATCAAAACGCACCTGTTTAAGCAGGCCTATAACCTGTAAAGTTGTTGCCGTATAATGTATAATTCAATGTATTTTTTTTATAATTCAATGTATTTTTTTCAATGTATTTTTTATAATTCAATGTATTTTTAATGTTTTCAATGTTGTAAGGCGACCTTGGGTCTCTTGAAAGGCGCCATATAAATAAAATGTATTATTATTATTAAACATACATTTTAAAAAAGACCTCAGAAATGCATTGTTTACTGTTGTTAGCTAAGTGGTTTTGAAACCGTATGTCTTGCACAACCTGTGTTGCAAGTTGTAGCCTACACCTGCACAAAATCAAAGAAATGACACTATGAGACGAGATAAAACATATAAATTATTTCTTTGTTAACATCAGTAAAACTTTAGGGCGTGAACTGCCCCAGAGAAGTGAAGCAGCCTACTAACTTTAGGTTAGTTGGCATTTACCGTCACTTTCCGACACGTCATAGGCTATGAAACAAACCTACAGAGCTGTTGGAGAGCTATAGATTACATTATCCTTGTAGAAAAAAAGAACAATTTAATTAGATCACAATTTTCCAATTATCAAATCAAAATGAGACTTCCTAGTAGTCACTACTGAGGACGTGGTGAAGGCTTTAGTGGGCGGAGTTTAGACTGTAGCTTCACGGAGAGTAAAATGTGATCGGATGAGATCCATTTTCTCCCACGTGTACCACGTGTCTAATATCATGTTTCAGGATTACCAAATTTTCATTAATCAGATTTGTATAAATTTCACCGGACTAGAACCTGTAATTACTGGATAACAGAAACACTGTTGTGTGTATTTGTGTGTGTGTGTGAATGTGTGTGTTTGTGTGAGTGGGAGCTATGTCCACTGTTATGTAATGCCCAATTCCATAATGGATGGTTTCAGTGTGTCATTTGTAATCTCTACGAATCATTTACTAATTCCACCTGCAATTTACTCTCATCTTTCAGTAGAGTCTACATGATTCTGAGGTGAATCTGTGTTAATCTCTGCAGGTTATATCAGTGGCTACCTCAACTCCTTTTTGTGTGTGTGGGGGTTTGTGTGTGTGCACTTGTGTGTCTCTGTACTCTGTACAATGTATGTCAGTAATGTTATAGTTTCTAATTGTGTGTGTGTGTGTGTGTGTGTGTGTGTGTGTTATGTCTCAGCACTTTTTGCTCCCCACTGTCCTCCATATCTAAATCTGTAATCATATTACCTCAAAGTCTAAGTGCTGAGAAAGGACATTTATTTGGCACCATGATCAAATTTTCTGTCTATCTCTCCCTCCCTCACTCATCCCCCTCCCGTAGGCTCCCTTCAGGGAGAGTACCAGAGGCGTCTCTATAAGGAGTTGATGGAGAACTACAATCGTCTGGAGAGACCCGTGCTCAATGATTCCAACCCCGTACTGGTGGAGCTGGGAATGACATTACTGCAGATTATTGATGTGGTGAGTTTTTGTGTGTGTGTTCAACCCCGACCCTCCCCCTCTGTGTGTGTGTGTATGTATGTGTCTATTAAATGTGAGCTAGGAGTTTTTGTGGTGGTTCTTGTATGTGTACGTGAATTAGTTTGAGTCGACCACACACACACACACACACACTCTCACACAAACACGCGCACGCACACACACACACAAACACACACACACACACACACACACACTTACGCATCCATTTACACACACAATCTTTTCATCTCTTTTTCAGTGTCTGTATCTCAATATCTCTCTCGCAGTCTTTATCTCTCTGCAGTTCAGATATACAGTATTTTGCGCATATATCAGCACCCCCGCTTATGTTCCCTTCCAAACCTCCCTAGGCTCAAAGGCCCATGAGTAAATAAACTGATTTAACCCAGCACTGCTCACGCTACCATGAAAGAACCGTGGAAGGGGACTCTGATTAAAGTACTTATGGACCACAACTTAAACTGAAGACTAGCTCCTACACTGATATACTAACCAGTTGCCATAACAACCTTAGCAGTACCTTACAGCAGCTAGTGCTAGTTAGCCAGCTACTACACGAACTTACTTAGTCAAGAGCTATTTTTTTTTATTCGTTTTCAAGTGGCACGTCTTCTACAGTACACACAATACAAAGCCAGCACTACATCACGGTCTCAGTTAATAATGCAATTTCGGGTTTTCTACGAGCAGGCAATGCAGCTCATGATGGGAGTTAGTTGATTAGCATAACAACTGTAATAGTACCCCACGACAGCTAGCAGCGAGTGCTAGTTAGCTAGCTGCTACAAGAACTTGCTTAGTCAACTACTAATTTCAAGTGTAATATCACACAAAAACAACAGACCAGATTGAAAGACTTAATGTATACAAGACAGACAAACCAACACATTTTGATGGATGAAAGCTTTCTTTATTAGTTTTAATGTGTTTGTTATTAGGTCTGTTGTCCTTTTGAACCCTGCTATCTCAGACTCCTCGTATTACCTCATATATTTTAGCTTTCCTTACTGACTTTTCAATTTTGTCTTGCATTTCTGTTGATGGATAAATTGCTATCGAGGTATTTATTTAATCCATGGTCCACTACTGGATCGATTTTCCACGTATGTTTTCATCGTTTTCACTCAACATCTTGGTTGATGGCAAAAAAAAAATGGCGGTGGAAATTTCTGTTTCTGGTGGGTTAACTCCGCCCACCTCTGTGACGTAGTTGGTGCCCGATCTGGCCCCAGCTCCTCCAGGGAGCCGGGCCGGTGCCCGATTTTCAGGTCCGGCACCAGCCCGGCCCCGGTGGAAACACAAGAACTGGTGCCAGATTGGGCACCGGCCCGGCTCCGGCACCGGGCCGGCCCCGGTGGAAACGAGGTACATGTTAATCTCCTTAGTGTTAATATGTCAGTTTAAGTCCTTCCAATCTTCATACAAAGGGGTCTTCATACAAAGTGTGAGTGGAGTGTGTGTGTGTGTGTGTGTGTGTGTGTGTGTGTGTGTGTGTGTGTGTCTGTCCATGTCAGGGTCAAGAGATCTTACCTTCTCTCAATCTTTCTCTCTCTTCATTTGATGGTGACTCTCACTATGGTAATTTCCTCCTTGGTTTATTTGCTTGTCTGTCTCTCTCCATCCCTGTTTCCTAATGTCCTCCCCCAGTGTCTCCCTGTCTGTCCTCAACAGTGGGGTTGAATCGATCCCTCTGTCACACCCTGCTCACCTCTTACACTCATCCTATAGTAGGTGTCTCTGCAACAGACACAACGAGAGAATGAAACATATTTAAAGCCCTGCATGCATCTGAGCCGAATGGATCTGTGTTGGTCATTTAATGATCTACTTGAAAGAGCTGCTTCAGTTTATGATCATATTAACCACGCTGAGCATCTAATATGGGGGTAATAATGTGGCAGCAACATGCTGATTCTGCCAAAGTGTATGCGTAGATTCCCCTTGTTAAACTAAAGTTAGGTCAAACCCGGAATGCTAAACTAGCTTCCACAGCCACGACATTCACATTTACAGTTTTTCACTGTTGCTAAAACCCGTTTTTCAAAACAGTAACGTCTTTCTCAAAACTGCACACAGAAAATTGAAAACCTCACACACAAAATGCTAAACTTGACACTCCCTTTGCAAGATGACTCTTTGCTATCAAATCTCTTAACTGTTCACAAAATGGAACTCGTGTTTTCATTTGGTACACACAGCCATATTTTCAAAACACACACACATACATTCATTTAGTACACACAGCTAAGCATTTGCTGCACACTACCAAGCATTTACAGCACACAGAAGTGCAAAATTGAAAACACAATCATCGAATCACACCATATGAATGACAATGGCTCGTTGAGCCATTTCTCCTTTTGTAAAATGTATCAGTGTAGGCCTACATTTTTCATAGTCAAACATAAAACAGCAATACCGTTGTTCTCAAAAACCATATTTACAATTTCAGTCTCCTGTTCCACCAAACACTAGATTGTATTGACATAAAATTGTATACAAAATGCTTACAGTTTTCCTCAATTGCTTACACACATTTTTTTTTACAGTAAAGCATGCCTCGTTTTCTCAAAACTCTAAACACAAATCCCAAAACAACTAACAAAAAATGCAAAACCCTTTATATCTCCTGGAAAATGCTACTTTGCTTTAAAAAAAAAAAATACAGAAAGTGTGTTTTCTGCCTCCTCAGTGTGGTTCTCTTGTGGTCCTGCAAAATACAAATACTGTGAGCACACTATATTCTATTGATATGCAGTATTACAGTACACAAGGCAAACAGATTTCGTACTTGTTCTCCATCCTGAAGGTTCTACGTAATGAAAAACCATGAAAACATGGTCTACCACAGCGGCCCAAATCTCATTAGAGATGACCGTTCTCCTTCTTCTTTCTCCTCCTCCTCCTCCTCCTTCTTCACCTTGTCCTCATTCTCTTCCTCCTCCTTGTCCTCCTCTCCCTTCTCTCTGTCCTCCTCCTCCTCCTCCTTCTTGTCCTCCTCTTCCTTCTCTTTGCCCTCTTCCTCCTCCTCTCTCTCTTACCCCTCTCCTTCTCTGGTTGTCGATCTTTTCAAAGTTTTCAATAGTTTACCAAACAAAACAGAGGCTCAAGACACTTTTATGGTGCAGTCCTCACTTCAAATTGGTCAAAAGACCTGAAAGTTTAGAGATTTGACTATTTGTGCCTTGCAGGTTGATGCTTTGAGATTTTACTTGAAAATTGTGTGCAACAACATAACTTTGTGTACACTGTTTTGACAACAACGTGATGTGTAATTGACATCAGTGTGTTCACAAGGAAAATCGAACTCTAATGTAGATAAGGGAATCTTAAGTATTTCCCACTTGGGGCGAGCGATTGATACATGACGTGAAGGTTGTGCAGATTGTGCCGAATTTTCGCTTTTTACTTCTTAACAATAGTGAAAAACTGTACTTGCATTAGTTTCTTGGCTCATACATAAATACATACATACATACATACATAGTCTGGCTAAAGATAAACAGCACGCTACCATGCTAGAGGTACAGTTTAACTGAAGTAAACTATTTTGATAGTACAGACATGGGATCTTAACTTCCCCTCTCACAGCCCCCTGTGCACTGTGTCTAGCACGGGTGCTGTTTCTCTCAGTAAAGAAATAAAGGGAAGGGTGTGAGTTGCTAGCAGTGTTGCGTGTTTCATTAGCTGCTGTCCATCTGCAAGCTGACGTGAACATGAAATCCGCTGCTGCTGTGCCTGCTGCTGTTATCTCATGCTTGAGTGGACAGGAGCAGAGACAAGAGGAGCTTCATTCCTCTCAGAGACTCGGATGAAGACATATAGGAGTGTGACTGTGTGTGTGTGTGTGTGGTTGTGTGTGTGTGTGTGTGTGTGTGTGTGTGTTTGTCTGTGTGTGTGTGTGTGTGTGTGCGTGTGCGTGTGCGTGTGCGTGTGCGTGTGCGTGTGCGTGTGCGTGTGCGTGTGCGTGTGCGTGTGCGTGTGCGTGTGCGTGTGTGTGTTGTGTGAGATACTCTGATGAAGACATATAGGGGGGATCCCGAATGCCACAAACACACACACCCACCCACCCCCCCAAACACACACACACACACACACACACACACACACACACACACACATACACACACACACACACACACACACACAGATGGCCAGATGTGTTGAAGGGCCAGAGGCCTTTTGGTAATAAGGTCATTTTGCACACAGTCCCCTGATCACAGATTAAGTCATTAGGCAACTAGAATATAGCTATGGGTGTGTATATGAAGGATATGTGTTCGTGGGTGAAGGTGTGATTTGTGCGCGTGTGTGTTTGGTTTGTATGTGTGTCTGTTTGTGTGTGTGTGTGTGTGTGTGTGTGTTTGTTTTCCTGGACATATGGCTGACTATGTGTGAATGTGCAGTGTGCTTGTCTAAGGTGGATGTGTGTATTATGTGTGTAAGTGCTTTGGGCTTAATGTGTCTGCGTGTTGGTATGCTTTGTTTGTGAAGTGCTTCCACTCATGCGTTTATCATTTGTGTGAGTGTGTGTATATGCTTGTGTGTGCATTATTCACCTTACATCTGCCTGTTTATGCGCGTCCATCTTTGTATATGCATGTGCATGTGTGCGCATGTGCGTGTGTGTGTATGTACGTATATGTGTTTGTGTGTGTTTGTACTTGTGACTGTGTGTGTGTATGTGTGTGTGTGTGAGAGGGTGTGTGTGTGTGTATGTTTGTGCGTCTATCTGTATGTGTGCATGCATGCGTCTATATATGTGTGTGTTTATATGTGACTGTGTATGTATGTGTATGTGTGTGTGTGTGTGTGTGTGTGTGTGTGTGTGTGTGTGTGTGTGTGTGTGTGTGTGTGTGTGTGTGTGTGTGTGTGTGTGTGTGAGTGAGAGTGGGTCATGGTCTACTCTTCTGGCAGTGCAGGTCTGTCTGTGAGGCCCAGATGGTGTGTGCTGAGCGCGGGGCCCACTGAGTCCTGGCGGAGACTGATGTGAACGCATCACTTCCTCCTGATCACTCAACACGACCACAGCTGCCCCAGTGCCACTGGATGGAAGGGGGTCAATGGAGAGAGAGAGAGAAAGAGAGAGAGAGAGAGAGAGAGAGAGAGAGAGAGAGAAAAGTGGATGGATGGAGAAGAAGGAAACAAAATAGAATGAGGCTGAAAAAGTTGGAAATAAAAAAAGCAAATGAATAGAAGGAAAAGCATACATGCCTCGTCATTTGGTATGCTGCAGATTAGCAGTTTTGCTTGTTCCGGTTTGTTACAGTTTTTCACTATTGTTAAAAAGTATAAAGCGAAAATTCGGCACAATCTGCACAACCTTCACGTCATGTATCAATCGCTCGCCCCAAGTGGGAAATACTTAAGATTCCCTTTTCTACATTAGAGTCCGATTTTCCTTGTGAACACACTGATGTCAATTACACATCACGTTGTTGTCAAAACAGTGTACACAAAGTTCTGTTGTTGCACACAATTTTCAAGTAAAATCTCAAAGCATCAACCTGCAAACCACAAATAGTCAAATCTCTAAACTTTCAGGTCTTTTGACCAATTTGCAGTGAGGACTGCACCATTAAAGTGTCTTGAGCCTCTGTTTTGTTGGATAAAGTATTGAAAACTTTGAAAAGATCCACAACCAGAGAAGGAGAGGGGTAAGAGTGAGAGGAAGAAGAAGAGGAGGACAAGAAGGAGGAGGAGTAGGAGGTTGAAGAGTAGGAGGACAGAGAGAAGGAAGAGGAGGACAAGGAGGAGGAACAGAATGAGGACAAGGTGAAGAAGGAGGAGGATCAGGAGAAAGAAGAAGGAGAATGGTCATCTCTAATGAGATTTGGGCCGCTGTGGTAGACCATGTTTTCATGGTTTTTCATTAGAACCTTCAGGATGGAGAACAAGTACGAAATCTGTTTGCCTTGTGTACTGTAATACTGCATATCAATATAATATACGTAGTGTGCTCACAGTATTTGTATTTTGCAGGACTGAAAGAGAACCACATTGTGGAGGAAGAAAACACACTTTCAATATTTTTTGAAAGCAAAGTAGCATTTTCCTGGAGATATAAAGGGTTTTGCATTTTCAGTTAGTTGCTTTGAAATTTGTGTTTAGAGTTTTGAGAACGAGGCATGCTTTCAAAAAATGTGTGTAAGCAATTGAGAAAAACTATAAGCATTTTGTATACAATTTTATGTCAATACAATCTGGTGGAACAGGAGACTAAAATTGTAAATATGGTTTGTGAGAACAACGGTATTGCTGTTTTATGTTTGACTATGAAAAATGTAGGCCTACACTGATACATTTTACAAAAGGAGAAAGGGCTCAATGAGTCATTGTCATTCATATGGTGTGTTTCGATGATTGTGTTTTCAATTTTGCACTTCTGTGTGCTGTAAATGCTTGGTAGTGTGCAGCTAATGCTTAGTTGTGTGTACTAAATGAATGTATGTGTGTGTGTTTTGAAAATATGGCTGTGTGTACCAAATGAAAACACGAGTTCCATTTTGTGAACAGTTAAGAGATTTGATAGCAAAGAGTCATCTTGCAAAGGGAGTGTCAGGTTTAGCATTTTGTGTGTGAGGTTTTCAATTTTCTGTGTGCAGTTTTGAAAAAGACGTTACTGTTTTGAAAAACGGGTTTTAGCAACAGTGAAAAACTGTAAAAGAAATCTTTGAGAAAATGAGAAGGGTGTTGAAAAATTGACAAAATAACGGCTGTGGTAGTTTAATTAAACCCCATATTCGATTCTGTAAAGTAAAATGCATGTGTATTTAATAGACACATTAACGTTATAGGGCCTTTTTTAACATATGTCTGTTGCTATCCCCATGCATATCCCCCAAAATAACAGACTGCAAAGAAAGTCACTTTGCATCAATAATTTCACAAGGTTAGCCGGGAGCTAACCTTAAATGAAATAACCAATACTGTATGCCACAATTCAGAACTCCCCCACTCACAGAGGCTGCAGTCATAACTTTGGCAGACCAGAATAATAAAGGAAACGTAACTAAGAACCATATTCAGTAGCGTCATTTCCCTGTGTTATAGGTTCTACACAAGATGTCTTGGTTTTGAATTGAAGAGGTTGATAATTTCATCCTAATCCAAAATGATAGTTCTGTTTCTCTTTAGTCCTCCAGATGTTTTTATTTTATTTTTGGAATGGCACAATAAAATTGATTGAATTTCTTTGATTTAAAACGAGATTTAAACAATGACAGCTGTTTAGCCATAATTGCACATGACAATTGGCAAGCAGCTGCTGGGTGAAACAAATGGCGTTCCCAAAAAAACGTTCTTATGTCCATAGTGAGCTAGCTAGCTACTAGCAAGCTTGCTCACTGAGGTCAACACACACAACACATAAGACAACAACTACCCATGACAATGTTAGGGCAGACCTATAGATGGTGGTATTTCCCAAGTAGAAGAACTTTGCGTTGATTTGCCTTCCAGTCAGAGAGACTGAGGGGAAATGACAAAAAGTTTAAATTATTTTTAAAACCTAAAAAAAGATTAACAAGAGAAAAGGGCTTTTGAGTCCCTGAAAACAACCCCCCCCCCCTCCTCCCAGAGGGGTGGTGAGGGACGTCTGTACAAAGGAGGAGCCTTGCATGACACTGCAAATTTGTATTTGATACTGTGTGTATGTTTGTCCATGGCTGCATGTGTACGTGCATATTTCCACAGAAACCCATCTGAATGACCGTCCTTGATTTTAAAACTTATCCTACAGTGGAGCCCTTCATCTCCAGCTCTCTCTTTAGCTACTTCTGTTCCAATCGGAGGGAGAGAGGGGCTGTTCCCCCGAGCCGGTGCCCCAGGTGGAAAGCATTGCACCACGGGCATCAACAGCGGCAGGGCAGCAAAAGTCCGACGCGCTGCAAACTTTTGGGCTGGCATCGCCTACGCGGCACGGTTCATCGCCAGGCAAACGATGAACGGCGGGCATTAGCGGGCATCGGTGGGCATGCTGTCCCATCATGCGGAAGTGAGCACAAAAACCATAAGTCTCTGAAGCAGAATGCGTGTTGGGCGCACTGGGAGCGGGCTAAAAAGTGAGCGTTGGCCAGACGTATAATGTCACAGCCATATGAGCGAGGACACCATCTGTAAATGCTGGGACTGTTACGCTCACTCGTCTAGACTCTTCCATGTGTGCGAAATGCAAAGTTCACCTCCTCTAGTCCTGCGTTCATTCTAGAGGTCGCGTCCTCTTAAAAGCCCTTAAAGCACCCCATCACCAACTCATGGCGCAGTTTTCCATTCATTCATTCATGCGGGCTTGAGCTTGACAGCTGAATGAACATCACACTGTCCCTGTCTCTGAAAATGGGCAGAGTTTACAGAGCACCAAACTCTCCCAGAGGCTGAATATTTGAGTTCACTTTCGAATGTCCTGAGAAAATGAGGAGTAAAGTGTGACAGCTGAATGTCCTGAGAAAGTGAGGAGTAAAGTGTGACAGCTGAATGTCCTGAGAAAGGGAGGAGTAAAGTGTGACAGCTGAATGTCCTGAGAAAGAGAGGAGTGAAGTGTGACAGCTAAATGTCCTGAGAGTGAGAGTGAGGAGTAAAGTGTGACAGCTGAATGTCCTGAGAAAGAGAGGAGTAAAGTGTGACAGCTGAATGTCCTGAGAAAGAGAGGAGTAACGTGTGACAGCTGAATGTCCTGAGAAAGTGAGGAGTAAAGTGTGACAGCTGAATGTCCTGAGAAAGGGAGGAGTAAAGTGTGACAGCTGAATGTCCTGAGAAAGAGAGGAGTGAAGTGTGACAGCTAAATGTCCTGAGAGTGAGAGTGAGGAGTAAAGTGTGACAGCTGAATGTCCTGAGAAAGAGAGGAGTAAAGTGTGACAGCTGAATGTCCTGAGAAAGAGAGGAGTAACGTGTGACAGCTGAATGTCCTGAGAAAGTGAGGAGTAAAGTGTGACAGCTGAATGTCCTGAGAAAGAGAGGAGTAAAGTGTGAATGTCCTGAGAAAGAGAGGAGTAAAGTGTGACAGCTGAATGTCCTGAGAAAGGGAGGAGTAAAGTGTGACAGCTGAATGAACATCAATGTCTCAAATGCTGAATATTAGCAGAGTTAAGTACTAGGAGCTGATATTTCCTCTCGTTGCCTTTCATTGCCCCTTTGCACTTGAACTCACAATGATAATAAATCTGAATCTAATCTAACCAACACACTGGAGTCATAGGAGAGGGAACAGGCTGTGATTGAATTGGCTTTTTTCAGCTCAAAAATCAACAAGGTTTCACCTGAATCACTGACTCCACCTTAAACCTTGGCACGCTGTCTCATCACGCTGTCTTTACTTTAGAGAGTCTTGAGAGTGAAGAGGACAAAGGCAGGGTGGGTCTAGAGGCAGGGTGGTGGTTCTAGAGGCAGGGTGGGTCTAAATGCAGGGTGGGTCTGGAGGCAGGGTGGGTCTAAATGCAGGGTGGGTCTAGAGGCAGGGTGGGTCTAGAGGCAGGGTGGTGGTTCTAGAGGCAGGGTGGGTCTAGAGGCAGGGTGGGTCTAGAGGCAGGGTGGTGGTTCTAGAGGCAGGGTGGGTCTAGAGGCAGGGTGGGTCTAAATCCAGGGTGGGTCTAAATGCAGGGTGGGTCTGGAGGCAGGGTGGGTCTAGAGGCAGGGTGGGTCTAAATGCAGGGTGGGTCTAAATGCAGGGTGGGTCTGGAGGCAGGGTGGGTCTAGAGGCAGGGTGGGTCTAGAGGCAGGGTGGGTCTAAATGCAGGGTGGGTCTAGAGGCAGGGCAGGTCTAGAGGCAGGGTGGGTCTAGAGGCAGGGTGGGTCTAGAGGCAGGGTGGGTCTAAATGCAGGGTGGGTCTAAATGCAGGGTGGTTCTAGAGGCAGGGTGGGTCTAGAGGCAGGGTGGGTCTAGAGGCAGGGTTGGTCTAGAGGCAGGGTGGGTCTAGAGAGGCAGGGTGGGTCTAAATGCAGGGTTGGTCTTGAGGCAGGGTGGGTCTAGAGGCAGGGCAGGTCTAGAGGCAGGGTGGGTCTAGAGGCAGGGTGGGTCTAGAGGCAGGGTGGGTCTAGAGGCAGGGTTGGTCTAGAGGCAGGGTGGGTCTAGAGAGGCAGGGTGGGTCTAAATGCAGGGTGGGTCTGGAGGCAGGGTGGGTCTGGAGGCAGTGTGGTGGTTCTAGAGGCAGGTTGGGTCTAGAGGCAGGGTGGGTCTAGAGGCAGGGTTGGTCTAGAGGCAGGGTGGGTCTAGAGGCAGGGCAGGTCTAGAGGCAGGGTGGGTCTAGAGGCAGGGTGGGTCTAGAGGCAGGGTGGGTCTAGAGGCAGGGTTGGTCTAGAGGCAGGGTGGGTCTAGAGAGGCAGGGTGGGTCTAAATGCAGGGTGGGTCTGGAGGCAGGGTGGGTCTGGAGGCAGTGTGGTGGTTCTAGAGGCAGGTTGGGTCTAGAGGCAGGGTGGGTCTAGAGGCAGGGTTG
>NC_137925.1:20602654-20615154 GCF_963457725.1 Sprattus sprattus | reverse complement strand
AAGGCGACATCAGAAGCAATCACTAGTGATCCGTTAGCGTGCTGCTGGCCTGTGACATGACAGAGAGGTTCATCAGGGCGTCTCCTATAGGCACGCTTCAGCTGGTCAGAACCATCTCCACACGCTAACACTCACACACAACACACTCACACACTCACAGACACTTCTTCAGCAACACACACGCACACAGAGAGAAAGAGATGTTATGTGCAGTCTTATTTGTGGTAAAAGCATTTATGTTTGTATAACAAGCTAATTTGATGAAGAATGTAACGTGAGATTTGAAATATTCCGTTTTGTCATGAGGTGAAGCAAATAGCCCCCAGATAACTCGCCAGTGTGGTAAAATAAATGTATTGTTGGTGTATGTGTGTGCATGTTTGTGTGGTTTAATTGTGTGTGCGGTGTAGGGATTAAATCCGACGCTCTGTCGAGGACAGTTTTGTAATGTGCCACCCGGTGTGAGAATGGAGCATGCTCTCTTGTTATCGCACACATCACAGAACTCTGCTGAGTGTGTTTCTGTGTTCCCTGAGCAGCCCTGTCACAAGGCGCAAAGGGTGGTCTGTTGAATCTGAGGAGGGTGTGTGTGTGTGTGTGTGTGTGTGTGTGTGTGTGTGTGTGTGTGTGTGTGTGTGTGTGTAGAGTAAGAGTGTTAGAGAGGGAGAGATAACAGTGCTTGAAACTTTAAAACCATGCAAGTGTGAAAAAGACAATGAGTCACGGATGCAGGTGACCGTGAGTTTAAGCATTAGTCTGATCCGCCTCTTATCAGCCATGGATGCTACTGCAGCCACAACCCATCCAGCAGACAATACTCAACTGGCTGGATGGGTCGAATAATACAGACAATAGCATTAGTTTTATATTAACCATCATTTAAACATGAACTTTTAGATCACCAAACAAATGGAAATACCCATGAAGTAAACATGAAGAACTTAAATGAACTAGTTGAACTTACAGTGAGCCGCCTATACATTCCTAGTAAGTAACTTAAGTACAGTCCCAGTAAGTTAGATAAAGGGGCCAAATGTGGGCACGGTTCTGCTGACTAAGAACTAAGCATGGTTCTAGTGAAAGCCCTCTGAGGGGGTATAGGGAAAGTCAAGGCGTGTCTGTGGGGTGTGAGGTGTATGATGATCTCCTGTCATACCTATTTTTTCATCTTCATGCAAAACGCCAACCAACACCCCAGTGCACTTACTGTCAAAGTGGCATTCGAAACTCAGGAGTGAGCTTCTGCTTAATGTTGCTGCAAATTAAATCAAGTCCGTGGAAATGTCATTGTTTAATTAGGTATTTAGAGAATAGTGATAGCTCATCCATTCATGAACATTGCACACGGTTTGTTTATTCTGTCAGGGCAGAGAATAGCTAATAGGTGTTTATTTGTCTTGTCCTTTAGCAAAGATCAGTACCCTCACGATTAATGACATGTCATATTTGTTCTTTCTCATGTCAAACTTGTTAAAAAGTTCAGGGAGGAAAACAACTCTAAAATGTTAAAGAAAAACTGAATTGAATAGGATTCACTCTTCTGTCACTATTTTCTAAAACATTTGCATATTGATCCATTGATGTTTAAATTCTGTGTAGGTGTCTAAATGTTCACCTGTCCGTGTTGATGTAGTGAATGCTGTAGCCTTTCACAGTAAAAAGCGCCCCAACTCAGGTGGAAGAGTGTGATGAGTGCAATCATCATTCCAGGTCATAGACTGGGCATAAAAAAGACAGGCCACCTCTGTATGGTTGAAAGTTTGTATTCTCCCTCCATCATCACTGAATGTTGTGGAACTTATTCAGAGCGAACCTGCTGCACAATCAGGAAATCCACTCAGTCTGGACCATTGAACATCATGTTCCTGTGGCGATGTCCGCCATTAAATATCCATGTGCACACACACTCCTCCAAGCTGAAGACCACCACCACCCCACCACTCTGACCAGGAAAGTTTGCCAAGTGTACTTCTGCCAAGTGTGCATATGGGACCAGCTAGAACCCTCAGCGAGGCAGCAGCAGAAAGGTCAGCAGAAGGCGGAGCGGGAGACGGAGGCAGCAGAACAATGTCCCAGTTGTGTAACGAGAGAGAAAGCAGTTCTGAACCTGAGAAAGCACTTGGGAATGTAGAGAATAGGAGATACCCCCCTGAACTTGTAAACCATATTTAATTGAACTATATTTATCTATATTTTAATTAAAAGGCAGGGTTTATAGAGTGAGACCTTTAGTGTGTGTGTGTGTGTGTGTGTGTGTGAGTGCGTCTGAAAGTTATTGCCATCTTTTTGCATTTTTAAGCACACCTGGCTATTGAGGTCACACCAGAACAGGCTGTCAGCACCTGGATGCTGAGTGTGGTGTGTAAGTGTGTGCGTGTGTGTGTGTGTGTGTGTGTGTGTGTGTGTGTGTGTGTGAGTGAGAGAGAGAGAGAGAGAGAGAAATAGATGGCATCCAACACTAAATAACCCCGGTGCAAAGAACCTTATTCAAACTCACCTCCCAAGCCATCAGACATCAGCTAGTGCTTTATTGTAGTTCAATAGAAGAAGTCTGTTTCTGTTACATCTTGTCAGAAGTACAAGTACAAGACTGCACTCCATTTCTCAGCTGTTCCATTTCACACTGGCATGGGCTGGTTTACAGTAATAACAGACGTAAAAATGTATAGGATACCCCATCTTCTCTTTCTCTTTTCTCTCTTTTTTTTCTCTCTCTCTCCCTCTCTCTCTCTCTCTCTCTCTTTCTCTCTCACACACACTCTTTCTTTCACTCCATTACTTTCTCTCTCTCTCTCTTTGTCTCTCTTTCCCTGTGTTTCCCTCTGACATTTCTCCTATTGTCCCCTCTCCAGTGCTACTACCATGACAGTAGCCTGAATACATTTACATTTAGATTTAGTCATTTAGCAGACGCTTTTATCCAAAGCGACTTACAAGGATGTATGCACATTTTACATTTACACTGATAGCACACTGCACATCAGGAGCAACTAGGGGTTCAGTGTCTTGCTCAAAGACGCTTCGACAGGGAATCGAACTAGCAACCTTCTGATTACTAAACAACTTCACTACCTCCCCTCTCCAGTGCGGACGAGCGTTTCGATGCCACCTTCCACACTAACGTGCTGGTGAACGCGTCAGGCTACTGCCAGTACATCCCACCGGGCATCCTGAAGAGCACCTGCTACATCGACGTGCGCTGGTTCCCCTTCGACGTGCAGAAGTGCGACCTAAAGTTCGGCTCGTGGACGCACAACGGCTGGCTGCTGGACCTGCAGATGCTGGCGGTGGACACGTCCACCTACATTCCCAACGGAGAGTGGGACCTCGTGGGTAAGCTGCGAAGACAAGGAAACACGCAGAAAAACATTTGCGTGCATACACATACTAAGCCATTTGCGTGAAGTTAATGCATACACATACTAGGCCATTCGTGTGAAGTAAATGCATACACATATTAATCCATTTGCGTGAAGTGAATGAATTCACATACTAAGCCATTCGTGTGAAGTTAATGCATACACATACAAAGCCATTTGCATGAAGTGAATGCAAACACAAACACCCACACAAACAAAAGAACAAAAAAGTGCCAAGTAGTAAAACACTCTTTGTTGAGTATGTCCCCAGGATTTAAACAATAGAGTGAATAAAGGTGTACAGATATAAATACATAGACATCCCATTCATACATATGTTTGTTTACCTACCCACACATAGTTACAAAACTACACATCTGCTACACACATAACTATCCAACACACAAACAGCCATGCAGAACACACACAGACACTTGTGAAGGCATGCCTAGGCAAAGGAGGTACCTTCATAAACAAACTGCAATGACTGGATGCTTGTGTAATCTCCTGGGCCATAAAGTAAAGTATGCATGAACAGGCCTGAACAGTGGTGGAGCAAACGACTCGCTGCTTACTTAACATATTCACAGAAAGCACATTTATTCAGTTTTTATGGAGAAAGAGAAGAACACACACAGATTAGACATAGATTTCCACAAATGCACATACACACACACACACACACACACACACACACACACACACACACACACACACACACACACACACACACACACACACACACACACACACAATTTGGCAGCACTTCAGATGACCATATTGGGAGATTAACAGTCTGATGCCCATGGCAGCTTTAGTGCCATCTTCTCAGCTGCTGCCATCCCTGCCGCACGACCTCTCTTCACACACACACACACGCACACACGCACACACACACACACACACACACGCGCACACACACACACACACACACACACACACACACACACACACACACATACAAACATGCACACACGGACACATAAACGGATGCACACACGGACACACACACACATGCACACATATACACTAGGACACACACACACACATTAGACTGGCACCATTGACTGCAGTTGGTATGCAGACCTATGACCCACAATGATCGACCCACAATGATCGACCTGTCTGTTTATTTATAAATGTTTGAATGTATGAATTAAGTCTGTTATGGGCCATATGTGTAGGTGAGCTTCTGCGTCTGAGTTAGTACTGATGTACCTTCAGGATATTTCAAAAATGCATTGTACATTTAGTATGTGCATTCCTGCCTGTGGGTATGGAGGGCTGTGCTGCCCTCACATATAATGTCTGTGGATGTTAGTGTGTCTGTGTAAAGGTAAAGGACTTCTATTTAGCGGACTCTTTTATCAGCTTACACAGGCATCCTACAGTGGCTGGAAATTGAACCTGGTTTGATGCTTGAAGGGTGGTAAACAAACCACAGTACCACTAACACCATTATTCATGTTTGTGTCTGTGTGTGTGTGTCTGTGTGTGTGTGTGTGTGTGTGTGTGTGTGTGTGTGTCTGTCTGTCTGTCTGTGTGGTGTGGTTGTCTGTTTGTGTGTGTGTGTGTGTGTGTGTGTGTCTGTGTGTGTCTGTCTGTGTGGTGTGTGTGTGTCTGTGTCTGTGTCTGTGTGGTGTGTGGTGTGTGTGTGTGTGTGTGTGTGTGTGTGTGTGTCTGTCTGTCTGTGTGGTGTGTGTGTGTGTGTGTGTGTGTGTGTCTTGCAGGCGTCCCATCCAAACGTAACGAGCTGTACTATGACTGCTGTAAGGAGCCGTACCCGGACGTGACGTTCACGGTGACCATGCGCCGGCGGACGCTCTACTACGGCCTGAACCTCATCCTCCCCTGCATGCTCATCTCAGGGCTGGCCCTGCTCGTTTTCCTGCTGCCCGCAGACTCCGGGGAGAAGATCTCCCTCGGTACGCACAGCGTGTGTGTGTTTTAGTGTGTGTGTGTTGAAGGAGAAGATGGAACAGTGTGTGTGAGTGTGTGTGTTTGCATTGGGGGGCTTCATCAAACAAAGGTTAAGCAGTTGGCAGAGTACTACTCAATATCATCAATTATAGGAAGAATGTTTATTCGGAAGAGACGATATTTCCTCTAACCTTGAACTGTAAAAACCCATAATGGACTGTTGATCTGATTAAATCGGTTGGACTATTCAGAAAATTTGATTCCTGCTGAAACTACAAAATGTGTTTAAGGGGAAGATGGAAGAGTGTGTGTGTGTGTGTGTGTGTGTGTGTGTGTGTGTGTGTGTATGTGTGTGTGTGTGTGTGTGTGTTTAAAGGGAAGATTGAAGATTGTGTGTGTGTGTGTGTGTATTTGCGTGTTTAAAGGGAAGATTGAAGATTGTGTGTGTGTGTGTTTACCTGCTGCCTGCAGACTTCGGAGAGAAGATCTCCCTCTGTAAGCACTCAATGAGTGTGATTGTGTGTGTGTGGGGGTGTGTTTGTGCATTTTTAAAATGAATGATGCACTTTAAACCACCAAAATGTTTTCGATTGGCTGTTCAATTTCTTTATGTTTGTTATAGATCTATACCTGTTTCAATCGATGCAACCTTTCCCAGTTAGAAATTCTCAAATCACGTCTCAAGTCTTCATGTATACTGTGTGTGATTGTGTTTTTTATGTTGGGGTGTGGTTGTGTGTGTATATGAGGAAGGGTAAGAGAGAGAGAGAGAGAATGTCTGTGCATGACCCGAAGACTTCACAGAGGAAGAAGGTGTACGTGTTGGTGTGTGTGCGTGCGTGTGTGTGCCTGTCTCATCTCAGAATTTCATCAGCCCATCACATTTCTCCCTCAGATCTCATCCAAAATCCATCATATTCGGTCGGCCAGAGATCGCCTGTTTGAAAATGCTTTGTTCCATAGTCTGTGTTCTCACGGGTCCTAGTATATAGTATCCGAGTAAAGACAGACTGTCATCTAGTATATAGCATGAGAACATTGTTTTAATGAGCTGAAACACAAAGACAGTTCATTGACAGATAGCAAGGTCCTTCCCATAGAGGGAAGTGAAGTTAAACAAAGCAATGAGCATAACATGAACACTTAAGGCTTTAATTTATCATCATTACCATCACCATCATCATCTTCTTCTTCTTCATTATCATTACCATCCTCACCATTATCATCATCCTCATCATCAACAACAACAACATGTTTTAATGATCATCATTAATTATTAAAATATATAAATAAAGCCAAAACCTTTCATGTAGTCTACGTATTATCGCTGACTGGCACCAGCTACTACTATCTTCAGACTTGATTGAGCTGAACCCAAAAAACCTATACCCATTTACTTGTATTATTATTATTTTACAATTATACCAGGTAGCCCTTTTCCCTGTGTTTTATTATTATACAGCCCTATCAGGTAAACCAGGTAGTCTTTATCTCTGTGTTTTACTATTATACACCACTATCAGGTAAACCATTTGGGCTCTTAGTAGTGGCACAGAGGAATATGGTGGTATATGTAGGAATATGGTGGAGACAGAGCGTTAGCCAAGATCCCAGACAGCTTTTATGTGCCTCATCCTTTCACTTGACATCGTCATCATTGCCTTCTGCTGGCCACCATCGCCACCTAAATTGAATTTTCTCCCCCAAAATTGGCGACGTTAGCAGGGAGCACAGAAGCGCTGACAGACACATCTGTTTACAGCTGCACATTCTTGCCAGCATGCCCCTACCAGTTTTACTCTGTGGGTGTGGGTGTGTGTGTGTGTGTGTGTGTGTTCGTGTGTGTGTGTGTGTGTGTGAGTGTGTGTGTGTGTGTGTGTGTATGTGTGTGTGTGTGTGTGTGTGTGTGTGTGTGTGTGTGTGTGTGTGTGTGTGTGTGTGTGTGTGTGTGTGTGTGTTTGAGTGAGGTGTGCAGTGACTCATAGGACTGCTGTTTTGTTTTGATGTCAGAGTGTTGGTGTTTCCATTTCCAAAGCCCATATGAAATTTCCTTTATAATCTCACTTCCCATCCTTCTTCCTTCTTCACCCTTCTCTCTCTCTCTCTCAGGTATAACAGTCCTTCTGTCCCTGACGGTCTTCATGCTGCTAGTTGCTGAGATCATGCCAGCCACCTCAGACTCTGTCCCTCTGATTGGTAAGTTCATCCTTTAACCCTGTGACAGACAGGCTGGCAGACAGGCAGGCAGATGGACAGACGGATAGACAGACAGACAGGCAGACAGACAGATGGACAGACGGACAGACAGACGGACAGACGGACAGACGGACAGACGGACAGACAGACAGGCAGACAGACAGACAGACAGACAGACAGACAGACAGACGGACAGGCGGACAGACAGACAGGCGGACAGACAGAATGAATTACAGTAATCTGTGGATGAATGAATGAATGCATTCATGATTAGGGGGTTGGATGAATGGATCCATTACGTGTAAATGACGCGTTGGCACATGTGGCCTCAGTCACTCCTTGAGGGGACAGCTTTGAGAATCTGTCCCTCGTCTGCTGAGTGAGTGTGTGGGCACTAAGCAGGGCTCTGATAGACTGTGTGGACACACCAAGTGTTAATAGCTGGGCATAATTCAGTCTCATTTGGCTAAAGCTCCACAGGCTCAGTTTTTCATGAGTCAGATTGGTGTGTGCAGCATTAGGCCAGTCCAGTGTGTGTGTGTGTGTGTGTGTGTGTGTGTGTGTGTGTGTGTGTGTGTGTGTGTGTGTGTGTGTGTGTGTGTGTGTAGGTGTGTGTGTGTGTGTGTGTGTGTGTGTGTGTGTGTGTGTGTGTGTGTGTGTGTGTGTGTGTGTGTGTGTGTGTGTGTGTGTTTGCATTTTCAAACTTAATGATGCACTTTAAACTACCAAATACTTGCAACGGCTGTTAAATTTGTTTTATGTTCATAATTTATCTATCTACCTGTTTAAATCAATGCAACCTTTCCAACCTTTCCAATTCCCAAATAACTGTCTTCATTTAACATTTTATGATATTTCAGCTATAAACTGCTATAATGTGGCATGTAGATGCATTCTAATAAAATAAATACTTGTGTGTGTGTGTCTGTGTGGACAGCAAGAGAGAGAGAAAGGGAGAGATGAATAGATACATTCAGAGAGAGAGAGAGAGAGAGAGAGAGAGAGAAAGGGAGAGAGAGAGAGAGGGAGAGAGAGAGAGAAAGAGAGAGCGTAGTGTGAGTGCACTGCAGTTATCATCACCGTGGTTGTCACCAAACAGACAGCCTTGTCAGATTTGTATTTCTAGGGGAGCCTAGGGAGGGGTGATTTTCTGGTTGAGGAGTCAAAGCAGGTATCCTGCCCTTTAGAAAGACATGGGTGGGACAGGGACAGGGACAGGGACAGGGACAGGGACAGGGACAAGGACAAGGACAAGGACAAGGACAAGGACAAGGACAAGGACAAGGACAAGGACAAGGACAAGGACAAGGACAAGGACAAGGACAAGGGCAGGGCCAGGAAAGGCGGAAGGACGGGGGGAGAAAGACAGGAATGGGGTCAGACGAGGCCATTCGACCAAAATTGGTAGTCAGTTGGTAGTCAAACCCCCACCCACCCCATCTGCTTCTCCCTTTGACTTCTCAAAGGAGGGAACGGAAATAGTTTTTAAAAACCCTTATTAGTCAGCGCTTTGTGTGTCACCTGGGGCATGCCGTAGCCCGAAGCTAGACAGACCCTCCGGCCAGAGGCCTGCTTGGCCAACTCAGAAATAACCTTACTACCCCCTGAAAACAAAGAAGAGGGGGAGGGGAGGATGAGAGAGAAAGATAGTTAGAGAGAGAAAGAGAGAGAGGGAGGGAGAGTGGAAGAGCGAGAGGCAGGAAAAGAGGGAGGGATGCAAAAGAAAAACATTTCATGTAATGTGTACCCTTCAAGCACTTGGCTCGATATGAGGCTTTTAGGGGAGATGAAGATGTGCACACACACACACGCACACACGCACGCACGCACGCACGCACGCACGCACGCACGCACGCACGCACGCACGCACGCACACACACACACACACACACACACACACACACACACACACACACACACACACACACACACACACACAGGATGATACTGTATATTTTCGGGAGGAGAACTTGCACCCTAAGCTTTGGGTCCCCTGAGCCTCTCTTAAGTTTGGTGTTTTTTTCACTCGACTGGAGCAGCATTTCTTAACATCCCCTAACCATCCCCTCCAACCCCCAACCACGTACGAGAGCACACTTCAGTTCTTAACTTCAGTTCTTAACATCCCCTAACTAACCCATCCACCCGTAACCACATATGAGAGCACACTTCAGTTCTTAACATCCCCTAACCAACCCCTCCTCCCCCGTAACCACGTACGAGTGCATGCTTCTCCCAGCCTATCCTGTAGTGCACTACCCTGTCAGGAGCTCTTGTAACATTCATGGCCCCGCACTCCCATCTCAGACCAGCCTCTTGGCAGTCTCCACGTTCTCAAACACACATTCACTCTTTCACTCACACAAACACACACACACACACACACACACACACACACACACACAGAGACACACACACTGACACGAAGAATTGGATGGCGTCTTCCTGATGAGAATCATGTTCCTGTTTTACGCCAAACAAGAAGTGCTTTTTTCAGACGTGAGCTCAAATGTGTGGGAAAGGACCGGAGGGGATTCTCAAGGGGTAGAGCCAAAGATGATTACGTGCATCACTGATGCAGAACAGACCCATGAATTTGATTGGTTTTGCCATCCGTGTATTTACAGTAATGTTGCACTGGAAATACTCCCATGGGGCAAAAGTTGCAAAGATAAACAGACCAGTGAGAATCCATAGGTTGACAGCTGTAGAATTTAGGTTTATGATATGGGATTTTCGTCAATCTCCATATACATTTTTAAAGCTATACATGAGCATGTATGTGTAATTGAGTCCTGATAATCTTTACATGTTTTTGTGTGTGTGTGTGTGTGTATGTGTGTGTATGTGTGTGTGTGTGTGTGTGTGTGTGTGTGTGCTTGTGTCTGTGTGTGTGTGTGTGTGTGTGTGTTTCAGCTCAGTACTTCGCGAGCACCATGATGATCGTAGGGCTGTCGGTGGTCGTCACCGTTATGGTGCTGCAGTTCCATCACTATGACCCGCAGGGAGGAAAGATGCCCAAAGTGGTGGGTCTCAGTGCCACCATGCAGCGTACCCCGATTCCTCGACGCCAAACCCCGAATCCTCACCCCCAAACCACACACCCACACACCCCGAAACCACACACCCACACCCCGAAACCACACATCCCGAAACCACACCCCCCCAAACCACACAACCACACCCCCATCCCTCACCCCCAAACCACCCGCACCCCCCCCCCCCCCCCCCCGCCAAACACACACCCACACACTCGATCCCTCACACTCGATCCCTCACACCCACACACCCACACCCCGGAACCACACACCCACACCCCGAAACCACCCTCCCCCCCAAACCAAACACCCCCAAACCACACAACCACACCCCCATCGCTCACCCACAAACCACCCCCCCCCCCCAAACACACACCCACACTCACATCAGGGTGCCCGCGGCCAAACCAGTCACAGATCCCACTGCTGACTTGGGTTGTGATTATTCGATTTTGTAACAGTCCCTTCTCATGTGAAATTTAACAAAGTGGCAATGATGATAATGGGGTTTTTAATAATGATTAATTAATGATTGCTAAATTATGATCTGCTAATGGAGATGATGAAGAGATACAAGCAGGGCATTGATGCTAGTATGATAAAGATGATAGATGGTGACATGTCTGTTGTCTTGAAAAATAAAGTGATTAAAAACAAATGAACATAACAATGAGGATGTAGTTTATTGAGGATTATAAAGGTTAAGATGACAATTAGGATGACAGTTGTCATAGTGACAATCATAATAGGAGTGAAAATATTACAGGCATGGTGTGGATACGCACTGATGAGGACAATGACTGGAATGATGATGATCAATAATAATGATGGTGGTAGTGGTGATGATGCTGACAATGACTATGATGTCAGAAAGAAAGTAATAGGAATGTTTTGGATATTTCACTGATGATGATAATGATGATAGTATTGATGATAATGATGATGATGATGATGATGATGATGAACTGTGCCCTCTGCCCTTCCCCTTTTCTTCTTTAGGTGCGAGTGGTGCTGCTAAATTGGTGTGCCTGGTTCTTACGCATGAAGCAGCCAGGTGATGACCTCAAGCAGAAGCAACAGCAGCAGCAGGAACAGCAGCAGGCACAGCAGCAGCAGTCCTCCAGCTACAAGTACCGCCATCCGCCTGCCCACCACTCCAGCTCCAGCAGCATGGAGATGGGCACCATACCCGGCCTCACCCACCCACTCCACCCGGCGACGCTCTCCCAGGCCCCCACGCCAACGGGGGCCAGCAACGGCACCATGAACCTGTACTTCAGCTACCACACCCTGGACGCCATGCCTCCAACCTGCCAGCAGCAGCAGCAGCAAGCCCTCAGCACCGACTCTGGGATGGTGCTTGGCGGTTCCCGGTGCATCGCTGGGGGGGACGAACGGGACGTGCCGGTATCGGCGGCGGTGGCGGCAGCGCTGCTGGCCGAGTGCTCGCCGGAGATCCGCCGCATCCTGGACGAGGTGACATACATCGCCCAGCGGTTCCGCGAGCAGGACCAGGGCGAGGCGGCGTGCAGCGAGTGGAAGTTCGCCGCTGCTGTGGTGGACCGCCTCTGCCTGGTGGCCTTCTCCCTCTTCTCCATCATCTGCACCTTCTCCATCCTCATGTCCGCGCCCAACTTCCTCGAGGCCGTCACCAAAGACTTCACATAAGGAGAGGAGAAAAGAGGAGAGAAAAGGAAAGGAGAGAGGGGGGAGGAGAGGAGAGGAGAGGAAAGGAAAGGAGAGAGAGGGGAGGAGAGAGGGAGGGAGAGGAGAGGAGAGGAGAGGAGAGGAGGGGAGAGGGGGGAAGGAGAGGAGAGGAGAGAAGAAGAGGAGAGGAGAGAGGGGGGGAGGAGAGGAGAGAAGAAGAGGAGAGGAGAGGGGGGAGAGTGTGTCGGGGGTGGGGTTGGGATAAGAGTGTGGGAGAGGCAGAGAGAGAGGGGATGAAAGAAAGAAAGAAATAAAGGAAGGAAGAAAGAAAGAAAAAATA
>NC_137925.1:20582654-20587654 GCF_963457725.1 Sprattus sprattus | reverse complement strand
GGTAAAAGTTTAATTTATCAGCTGGCCCCGATGGTCACCCTGATTGCTCTGATTGGTTGTATGTCTATCCAAATGAGAGAAGAGGCATTTTTTTCCTGGTTCGGTTGAAACACGCCCCATAATCACAACCCAATGAAGCAGTATCAGACTCATATTATTAAGTATGACAATGTCAGGCTATTGTTCTCCCTTTGTCTGTCCCTCTTTTCCTCTCTCCCCCCATCCCTCTTTTTCCTTGTCTCTCCCCTTCTCTCACCCTAAACTTATATTCTCCACCTCTATCTCTCCCTGTCTCTCCATCTGCCCCTTCTCTCGGCCCACCTTGGTGACCCCCTCCAGCTCCCAGACGTAGCACCCAGAAGCAGAGGGGGACAGCAGAGCAGAGTAGGCCACAGAGGCACAGGGAGCAGGGCTGGAAGAGAGAGAAGGGCACAGGGGTACAGCGGGGCTCGGTGGGGCTCGTGGGGCTGGGGGCTGAGAGAGGGTGCACCTGGGAGAGGAGGGTGAAAGAGGCAATAAATCCCTCAAGGCTGTTCTTTTTTTTCAAAGTCAGTGGCTAAAGTTGTTATGGCATCATTACAGTTGTGCGGGCACAGGCCACCTCGTCGGCACACTTTGAGTTATGAGCCGGACAGGCCTGACTGAGCGAGCGAGTGCGTGAGTGATGAGGGAGAGGGATGACAGGAATTTACTGCCCCCTCGCTCCCTGTAGCAAGGGGGAGGGGGGGGGGGGGCAGACGACTGAGGGGAGTTGACATCTACCCCCCCACCTCAGCTTTATGACTTTGACGCATCAGATATTGCAGAATGGTTATTGTTTTCCTGGCTGAGTAAGAATGGCTCAATGGTGTTTTGAGCCCTCAACTTCGACTGCCAGGCAGCGGCTGCCTGGAAGGTGGTTCCGCCCCCAAAACTCTTATCCAATCAATTTGCTTCCCAACTCCAAACCTCTGGTTCCGCCCCCAAACCTCTGGTCCAATCCAAACACTTTGAGCCCCAATTCAAACTTTCTGTATAGTGCTCTCATTCCAGCTCCAACTTCATTCCACCTCTCAGCAACGAGTGAAAGCTCCAACTTTACAAAGGTATGTAGCTAATATATTTCTATTTTAAACATGAAATGGCTAATTGTGTTTGCTTTAGGGCTGTACATGTAAGATGGGCCAGCTAATGTTATGTTTAGCATGCAATATGTTAACCATATTTAAAGATAGATCGTGCTAATCTTAGCTGTGGTAATGTCTTTTCAACCTACTAGCTAGCTCAATCTGGTTAAAACATTAGGTAACAGTAAGCCTACAAAGTAAGATTTATTACTGTAGATTAATCACTGTATAAAATGGGCCGGCTAATGTTATCTATACCATGCAATATGTTAACATAAAGATAGATTATGCTAATCTTAGCTGTGGTAATGTCATTTCAACCTGCTAGCTAGCTAAATCTAATTTTAGCTGTGGTAATGTTATTTCAACCTGCTAGCTAGCTAAATCTGGTTAAAACATTAGGTAACAGTAAGCCTATAAAGTAAGATTAATTACTGTAGATATGTATTTAAGTGATTAATTACTGTAGATATGTATTTTAGTGATTGTTAATGGTTAGTGGTTATCTTTCAAATGACGTTGAGCTGCTTTGGAATAAGGGTAACTCTCAGGCAGCCAATTGGTTTTAGATACCTGTGAGGCACTTGATGTTGAGACTGGTTGACTACCAGGCTGCTTACTAACACTGGGTAACTCTCAGGCAGCCAATTGGCTTTGGGTGCCTGTGAGGCACTCGATGTTGATACGGGTTGACTTCCAGGCTGCTTTGGAATAAGGGTAACTGTCAGGCAGCCAATTGGTTTTAGATACCTTTGAGGCACTTGTTGAGACTGGTTGACTTCCAGGCTGCTTACTAACACTGGGTAACTCTCAGGCAGCCAATTGGCTTTGGGTGCCTGTGAGGCACTCGATGTTGATACTGGTTGACTTCCAGGCTGCTTTGGAATAAGGGTAACTCTCAGGCAGCCATTGATTTTAAAGAAGTGGCCATGCTGCCTGCTCTAAACCCCACTATGGCCACAGGGAGAGCCACGGAGTTCAAGTAATTTGCAATATTCCACATCCTATATCTGGGCTCTGACAGGTATAATAGACATTATTTATCCTGAATTTATGTTTTTATCTTTTCCTCCAGACAACAGCTCCAGCACCTCGCCAACCAGGTGTGCTCAAATGAGGATTTTGGACTCCTTACACTCACCTTGGGACCAGGAATGGTAGAGGTGGTAGTTGACGTTTTTAAAAAGTGTGTTGACACACACATCGCAAACATTAACAATAAAAATAAAAAAATCTGTTGTTTGTTGTTGTTAATTAATAAAATAACTAGATGTTCTACATCACTGTGTATGTGTATTGAATTGGAAGTGTATTGAACTTGGCATCTTGATTTAACTAGTCTGATCATTTAGCTAGCTGGGCCTGAAATGAAATAAATACATTTCAACACTTATTTCTACAGCTTCACATAAGGGTTTATTCCAGTAGAGTGTCACAAGTTAATGAAACCCCAACTTACATTCATTATTTTAAAAAAATGTATCATCAGAGGAAACACATGATGAATTGGAAGTGTATTGAACTTGGCATCTTGATTTAACTAGTCTGATCATTTAGCTAGCTGGGCCTGAAATGAAATAAATAAATTTCAACACTTATTTCTACAGCTTCACATAAGGGTTTATTCCAGTAGAGTGTCACAAGTTAATGAAACCCCAACTTACATTAATTATTTAAAAAAAATGTATCATCAGAGGACACACATGATGGAGGAGAGACATGACTGATGGGGTGTGACGTATTCTTTATTGAAAGGCCAAGGCCAAGTACAACACTCATACACACAGTAACCAAGTTGATACAGAATAATGTGAAAATGGTAAAAATCTAATTTCCTCAAAAAAATCCTCAGGAATATTCCCTTCAAGAATATCAAAGGATTGCTTGATTCTAGGGTCCCTTTCCTTCTTTAAGCCATCTTCGATTGATTTCAGCCAATTCTTCTCCATTGCCTGAAACGGGGAAAAAGTATGAAAACATAAGCCTATGACTCCCTGAGACACACATCCTAAACTATTTTATCTTGTGATGACCTGAACTGTAGGCTACATGGCCAGTGTTAAGCAGTCTAAAGCATAACGTTAATCCACCATGCCTAGATTCCTCTCCACTGGCTGTCACAAAGTCACCTGTATGAAGTCTATTAAAAAGCCTATTACAACAACTAGTGGCTGCCTCAGAGTTATCCTTATTCCAAAGCAGCCTGGAAGTCAACCAGTCTCAACATCGAGTGCCTCACAGGCACCCAAAGCCAATTGGCTGCCTGAGAGTTACCCAGTGTTAGTAAGCAGCCTGGAAGTCAACCAGTCTCAACAAGTGCCTCAAAGGTATCTAAAACCAATTGGCTGCCTGACAGTTACCCTTATTCCAAAGCAGCCTGGAAGTCAACCCGTATCAACATTGAGTGCCTCACAGGCACCCAAAGCCAATTGGCTGCCTGAGAGTTACCCAGTGTTAGTAAGCAGCCTGGTAGTCAACCAGTCTCAACATCAAGTGCCTCACAGGTATCTAAAACCAATTGGCTGCCTGAGAGTTACCCTTATTCCAAAGCAGCTCAACGTCATTTGAAAGATAACCACTAACCATTAACAATCACTAAAATACATATCTACAGTAATTAATCACTTAAATACATATCTACAGTAATTAATCTTACTTTATAGGCTTACTGTTACCTAATGTTTTAACCAGATTTAGCTAGCTAGCAGGTTGAAATAACATTACCACAGCTAAAATTAGATTTAGCTAGCTAGCAGGTTGAAATGACATTACCACAGCTAAGATTAGCATAATCTATCTTTATGTTAACATATTGCATGGTAAAGATAACATTAGCCGGCCCATTTTATACAGTGATTAATCTACAGTAATACATTTTACTTTGTAGGCTTACTGTTACCTAATGTTTTAACCAGATTGAGCTAGCTAGCAGGTTGAAAAGACATTACCACAGCTAAGATTAGCACGATCTATCTTTAAATATGGTTAACATATTGCATGCTAAACATAACATTAGCTGGCCCATCTTACATGTACAGCCCTGAAGCAAACACAATTAGCCATTTCATGTTTAAAATAGAAATATATTAGCTACATACCTTTGTAAAGTTGGAGCTTTCACTCGTTGCTGAGAGGTAGAATGAAGTTGGAGCTGGAATGAGAGCACTATACAGAAAGTTTGAATTTGGGCTCAAAGTGTTTGGATTGGACCAGAGGTTTGGGGGCGGAACCAGAGGTTTGGAGGTGGGAAGCACATTGATTGGATAAGAGTTTTGGGGGCGGAACCACCTTCCAGGCAGCCGCTGCCTGGCAGTCGAAGTTGAGGGCTCAAAACACCATTGAGCGTAAGAATGCAGTATGCTGAAGAGATGTCTGTCTGTTGTGTGACTCTTCCCCATGCTAGCTAAGGGGGGAAAAAATAATCTGTTTGTGGTCGATGGATGAATATTTATAGAGCACTTCTGTTGTTTCTTCGCTTGTTAAATCAATGACTGCAAATGAGCTGCATTGGCCCTTGGGGAAGAGGAAAGAAAGTTTTAAAGAGATTGTTCAGATAGTAGACAATAGATTGTAAAAACAACAGTCTGCCCTCTCCCTGAGACAATCAGCTATTCAGTGTGAGTGTGACAACATAGAATATATACACAATCACATACACACAGTCACGTATGCACATTAACATAAACACACAGTCACATACACACAATCACATACACAGTCACATACACACAATCACATACACAGAGTCACATACACACAATCACATATGCACAGTCACATACACACAATCACATACACAGAGTCACATACACACAATCACATATGCACAGTCACATACACACAATCACATACACAGAGTCACATACACACAATCACATATGCACAGTCACATAC
>NC_137925.1:20477654-20580154 GCF_963457725.1 Sprattus sprattus | reverse complement strand
CAATGGGTCATTGTTATCTTGGAAAATAAATCCAGGCCCATTAACAAGACTCCCAGAAGGTACCCTGTGCCTCACAAGAATGTAATGGTATACTTTCTTATCCATGATGCCATCAATTTCGCCAAAGTCACCTGTTCCTGAGGATTAAATGGAACCCAACACCATAATACTACCCCCTTCTTGTCTAACTGTTGGCAAGAGACACTCATTTTTATATCTCTCTCCCTCACTTCGTCGAACATACACTCTTTGCTTGTTGCCAGGTTATTCAAACCTGGACTCATCAGTCAACAACACTTTATACCAATCTTTCTTTGTCCATTTCTTGTGTTCTTTTGCAAATATCAGGCGTTTCACTCTATTTTTCTCTTTCAGTAAGGTTTCTGTGCTGCTATTCTGCCAAAAAGTCCTTTTTCTCACAGCTTCCGACGCACAGATCTTGAGGACACTATTGAACCATTAGTTATTGTGGTGCAGTTCTCGTGAAGTCTTTCTCCGGTCCTTTCTTTGGAATTCTGAGATGCTTCACTTGTCTGTCTGAAAGTTTCTTTTTTCAGCCTCTCCCCTTTCGGTTCTGGTGGCTTGGCAGTCCTTGGACTGCATGTCAAGTCCTTGGCTATGCAGCGGTAATTACAGCCAGCATCAAAAAGGGCCTTTAATCGAACCCGTTGCTCACTCATTAGCTCATTCTTCACCTTAGCCATGTTCAAAGAGCAACATTTGCTTCAAGACTGCCTCTAGAGGCTTTGGATCCATACCAATTGGTGGTGTGGCCTCAGTGACAAAACCCTGATGTTACCAATCACTTAATGCGGAAGATAGACCTTGTACATTCAAAAGAATCACCGAGCTGTGTCCTAAGACTCTTGCATAACCATCAATTTAACCACGATCACACCTGACAATAATTACACAAGTAATTTGGCTTCTTCTGTGAAGGAACATGATTGTGTGACATTGACAGTGAAATAGGCCTAGCTTGTTTTAGTACGGAAATTGACCTAAATCTTCTCATGATGGCTCTATTCTATGGTTTATAGAGCATAATGATGTCTTTGTAGGTATTTCATTAGTTTTAAGGGTATTTTAATGGCAAATTCAACAAAAACAACTGAAACCTCTTAAATATGCCTTGTGTTCTAACAGTTTTGGCCACCACTGTACGTACACACACATGCACACACACACACACACACACACACACAAATTCACTGAGAGAGACACACACACACACACACACACACACACACTGAGAGTAAGACACACACACGCTGAGAGTAACACACACACACACACTGACACAGTCACACACACACACACACACAGACACATGAGCCTCGGGAAATCCTAGGGTGTAACACCTCCACTGCTGTCACATTTGCACCAGCTTGTCCCCAGTCTAGAGGTTTAGACTCGGCTCCTCCTGTCTGGCACATACGCACACACACACACACACACACACACACACTGAGAGAAAGACACACACACACACACACACACACACACACACACTGACACAGTCACACACACATATTCACTCACGCACCTCCAGGGTCTGGTTCCTCTGTCTCTCTCTCTGCTAATAACATGGCAGCCATCCCCCTGTCTCATGTCTGCTAACTGCTATGTCTACCCCCTGGCTCAGTCTGAACCCCCTGGAGTAGGAGCTCTTTCCAAAACACACAGGTGTGAGAGAGAAGGTGAGAGAGAGAGAAAGAGAGGGAGAGAGAGAAAGAGAGAGAGAGGGGGAGGCACACCGGCGAGATGAGGATGAATAAGTGAGAAAGCTGGATAGACAGAAAGATAGAACTACAGAGAGGAAAACGCAGGTCAGAGCAATGGCAGGCCTCCCTTTGGCAATGAAAAAAACAGGTGCAAAGATTGACATGCTCATAAAACCTATTACCTGTTTTTAATTAAAAACAAAATAAACATGCTAACAGCTGTTAAACATTATTTCTACATTTGAACAGATAACATTTTCAGTTTAATACAAAAAAACAGATGTCCATCAGTTTTTTCTTTAACATAGATTTCATGAATAGCGAAATACTGTAAATTTTACTTTCATCAATCAGTTAAAATAGCTATCCCTTACCCATAAGCTAATTGGAAGATCCTTACCCTATTTTACAAAGTACAAACAAAGTAGACTATAAACTCACCACAGAAGAGCACCGCCATTCTTAATTTGACCAGGAGTTGTTAGTTAACGGTTCACGTTAAGTTTTTTCACCCTGAACTCACGCCCCACCCCCTGCTGTAACTTCACCCACTCACACACCCCCAACCCAACCCCTGGTGGCCCGGCCCTCACTTTGGGAACCACTGGAGAGAGAGAGAGGAAAGTGAGAGTGAAAAAAGACCAGGAAGGAAGAAAGATGAGGAGCGTGTGTGTGTGTGTCCCAAAGGAGAGCCCACAATCTGTGTGAGGACGGAGAAGAGGACCCTAGGGGCATGGGGAGGTGTCTGTTCTGTTGGACCGAAGCAGATTGGTGGCATCAGCAGCGGTGGCCACTCTCTAGGAGGCTCAGGTGCTCCACAGAGCAGGAACGGCCAGCTGAGGGCCACTTCTGACACACAGAAAAAAAACAGATAGAGAGAGACGATAGTGAGACGATAGTGTGTGTGTGTTGGATTGTGTGTGTGTGTTGTAGCAGGGCAAGAATGAACCGTAGGCAGAAGGGTAGTGAAAACCCGCCAAGGCAGGTATATTTATTTCTCTTGTTGAAGCTGGGTGTGTGCAGGTGAAGGCCCCTCGATGTGTTCAGTGCTCAGGGGGTGAAGGTCTCGGGGAATCAGCCCAGTAGGCCAGGTGCAGCTGAGGGGCTCACCGGTGGTGATATGGAAGAGACTGGAGGCCGGGAAGTCAGGCAGGGTTCGGCCGGTCGCGGGCTCCAGTCGTCGGGTTGGATCACCGTTTATGTGCTTTCTGTGCAAGGGAAAAAACACTGTGGTTAGCCAAACATCGAGCGCCCGTCCTTGAAGGCGTGGCTCCTTTTGTGCTGAGTAAACGAGGCCAAACGTGAGACAGGTTTGGGTGGTGATGAGTGGCTGCCAGCCGTGCCTCGTTGAAGCTGTCAAACTTGGCCATGTGCTTCTGTTGACCACAAAAGACAGGGCTCCACTGAAGCAGCCCTCTAGAAGGTGCTAAAGAGACTTGTGATGGTGTGAGCCTGGCACAACACCGACTTGAAGGCTGCCTGGCCACATTCCCCCCTCCAGGTGTTGAGCCGGGGCCACGGGAGGCTCTGAAGGAAGGAAAAGCAGAAGGTGCAAGTGACAATGAACACTGTTGGCAAGTAGAAGTAGCCCACCCTGACCAGCACCGAGACAACCCATCAGCATTAGCATTGGCAGTACCCGGCCGGTGCTCGACAGTGAATTGAAAATCCTGCAGTGCCAGGAACCATCTGGTAACACGAGCATTGGTGTCCTTGGCACGAGCCATCCACTTGAGGGGAGCGTGGTATGTTACCAGAGTGAACCTCCGGCCCAACAAATAGTAACGGAGTTCATGTATGGCCCATTTTACTGCCAAAGCTTCCCTCTCCACAGTAGCATACCTCTTTTCTGCTGGGCTTAGTTTACGGGACAGGTAAAGGACTGGATGCTCTTCTCCCTCGTAGTCCTGCGAAAGTACAGCACCCAGGCCGACATCAGATGCATCGGTACACAGTCGAAAGGGTCTAGAGAAGTCTGGGGTCCAGAGGACCGGCTCACGTGTCAGGGCTTCTTTTAGCTCCACGAAAGCAGCCTCTGCAGCTGGACTCCAGCAGACCTTTTCTGGCTGTCCCTTCTTGGTCAGGTCTGAGAGCACAGCAGCTGTGGTGGAAAAAGAGGGAATGAAACGTCGGTAATACCCAGACAAACCCAAAAATGGTACCTGGCGTTTGGTAGTTGGGCTAGGGAATTCCTGCACAGCCATGACCTTTGTTTCTTGAGGCTTGATAAGTCCTTGGCCTATTTTATACCCGAGGTATCGCGCTTCATTGAGGCCAAGGTGGCATTTGCACGGGTTTGCCGTCAGGCCTGCCTGGCGTAGGGCTGCAAGGACTTTCTTGAGCCTCGAGATATGGTCTGGCCAGCTCTCAGCATGCACCACCACATCATCTATATAGGCGGCAGCATATTCTCGGTGTGGTGCAAGGATCTGGTCCATCAACCCCAGGAGGCGTGCAAATCTCATGCTGGACGGTGTTGGTCCGGCCTGGGGTTGAGGAGAAGACATCCCGGTGTTGGGAAATCAGTTCCCGGAGCTCCTGTCGCTGGGCTGGAGTCAGGTCCTCACCTAGGTGAACCGGGGATTCTTCGACCTGGGCACAGGCTGTTAGCAGGGGGACTGGCTCGATCCATTGCTTGAGGAGGTTGACGTGGTAGGTCTTCACTGGATGCCGTGGACCGGGTTGTTGAATTCTATAGTTGACAGGCCCCACTCGCTCTACTACCGTATACGGTCCCTGCCAGGTAGCCAGGAATTTACATGAGGCCGAGGGTATCAGTACCAGTACTCGATCACCTATCTTAAATTCCCGAGGCTGGGCTGGGCGATTGTAGGTCTGCTGTTGGGCACGTTGGGCTTCCTCCATGTGGGAACGTACCAGTGGCATGACCTGCTCAATTCGATCCTGCATCTGCCGGACATGCTCGATGGTGGTTCGGAAAGGGGACGGTTGCTCCTCCCAGGCTTCACGGGCTACATCCAGAAGGCCTCTAGGCTGCCGGCCAAACAGCAACTCAAAAGGACTGAAGCCGGTCGATGCCTGGGGAACTTCACGAATGGCGAAGAGGACATAAGGGATGAGGAGGTCCCAGTTGCACCCATCTTTGTCCACAACTCATCTGAGCATTCTCTTCAAAGTTTGATTGAACCTCTCCACAAGCCCATCGGTTTGGGGATGGTAGACAGAGGTGTGTAGATGATGGATCTTCAAAAGGTCACAGAGTGCTCTGGTTACCTGCGACATGAATGGGGTGCCCTGGTCAGTCAGGATGTCCTTCGGGATGCCCACGCGGGTGAAGAACATGAAGAGCTCCCGGGCGATACTCTTTGCATTGGCTTTATGCAGGGGGACTTCGGGATACCTGGTGGCGTAGTCCACAATCACCAGGATGTGCTTGTGTCCTCGTGCAGATCTCGGTAGGGGCCCAACCAGATCCATACCAATTCTCTCAAAGGGCACATCGATGATGGGTAGAGGGATGAGCGGGCTGGGTGGTGGTCGGCGAGGTGAGGTGAGTTGACACGTGGGGCAACGTTAGCAGTAGTTCCTCACCTCAGCAGTCAACCCTGGCCAGTGAAAGCGGTCCCTAATCCGGGCTTCGGTATTCTGGGCGCCGAGATGTCCCGCCATTGGATGGGTGTGGGCCAGAGTCATGACCACATCAATCTTTGAACGAGGGACTACCAGCAGATCTCGGTGAACACCTCGACGGATGGAGCTGTAGTATAGGAGCCAATTTTGCACCTTGAAATACTGATCTGGGAGAGGTCCCCTCAGCCGTTTCTCCCCCTCGACCTCCAAGACCTCCTTCCAGGCATGTTTCAGGCAATCATCCTCCTTCTGTTCTCGAGCAAACTGGTCGGATCTCGTGATCTGTGAAAACAGCTCAGAAAATGGATTAGCAGCACCCTGTCCTCGCTCACCTTCTTCATCTGCATCAGAAGCTGCGTCTTGGGCCAGGAGAACCTGTCGGTCAGGATGCGGGGGCCGGGCCTTGGGTGGTCGGCGTGGTCGTCGGCCCGTGTGCCTGCTTCGGGGCCGGCTCCAGGCATCAGAAAAACCAGGCCAGTCGAGTCCAAGGAGTGCTGGCACGGGAAGTTCAGGTAACACTCCCACTGTTAGGGGCCAGGTCCCTGAGGCGTCTTTGACCTGCACCTGAGTGGCTGACACTTCACGGACATCCCGATGGACACAGGAGATGGGCAGCACAGCGCTCAGGTCAGGTGAGTTCTGCAGGATGTCGGGGTGTACCAAGGAGACGGTGCTTCCGGAGTCAAGCAAAGCTCGCACAGGTTGACCCTGAATGTGAACCAAGCGGGTGGGTGCCTGCGCCAGCTGGATGGTATGAATGGAACAGCCTGCCAGCCACCCCCTTGCGGCGGAGCGGACTACAGGATCTGTTGGCATGGGCTCGTCTCGGGGCGATGTAGGGTCACGTGGTGCCGATTGGTGACTCCCAGGAGGTGGTCGAGGGGAGGGTGCTCCCTGGTTTCTGTTCCCTGACCTTGCCAACGTAGCTCCTTGCTCGCTGTGACTAGGGGTGTAAAAAGCATTGTCATTTTAAATTGAATTAACTACAGGCCTATTTTTTGTTACCGTTTGCTGCTAGTGCACTTTTGCACTGATTTTGTTGAGTATTGTTATTCTATAGTGAATGTGGTATAGGCCTATTTTTGTTACTTAACACTTTGTACTTTGTACAGTACTTTTTGATGCAAGGCCTTTCAGAATCTATAACAGGGGCATTATTATTTTTCAGTGAATGAGGTTGTCATAGGCCTAGGTGGAGTACAACTTTTCTACTTCTGTTATTGGCTGTTGTTTCTCAAATAAAATGCATAACGATATAACAGCTTTCATTGATTTATTTCAAATCTGAAACATTGTCTAGCCTGTAAGGTAAAAAAAAGAACAAATTAATCGAATCGAAATCGAATCGTATCGTGGTGTATTCATGAGTATCGAAAATAATCGAATCGTTGGGTCAGGAAATCGATACTGAATCGAATCGCCATGATGGGTGTGATTTACACCCCTAGCTGTGACCATCTCGCATTAAGGAGTTGGTGACAATGGCTCGCTCCATGGCATCAGCCATCTCGGCTGGGGTTTCTGCAGCAGACTGGCTCACCATGCGGCGTTCAGGCTTGGGAAGAGCCCTCAAGAAGTGGTCCATTGCAACTCTCTCTGTGATTTGTTGCCCATTCAGTCGGTCGGGTTGTAGCCATCTTTGGGTGGTACGGATGAGGTTGGTCATCTGCACTCGAATGGGGGTATCAGGGGAGTAGGTCCAGGAATGGTATTGCTGGGCAGCTGTTACTGGGGAAAGCCCAATCCAAAGGAGAATCTCCTCTTTCAGGGTATCATAGTTCCTTGCATTGGCCAATGGTAGGGTTTGGTAGGCCCTTTGTGCCTCACCTGAGAGATAGGGGGCTAGGACGTCAGCCCATTCTGCCCGAGGCCATTGCTCACGGGCTGCAATTAGCTCAAAGGTGTAGAGATACGCCTCCACGTCATCATTAGCGGTGAGTTTGGTGAGGAGCTTACGTGCAGCATAACGGGCAGTCGGAGGTCCCAGACGTCCGCCAGGGTCTTGCATACGCAGCAGCTGTTGGGTGAGGGTTCCCAAGGCGGCTGCAATCTGCTGGGAGTCTCGTTGGCCCTGGACAAGTGTCTGGAGCAGTGCGTTCATCGTATCCCCGGCTCCCTCGGCAGCAGCAGCAGCAGGTCGGGAGGCAGTCCTCGGAAGTGGTTGCTGTGTTGGGTCCATTCTTATCCTGCCCGCATTCTCCACCAGTGTAGCAGGGCAAGAATGAACCGTAGGCAGAAGGGTAGTGAAAACTCACCAAGGCAGGTATATTTATTTCTCTTGTTGAAGCTGGGTGTGTGCAGGTGAAGGCCCCTCGATGTGTTCAGTGCTCAGGGGGTGAAGGTCTCGGGGAATCAGCCCAGTAGGCCAGGTGCAGCTGAGGGGCTCACCGGTGGTGATAAGGAAGAGACTGGAGGCCGGGAAGTCAGGCAGGGTTCGGCCGGTCGCGGGCTCCAGTCGTCGGGTTGGATCGCCGTTTACGTGCTTTCTGTGCAAGGGAAAAATCACTGTGGTTAGCCAAACATCGAGCGCCCGTCCTTGACGGCGTGGCTCCTTTTGTGCTGAGTAAACGAGGCCAAACGAGAGACAGGTTTGGGTGGTGATGAGTGGCTGCCAGCCGTGCCTCGTTGAAGCTGTCAAACTTGGCCATGTGCTTCTGTTGACCACAAGAGACAGGGCTCCACTGAAGCAGCCCTCTAGAGGGTGCTAAAGAGACTTGTGATGGTGTGAGCCTGGCACAACACCGACTTGAAGGCTGCCTGGCCACAGTGTGTGTTGTGTGAGTGCGTGTGTGATTGTGTGATTGTGTGTGTATGTGTGTGTGTGTGCGTGCGTGCGTGCGTGCGTGCGTGCGTGCGTGTGTGCGTGCGTGCGTGCGTGCGTGCCTGCGTGCGTGCATGCATGCGTGCGTGTGTGTGTTAATGATACTGATATGAGGTCGACCAACCATTCTGTCATACTGAAATGTCATGGCCACAGTATTTGTTTGTTTGTTTTTGGGCACGGCAATTGCAGAGAGAAAGGGGGGGGGGGGGGGGGGTTATAGGTGATCTCACATCTCTTTCAAGATCTCTCATCCTGAAAATCTAACAAGTCTTGTGTGAAACAGCTTTACTCCTCCATTCTTCCCTTATCACCTCCTGTTCACTTAAGCATTTACTTTTTTGCTCCTAAATCTCCATGGCATTTGTGTCATGTTGAATTAGAGTCTGAATTGCTTAATTTATTTTAGTTGCTTCTCCTTAATCTACTGTTGCGTAGGTTACAACCTACCCCACAAGCATTTTCCAAATGAATAAATGTGGATTTAAATATATGTAGTGGCTTAAAGCCATTGTCTCTGTACACAACTGTGAACTGAACCATTTAGAACTTACAGACAAAGCAGCATCTCCGCAATTTTAGATCAAAAGACAGATTCATTGTAACTGCATGAGAATACGACAGATTACAATTCATCTTAAAATAGCGTAATGTTGGCACGAAATACAAATACCTGCATGGTGGTCTGAGACAGTGCCTACACATTCACACGCAGTCATCACTTTTTACCAAGAGAAAAGAGAGAGAGAAGAGGAAATTGGAAGGGAAGATGAAAGATAGGAAGACTAAGGGTGAAGTGGTAACAGAGATCACAACTGGGATTATCTTTAAAAGGCAGGGGGTTTGGTGTGGCCTGGAGAGAGAGTATGGTCTTCACACTGTTCCAAGGGTTTTAGGGTCGCCTGGAGAGCGAGAGTATGGTCTTAACACTGTTCCAAGGGTTTTGGGGTCGCCTGGAGAGAGAGAGTATGGTCTTAACACTGTTCCAAGTCGACAGCATGAGGGCACTTAGAAGACCATTGATCAAGCCTGCATGCTTATGCTGCTTTACTACAACGCAACAGATGAGATGGGCCAGAGACATTACAGTAGGAGATGTGTGAAAGATGTGATGATAAATGCGGGGACAGTGTTTCCCTGTCGAAGCGTCCTTCAGCAAGACACTGAACCCCCAATTGCTCCTGATGTGCAGTGTGCCATCAGTGTAAAAATGTAAAATGTGTATACATCCTTGTAAGTCGCTTTGGATAAAAGCGTCTGCTAAATGACGAAATGTAAATGAAATGTAAATGCAAGAAAACGCGCTCTCACACACACACACACACACACACACGCACACTATTTCAAGAAAAAACACATTGACATCTTTCTAACATGACTTCAGAACATTTTTTACCAGAGTACATTTAGATGACATTACCACACACACAATCTTTTAATGTCTTTCTATGTGGCATCTCTGGCACCATCAAGTGCATCCAGCTGGATGACTTTCTACTACATTTACACTGTTTATCTACCTCATGGGAGGCATATAGACGAGATGAGAATTTCGAGCTGTTATTGACGGATCTATCATGCAGAGAAAACCAACACTGCTTATAACAGCCTGATGTTAAATGGCACATTTAAGACGAGATCTATATTAAGGGAGGTGGAGTGAGTTGCATAGTAATATTTTTTGGGGAGTAATAAAGAGCACATGGTGATGCATGGGGTGAATGCTTTTGGCTCAAATATGAGTCTGTACTCTTTGCTTGATATAAGAGAGAGTTCATGCAGAATATATTCTTCTGTGTTTAGATTATTTTAGAGACGGTTTGTTTCAAACTGCGTGTGGCACTCACGTGCGTGTGTGAGTGTGTGTGTGTTTGTTTGTGAGTGAGTGTGTGTGTGTGTGTTTGTGTGTGTGTTTGTGGTTGACTCAATGCACAAACCTGGAACCAGGTGCAGATGAGAGGGAATTAAAAATAGAGCACCTTAAAATACCCACAGAGCAAGTACGAGCGCACGCACACACCTTAACCGCACGCACACACGCCCATGCTCACAGGCAAAGCTCTTATTTCCTCTTCCCCCACGACTAACGCACTAGGAAATGTCATGTACCTGGTACATGTATCATCCTGCAGTGTAAATATAAAGGAGAATATATTGCACTGATCATTTCTCTTTTCCACTTTATCTGATCTGACTCTTGAGTGAAAACACCAAGACTCACATTATGCCGACTGTTTTTGTACCTCAAACAATAGAGCAAGTTCCTGACAGTGGCGCACGTTCGCACACGTTGATATCAAGTACACTTTACCGATACGGTGACTTTGGATAAATATTTGATGTTCTCTGTTTATGAAAATTCATGGCACATGATGGCACAAATTGAATGAGCTATATCCATTTGCAAATGACAGAACTACTACAGGGCTTTAATGGCTACTGGGTCAAAGAGGTGAGCCACTGCAATTTTGCATGTACTTAATCTCATATGGCATATTGCACTGGTCTCCAGGAAAAAAAAACAGACCTCATTTAGTGTATTTGGGTTCTATCAAGCATTAAGTTAACAGCACTGCGAAGGCTGTGCAGAAGGGTTACAAAATGTCAGACTTTGAAACCACATAGTTTTATTAAACTCAAATCTGTTTAAATCTTCTTTTTTTTTTTTTTTTTACAAACGTGCCCAAAGAAGAGGAAAAAACAAACTACTACACACTTAGGAAAGCAAACAATATCAAGTGTTAAGCTCTATCTCCCTCTTGTGGTATAAGCAGCACATTACGATAAACCAGGTTATGTTATACATATTCAGTGCCTTAACGAGTTGAACATAAAAAACACAGAATTCTCTTGGGTTTGCCTTGAGATGAGATGGCATTCTCTGGCAGGATATTATTTGACCTCTTATTGACCTTCAAGTCACGGAAGGAAAGCTCCTAATGGATCTGTATGGTAACAGGCAAAAGAATAATCACTAAAATCAAGGGTGAGTATTGGTGTGAATAATTAAATTAGTGCTTTTGTGTAGGTCCATATGTTCTCATAGACACTTAAGAACTACAATGTAATGAGCATGTATGTATGTATAGCAACACAGTATAAAACAAAGGTGCTGGATCATATCTGTGGGTTGCCTGTTAGTGTATTGTACCTAACCATCTCACAGTACCTATCCTCAACTATGTTGCTCATCTGTGCTGTTGACTGTAATAGTCATTACATAAGGGTATCTGGGTTTGACTGCTAATCAAAGCTGTGGCTACATGCTTTCATGGGAGCTGTGACATCAAACTCGAACCTGCTGCTTATGGCACCACGTGCTGACAGGGAAGTACCCATCTGAAATCTGCTTTCATACAAACTTAAGTCTTTGAGCAAATCTTTGAGCTAAAGTATTCCAAATACCCCAGACGGCCGTCATAGTGTTTCAAGAGAAGTACAGCAGTAGCTAGCTTTACTTATGTTAGCACATAACATCTTATATAATTTAGAAAGAAACAAATTAAAATGGTTGAGTGTTTCTATGCCCAAATCCCACTGGGGCCGCGGCTTCCTACCCTGGCATTCCAACACTGGCATGACCGCTAGAGAAGAGAGGTGATGAAGGCACAGACTGGACAGGTAACCCTGAAAACTTCAGGAGACGAACATTAGGGGCGATAATGCCTATACTACACTCCTCAATCACGCACTGCCATCCTTCGCCTTCTCTCCCTTCCCACCCTTGGCCCGTGGCATCCGGCCCATGTTGTAAAACTCAGCGTTGGGCCTCATGTCTGTGAGGTGGGCCAGGCGGTTGGACATGGCGAAGAAGGCGGCGATGGCAGCGATGTCCCAGGCGTCCTCGCGGTCCAGACCGTGCTCTTCCAGCGCTCTGAAGTGCTGCTCCGAGACGTTGTCGCTACGGCAGACGGTCATAGCGAAGTCCAGCATGGCGCGCTCCCGAGGGCTCAACTCAGCTGTGCTGTAGTTCACTGCCACCTAGGGGACAGAAGCAGTAACTGCGTGTTTGTGCCATTCATTAACAGGACAGTTATATAAGTAACAGCAAGTGCTCTTGCAATAAAAGGTTGAGCCGTTTTTAATGAATGCTTCTGTTTAAAATGCAGGGGCACAGAGGCTAGGTAAACATTTGTGTGTGTGTGTGTGTGTTTGTGAGAGAGAGAGAGAGAGAGAGAGAGAGAGAGAGAGAGAGAGAGAGAGAGATGTGTGTGTGTGTGTGTAAGAGAGTGAGAGAGAGAGAGTGTGTGTGAGAGTGAGAGAGAAAGAGAGAGACAGAGAAAGAGACAGAGTGAGAGACAGAGTGAGAGTGAGTATGAGAAGGTGAGAGGTCTGACTTTACCTGACCTGCTAAGTAGGGCTTTTAAAGTAGATGCCAATGCATGCAGTGAAATGTTGCTGTATAGTCAGTCATTGATTTTGAGCACAAGCCATTTCAATTGTGAGAGCACTTCAACACCTGGCCTTGCCCAAGATAAGAGTTACAGAACTTTTGAAGTATGGCCTGGTGTCAGCCATTTTTGGCAAGTGTCATATTTGGAAAAGTTGCAACTCACTCCACGTATCCTTAATCTAAAGTGCTCTTTGCAGTGCTCTCAATGATGTGCCTTCGCTCTGTGTCATGCCCTGAATCACAGTTTTGTAAATAATCTGTGTGTGTGTGAGTGTGTGTGTGTGTGTGTGTGTGTGTGTGTGTGTGTGTGTGTGTGTGTGTGTGTGTTTGTGTGTGTGTGTGTGTGTGTGTGTGCGGCCGCGCGCGTGTGTCTGTGTCTGTGTGTATGTGTGTGTGTGTGTGTGTGTGTGTGTGTGTGTGTGTGTGTGTGTGTGTGTGTGCGTGAGAAAATACAAACCTGATCTGCTAGACCGGGTTTCTTGGAGAAGATGCGGTGCAATGCACTATGGGAAATGACACAGTACAGGCAATGATTGTGGGCACTTGTGGCGACAACAATCAGCTCACGATCCGCCTTTGACAAATTCCCTGCCGCCAAAAAGATAGGTTTCAACACATAGCACACAATGCTATAATCAACAATTTCACATAATATCCCCTTCTTATCTCAGTGCCAATATTTTTCACTACTTCATGAAATAAAAACAGTGTCAAATCTCACCTGTTTCTTTGTTCATAAGGGTATTGTAATAGGCAAAGAAGGCTCGGAATTCATCCGGTCTATGAGACAGCGCCTTAAACACGTTCGGGAGGAAACCACCCTGATGAAATAACGATACTCTAGTTATAGTTAGTTATAACAGAATAAATAGATTAACAGTCAACAAATATCAGCAAATGAGACGGAACAGCCTACCTTTGTTTCTACCTCATCCATGAGTTCCACTATGTCATAAGGCAGATCCTTCTTGTAGGGAACTGGGTAGCGGCTAACGTTCTCATTATTACCTGAGGAACTGCAGTACCTCAGGAGAGTAGCTGGTGTTCTATGATACACTTTGTCTACCTGTTGAATGGAGGACTACACACACAAACACCCACCCACCCACACACACACACACACACACACACACACACACACACACACACACAAACACACACACACACACACCCACACACCCACACACTCACACACACACACACACACACACACACACACACACACACACACACACATAAGCACACAAACAAAGACAGGAAGGTGGCAGAGCTGCTCTATCATTGAGAAATCCAAGTCAGTGCCACCACAGCAATGACAGCTATGTACAGTACTGTGCAAAAGTTTTAGGCAGGTGTGAAAAAATGCTGTAAACTAAGAATGCTTTCAAAAATGGAAGTGTTAACAGTCTATTTTCATCAATTCTTCATAAATTAACAAAATGCAGTGAAGGAACAGAAGAAAATTCTAAATTAAATCAAAATTTGGTGTGACCACCCTTTGCCTTCAAAATAGCATCAATTTTCCAGATACACTTGCGCACAGTTTTTGAAGGAACTCGGCTGGTAAATTGTTCCAAACATCTTGGAGAACTAACCACAGATCTTCTGTGGATGTAGGCTTCCTAAAATTCTGCTGTCTCTTCATGTAAACCCAGACAGACTCGATGATGTAGAGATCAGGGCTCTGTGGGGGTCATACCATCACTTGCAGGACTTTCTGTTCTTCTTTAAGCTGAAGATAGTTGTTAATGACATTGGCTGTATGTTTGGGGTTATGTTCCTGCTGCAGAATACATTTGGTGCCAATCATACGCCTCCCTGATGGTATTGCATGATGGATTAGTATCTGCCTGTATTTCTCAGCATTGAAGACTCCATTCATCCTGACCAAATTTCCAACTCCACTTGCAGAAATGCAGCCCCAAACTGGAAAGGAACCTCTACCATGCTTCACTGTTGCCTGCAGACTCTCATTATTGTACCTCTCTCCAGCCCTTCGGCGAACAAACTGTCTTCTTCTACAGCCAAATATTTCTAATTTTGACTCATCAGTCCAGAGCACCTTCTGCCATGTTTCTGCACCTCAGTTTCTATGTTTTCGTGCTTAGTTCAGTCACTTGGCCTTGTTTCCTTGTCGGGGTAGAGCTTTTTGGCTGCAACTCTTCCATGAAGACCACTTCTGGCCAGACTGTAAATGTCTGTACCTGGGTACCACTGGTTTCTGCCAGTTCTGAGCTGATGCCACTGCTTGAAATCTTCCGATTTCGAAGGTAAATAAGCTTGATGGGTTTTTCATCAGCTGCATTAAGTTTCCTTGGCTGACCACTGCGTCTACGATCCTCAACGTCTTCTTCAAAAGAGCTTGAACTGCACATTTTGAAACCCCTGTCTACTTTGAAATCTTTGTCTGGGAGAGACCCTGCTGATGCAGTATAACTACGTTGTGTCTTGTTGCTGTGCTCAGTCTTACCATGTAAATGGATAAAAAATAAACATTTATTGTTTACATTTTTCAAAGCATTCTTAGTTCATAGCATTTTTTCACACCTGCCTAAAACTTTTGCACAGTACTGTATGTTTGGCAGGTGGCGGTCTTATAACTAATCTACCTGAATAGGCAAATGGTTTTGCCTTCTCTAATACATAAACAATACGTTTAATTAATTAAATAAAAATGCGCTTCAACGAATTAGGCTAGTTATACCAAACTATTTGCATTGGTTGAATACAGAACATGTCTTCTGAAGTAACACCTCTAGTTAAACAAACAGACCATCTCCACATGACGGGCAGGACACCTGAAAAAACTAGCCTATTAGTAGAACAACTGTGATCCCTTTACGATGACGTTTTCTAAAGGTTATATAGACCATTGAAGCCTATGCATTGAGAAGGTTAAGTTGCCTACTATTGATCCACTCCGTTTGTGAAGGTGGTCTTTGGGTTCGGTTATTTATTTTCCCTAGACGCATCCTTTTAGGACGTAATGGCAGGTATAATGGAAATCTGGTCTTACCAGGAATGCAATTTTAGCGGGACGAAATAACTTGAGTTTACGGCAACACGCCATTGCAATGTGATCGACTCTACTGTTCGCCAACAGTGTTTGGAGCCAGATACAGGATACAGATCTGACATTTCCTGGTTCTCCGATGCCTTCGAGGTCCAATCGCGGGCTGGGATACATGTAACGCCCACCGAATATAGCCAATCAGATTTACCATATTTCACCCAAGTCCGTATGCACATGGTTATTTCTGAGAGTCTTGTCTATTTAAGTTTCCGCTTTGTAAACACTGTAAAATCCAGTCAAACTAGCTATTCCACAAATTTGCATTTAACGCTATCACGTCTTTTTGCCTGATAACTCATCATGAGCTGGCATGTTCCATGGGATTTTTTGCCATGTTTTGAGGCGAGTAGATAACATTCCATACTTTTCAAGTGTCATCACTTAAGGCAAGTGTTACGTTCTGGTTTGACCAGTAGGATTGTGTTTCATCTCCAAAAACAACAAAATTACTTTTAATTCACCATGTATTTCTCTGTTAGTGTCAGGAGACACTATAACCAAACCAAAGCCCGCAAGCAAAATCCTGCAAACCAACAGTCATGGGTCAGGGAGACATACTGACAAACTATACTGTATTCAAACTGTGCTGAAAGTCAATATGGATGAAAGCATAAAAAAGAATGGTAACCAAATAGCCATGCAAATATAACCAAAAGCATTCAAAGAATCTAAAAACGAACAGCTCCCCTGGCGAAAATAATTAGCTATAACAAGCTTGTTTGGCATGACTGCTCAACACTCCTTGTCAAAACAATGGCACATTGTGGCAATTCACAGACATGCAAGTAATGCATGCAGTAAAGAGGGACTTCACAGTAAAATGTGTGTTTTTTTTAAGCTGTTAACTACATTATATGACTGTGATGAAACACAGCTGTTTCATGCTGGTGTTGGTGTTACTGTAATACTGAACAAAATGACCATTCACATTTTTTTCATTGTATGGGGTAAAACGGGCCTAACCCACCATCTTCTGTTTCAAATCACCCTGAACCTTGCAAGGCAGATGCTGATGTAGAGTCAACCCATTGGGACTCTACATCATGAAATGCATATTAAAAAAAAGAATGTTAACATCCGTTAATCACCCAATCTGGTGTTAAGAATGTTAACGCACCCCCCTCAGCCCCTTGCCCTCTTTTTAGCATTTTTTTCAAAATTATGCAGTGGGTGGAGTTAGGATCAGAGATGGGGATGAAGTTACATGAGAGTAACGTGAGAGTTTCATAAAGTGTGTAGAGAGCCAACAAAGTCCACTGTTTGAATTTCTTCCATTACCCTCAAAAACTTTGTTTTAGGTTGCTCTCTTTTTTCATCCCGGGAAATCCCTATCTCCTAATATGTTCCTCTTTCATCATTTTGATTTGAATAATCATTTTCAAACTATTTCCTCCAAATTTGGAAAACAAATCGAATTATTATGTCGCAAAGAAGCACTGTCTCTGAGTGCAGAAAGCAAAAAATGTCTTCCCCATTCTGAAGGCCAAACACCTACTGTAGTAACTACTTCTTTATTATCATAGTGTCACAGTGGACATTGTGTTTGGAACCTGACTAGTGTGGTTCACATTTACCGGCTCTAGAGATAGACATCGAGGTAGGGAACTACTGAAACAATTCAACACCACCATGGTGAGCATAAGAAATAGGCCCTGTCCTGGCATCTTCACTTAAAGTAACACTATGCAACATTGACACTTTTTGATGTATGGTTTTATAGGCAACTTGTTTTGGTACCATCCTCAAATTCATTTTGATAGCATATGGTCATGTAAAGGACAGATAAACAACTGTCTCTTTCCCTCTAGCCATCCAAGATATGCACTATTTAGATCTGTGTTTCCTGGAAGAAGAAAAGCTTGACATTGCCAGCTATACTGCCAAAAGACACCAGTCAGTGTGTTGGCAAGTGTCAACTGGGCTGTTGGTGGTGTTTGCAAGGTTTTTGCATGCCTTTTAGGTGGTTAGCGTGCTGCTTTTGAAACAGATCTCCTTAATGCTGCTTTAAACAGAACAACATTTATTGTTTATTTTTATTATTTATAGTTTTTTCTTTTCGGCTTCAAAATACACGAAATGCAGCACAACAGGGCTCCATGGTCCTCTTCATTCAAATGTTTAGTAAGTCCCTCATAATGCCAGAAATATCTGACTGCACATAAAAAAGACCAGGGAGAGACGAGGTGTCTTTCAGCCTATAAGCCACAATGCCAATCTACGTATTTTTTAGAGATTTACTGAAGCAGACAGTAATGATAAAGACAGGAAATAACATCTTATTAACTGTCTCTTTAATTACTTCACATATAGACACTGGAGAGATAATAGGATATATCTTAAGACAATCAGGACCCAAAACCTGACAGGATGTATTATATATTTAGTACCCACACAGTATTGCTTAACTATTAACTTGTTGAGAAGTTAAAAGTGGCTGATGAAATGAAAATCATGTTGAGATGAGACTTTATTATTATAAAATTTATAAAAAAAATGATTATTCCCTAAGAGCACGGTCCAAACGGCTGAAGTGGCCATGTCTAGGCCACTGGCCCTCAGATGTGGAGGCACACCAGGACTTGTCCTGTATGCCCAAAGGATAGTACACTGAATAAAGGCCAACTCAGCACTCTTGCAAATCCAACATTGGATACTTAACTGATTTTATTTCCAACATAGGTAAGTTGGAATACACTTACCTTGATCATTAGAAAAGCCCTATTGTCAGGTCCTTAACTATGCGTTTCTAACTTCCCTAACGAATGTACTTAACATGTGCCATAATACACGTTGTGACATACTCTGCATCCCCATTCATTAATGCAGAAAGGTACGGTTTCCCCTCTTCATGAGTTCCTATTGCGTGAGTGGACAACCCCCGTGCGTGAAATTGGGCCAATGACAGGCCGCGTATTGGTCTCCATGTTACCCGGGAAGAAGGGCGTGATTTGCTATTTAAACCGGTCACATCCCACACGGATTACATAGGTTCCCTAAACGCCTTGCCGTACAGGACTGAAACGAGGACACTCTCAGGTATGAAAATGTACTGATTTGGAGAACTGACATGACCATTTCATGTGCCTATGACGAGACTTATAGTATATAACTAAAGTGTTGCCAATGCATAATTTAGCCTATAGGCAAAGGCAGTATCGTTTTGGTGATACAGATTAAAGTGTCTTCCGACTACATGGTGATAGGCTTAGCAGGTAATGTATTAGGTAAAACGCTATCACGGTATTAGATGTACTTTATGCTTTATTTAGTTGGTGTTGCCATTCTGGGCGTCTTTCGAATCATTGCTCTCTTCTGCTGTACCTGACAAGTGTTCATCTTGTAGCAAGAGCAGTTTAGGCTACCGACCACTCCTTACGCTACTGGAGCGCATCGCGAAGGATGGCAAGACTTGATAGGGCTGCGCGCATTGCATACCACAGACACGTCGAGTTATCCCTCTTTTTTCTGTAACATGCCTAGACAAGTTATTTTGCTGCCAAAATGATGATGCACGGTAATCACGTAGGTTAAGGTAAGGATTGCATGCCAAAGCTTTTTAGATGATGGGGGTGGTATGGCTAATCGAAAGAAACGGAACATCAGGTCCGTGGTTTTAGGGTGGGGTGGGAGATCCATTCCTGCGTTGATTAATCCCATGACACAGAATGTAAGTACTTGGCGTACCCCTTCACGATGTCAAACAGCACATCTGAGGAAAAAGACAAACAGACAGCTTGAATTAAATCGAATTTTACGCATTAGCCAATAGAACACCCATAAGCAAACCTTATATATTAGTTACGCGTCCTTGTTAACACACCCACTCATTGCGCCAGAGCGTTGTAGATAAGTTGGAACAGGGAGGTGGTGTGTGATAAGATTTTCCTGAAGAGAAACCCAACCGTGAAATGAATGCAAGGTGAACACAGAACACGTCAGGGCCGTGCTGCTTACAGCAGGTTTTTTTTTTTTATACATAACGCTGAACAAAAGACCAGTGTGCTGTCACAAGACCGCATGGCAGTGTTACCATGGCTTGACACTCAACTATAGACTAATAGTACCCTTTCCTCTTTTCATGATTTGAATTCAGATGTAAGCAGAGATCCAACAAATGATTATTTTGGTGGTTTGGTTGAAAATGATTTGAATAGGCATGTGTGTTTAAATTAGATGTGTCCCTTGCCATCTTTGCTGCACAACACTACACATCTCAGTGTAGTGAAAGTGTGGGGATGCAGATGTTAACAAACACTGAAATATGAGATCTCATGACAAGGGTAGATGGCACATGACTTTCACATGTATTGAAAACGTCAACGACTCCAGTAAGTTCTGCTTTTTTTCTTTTTTAAACACATTGCAAAAGTTCAGCCAGACTGTTTGTGGCTGAGAGGGCAGAGTGGGAGAGACAGAGGTGTGGTCACCTTGCAGCTAAGAACCTTTGGAAAAAAAAGTCTACAGAAAGTCAGATAACGCCTCAACACCCTTATGACGTCTGAAATAATGAGAAAGATAAACTGGCCTCTCCAACATCATGGAAACCTTGAAGTCACCTTGAGTTTTGGCTGTTGATCAAAGCTGGTGGCTGGTTTTCTTGCTGGGGTAGTTGAGGCTGTCAGGTGCTTTGTTTGCTATTTGGCTGAAGTGTAGCACTTAGGTCTAGCGCCATAACTCATTTTTTGGGAGGACGTTTCTGCTCGATTGTTTCAGATGAAACATTCAAGACAAAAAAAGGCCAGCCTTCCTGTTTAAAGATTGTTGAAGTGATCTACCATTCACTACCCCCTTTCTCCAGGAAATGTGCAATATGGTTTCAGTAGTAACAGCCCAGCCTGTGCTTGCATTCCCTAGTCCTTCCATGACCCGGACTTGTCGAGTCTTGTGGCAGGACATGCTTTAGCGCTTGAGTCACACCTTAATACACACCCTCTTTGACCTCTGACCTCTCCTCCACAGCCAATAGCCAAAATGAGTGACAACAACCCCGTCCAACAGGAGGTGCAGACCTTCGACAAGAAGTGTCTGAAGAAGACCAGTACAGCAGAGAAGAACAGTCTTCCAACCAAGGAAGGTGAGTCTGGTGGATTTGTCTCAGGTCTCCCACTGTGGTTCCTCTATGAACGTCTCTTTCCGAACTTTCACTTCTGGATGTCCCGTTGCATGTTCCGTTAGGGAGCTTGCCAAAGCAAAAGGCACTTAACATAAATCATCAGACTGTAAGAAATAAACAGTTATCGCCAGTTTCCACTCACACACACACACACACACACACACACACACACACACACACACACACACACACACACACACACACACACACACACACACACAAACACCTACACACACCTGAGTGTGTACTGGGAAAGGCGGGGGCCTTGTGTGTCCTCTGTTCACCTCCTTCCTCTCTTAAGTACACAAAGGATTGGCTTGCATTGTGTAGCCACACACCACATCCCCACCAAACTGGCTTTGGTCTTTCTTTTTTTTTTTCTTTTTTTTTTTTTGTTGTTGCTCCCTCTCCAGCTTCCTGGTACGGAGAGGTCAAAACAGAAGTGTTGTGCAAGTGTCCAGTTTGAGTCAACACCTCACTTAATTGGGGTTGCAATCTTTAGTCTTATCTTGTCGTCTCCGTTTGTAGGTAGTCCTGTCTCAAGCCAGACATAGGAAATAACCTGCCACTGACTGAGCACGGAGGAACGTTTAACCTTAAGGACCAGTCAGTGCTTGTATGACTGAGGCATTGCACCAGAGACACTGCATTAGAAAGGTCTTGGACTAAGCGAGTACAGGTTTTTTTTCTAGCGAGGTTGCTGCAGTTGCAGTAGTACCCCGTGCTATGCACAAGCACAGTCATTCATGTGCTCAGCCTGATAAGTCACACATTTGCTGTTGTTGACATTTTTTCTAACTGACAGGCAATGCTTTATTTGTCCCAGCAGTCAATGGCTTATCCCTTCTCCCAAAAACATCACTCAGGTCATTTACCAGAAAATACAATTGCGTGATAGAGTCAAATTAAAGGAAAATTAAGGGTGAAATGATAAACAGAGAGTGTTTGTGAGTGAGAGAGAGAGAAAGAGAGAGAGAGAGATAACTTTGCATGCTACATGCAACATTTTGCGTCACCTGAAACTGACATCTAAAGATAGTCAGACTTCCTCCACATAGGTTGGTTTTAATCACGGAAATGTGTCCTGCAACATTGTGGAACGTCTGCTACACTAGTCGTCAGGGAAGCTGAAGGAGACTGCAGTGCGCAGAAAGAGGAGAGCGCAAGCAAGGGAAAGAGAGAGAATGAAAAAGAGAGGGGAGAGACTGAAGAGACAGAAACACAGGAAACACGAGAGAAGATAGATTACCAGAGTGAGTGGGACGTGTGAGAAGAGAGAGAGAAAGGTGAGAGAGTGCAGGAGAGAGAGGGAGAGCAAGAGAGAGTGAGTGAGGGAGAGGAAGAAGCAGCTGTGTTTAATGCAGTGGAGTCTCTCTCTGTCTCTTCCTTTCCCTCTCTCACTCTCTCTTTTTCCCTCCCTTCTCTCTCTCTTTCTCTCTCTCTCTTCCTTTCCCCCCTCTCTCTTTCTCTCTCCCTCTCTCTTTCTCTCTCTCTCTCTCTCTCTCTCTCTTTCTCTCTCTCCCTCTCTCTCTTTCTCTTTCTCGGTTAAACACAGATACAGGTACTCAGCACTCTGCTGCAGCAGCCAGTAGAAGAGTGCTTACATCAGTCCAGATCTCTGTCAGGGAGTTACCCTTTAACCCTTCCAATGCTGGTGCCCTTGACCCATTAGGGTTCAAGTTCACAGATCTAGTATTGCGTGGACAGCAACCGGGTTGCATGATTTAAAAAAAAAAAAAAAAACAGAAAGAAATGAAGATAGGAAAGAAAGGAGCGGTGGAATGTCAGCACAAGTGGAATGAATCAAAAGTTTAATAATTATTTTAAATTGTCAGTAGGAGAGAAATGGTGTCTCGTGGCACCTATCTGAGATCTGTCTGGACGATAGAGACGCGATCAATAGCTTCGATCACGTCCCAGTTATGCCTTTGTTTAAGTCAATAATATTTTCTGTGCCCAGATTCCGATAGGCAACGCATTGATTTAGTTAAATTATATCAGGATGACTGCCGTCAGGTATGAAGGGATTATTGTTGGCCGTTGTGGTCTTGGAGTAGGGTACTGCTTTCCTTCAGCATATTATATATTAACTTCAGCATGGAGGCATATTGATCATCTGCACTGATGGACCACTTAGTTTTTTCCACATCTTTCATTCTGCAACTACATACAGTGTGTGTGTGTGTGTGTGTGTGTGTGTGTGTGTGTGTGTGTGTGTGAATGAAGGCTTTGGAAGTTCTCCCCACAAATGTATGACTTTAATTTTGAAACATTCATGACTTAATGTGTGTTCTGATGGCGTCCAATTCTTTGCAGACATCGAGGCGGAGAAGAAAGCGGTGGCGGAGTCCAAATGAACCAGTGATGTCTCCTCACCTGGACCAATCCCCGTGTCCCCCCCCACCTCGTCTTCCTCTCCAGTTAACAGACTCCTGCTTGTCCATCACGTCTGCTTCTTTGCTGTGTATGCATCTTTCATCACTAGAGGCAGTTTCATTTTGGTAGGAACCACATGATAACATTGGGTGGGCTAGGCCCAGGTTCAGAAGAAGTCATGTATAATGCAGCTATATGGTAGAATACACAGACTCATTTTTATGTGAATGAATGCGAATGTGTACAAAGAAATTAAAAAAATCAAACTGACGTGGGAGTAGCCAAATTTGTGAATCGAGCCGATTAAGCACAACCATAGCACACCCTTCTAACCTACCAGCTCAACCTGTTCTGCTTCCTCTCTGCAAGTCCTCTACCCCTGGTGCCATTCTGAATGAGTTGCTCTATAAATACCATGTGAAATGATATTTTTGTTTGAATAAAATAATAAAGAATGTTTTAAAATGAATTTGGTATCTTTGATTGTTATTTAAAAAAATAAACAACATATGTTTTTAGCTAGCTAATTTCTACATCCTCAAATTTATTCTGATGGTACGTGGTCATATGAACACACTGGTCATTCTCACTAGCCTTCCAGGCTTCACACTATGTTCCCTGAGACCCATGGACAATGGACATGGAGAACAGCTTTTATAGAACAGTGTCTCTAAATATATTGGCAGAATACATCAGATATGTAACATTCATGCTGTTCTGCAAGTCTGTTGGTTTGTTAGCTCACTAGCTGTAGATGAAAAAAAAAAACATAATGTCTCTTTAGGCTTATCGCACACAGACAATTACGAAATTAATAAGTTATCAGCCACAAAGGAAGAATTTAGTGTTGTATCAGTGCACAATCTAACATATAGAGTACGCCCAGGAACACTCCAGTGGCTATGGACTACACTGAAATATGAGTCAGTGACATTTTAATAAGATGAAAATATAATGCTAATGTTGTTGTTTTAAATCCCCTGTTTATCCGCTCTCCTCGTGTGTCAGTCCTGCCTTATACCCAGAACACAATAGCGTAGTGTGACAGGGGGCCTTGAGCCAAAACTCCCTGGGCCCCCGCCCCAACCACAACCCACTGCTCGGGTCAAGTTAGGCCACAGCCCACTGCCCCAGTCAAGATAGCCTATTGTGATGTGAGACCAATAACAATTCAACATTTTCACCACAAGCCGACATGATGAGCAAATATTTACTGTGTGTTGAGTGTCCTTACGATTGCAACATTGTTCCCCAATGTATCATGCAGGGGCCATCCTTTTTACGGTATTTGCAGTCAAACAAATCAAAAGTCTAAACCAATTAGGGCATAGCTCTCCTCAACAGAATAAAATGCAGTGGGTTACATGTCTGCACTGTGTGCATAGTTTCAGAGAACAGAGAGAGACACTATCCATTATGAGCCACAGAGGAGCTTGTCTGAACATCAGAAGAGAAGCAGAGGCTGCCTCAGCCAGCCGTGAATGAGTCGATAATAAAAACCAGCTTGTCTCCTGACATTCAGGGTATTTTGCAATACTTGTGCCATAAACTCTCAACACTGTTACGCAACTTTCATAGATTCCTGTTTTTTTTTCTGCGGGTACTTGTATGTACATGCATCTCAACCCACAGCACAGCTGAACTGCTTCCCTATCATTTACAACTGTGAGCTGCAGACCATGCCCACAAATAGCTAAATGCTGTCATAGACATATCATCTCCTACCATACACTATCAAATCCTGACAAACATCATCAACTCCTGCTACATATGGTGTATAATGTACCGATGTGTTACTGCTATACAGTGTCAAATGCAAGTACCCACTATCAAAAGCTGTCATATACTATGATTTGCAAACACAAACTACACAATGCCGTCATACACCCAGTACATTTGACATTCTCCCAGCCTTCGGTTGCCAAGGCATGGTGAATAGCAACCAGCTCAGCGGTTCTCTGCCCTTGGCTCTGAGCTCTCTCTCTCCCCTCTCTGCTGCCTCCCTTCGCTTGGCAGACTGTTGGCCTGTAGGGTGTGTTTGACACATATGCACCGTGTGTCATACCACACGTCTGTTGAAGAGATAGTCAATCTCAATCTAGAGAAGATTGAGCCCACGCTGAAGACAAAGAAAGTAGTGCCAACCCACTATAACAGCGGGAAAGGGGGTAAAGGTCTGACTGCACACATGTGTGTCAATGTACTATCAAATGGATTTTTTTTTTTGCTTATTGCTGCTGTAAGTGTAAAATGTCTTTATCAAATGTGAAATTTGCATGTGCATGTAGCCCAAATATATAAAAGTAATGAATGGGATTATGTCATATTCTACATTTGTAGGTGAAGAATTCTTGCAGTCCAACTTGGGTGTGGTGCTTCAGTAAAAAAAAATCAGACAGATGCCTTAGAGAGAACAACTGCAGGTACCAACATGTTGAGGGATTAGAATCAGAAACCTCAGAAAAGCCCATCTGTGAATCTGTGTGCATGACGGCGGGTGGTTTAGCCGAGATATGTGTGCACTCACACCGCACGCAAAAACGAGGGGCTCGGGTTTTCTTCTCAAGCCCTAAACGTGTCTGTCCAGAAGGGTCAGTGCTTGGCTGTGACTGTTTTAATGCTCTTAAGGGGAGTTAACCGAGGAAGAATGCAGAGGCAGATGAGAAGGAGCCAGGCACACACAGGCTTCACACACACACACACACACACACACACACACACACACACACACACACAGGCTTCACAAACACACACACACACACACACACACACAAACACACACACACACACACACACACACAGGCTTCACACACACACACAAACACACACACACACGGGCAGCCTATCTGGGAGCAGCAGGTCTAGTGGGAGGAGGAAGGAATGCACTGGTTGGGGCCTGGCAGGAGTAACTGCCTTCCCCTGGCAGGCCGAGACACGATCAGCTTACACACGTACCTGGGAAGGTGAGCCGAGTTGAGGTGGGATGTCGAGTGGAGGAAAGAGAAGCCACATGCCACAGAGAGAGAGAGAGCAATAGAGAGAGAGTGAGAGAGAGTGTGAGAGAGAGAGAGAGAGAGACAGAGGGAGAGTGAGATAGAGAGAGAGAGACAGAGGGAGAGAGAAAAAGAGCGATAGAGACAAAGAGAGAGAGAGAGAGAGAGACAGGGAGATGGAGAGAGAGAGAGAGAGAGAGAGAGAGAGAGAGACAGAGAGGTGAACAGATGAACATAATCACTTCTAGGGATTAAGGGTGGAGTGGGTGATGACACTCTGTGTCTCTGGCCACTGGGCTGCACTGGTGGCGGCTCCAGCCTCTAATTAAATGTTTCCAAACACACCTGGTTGTTTGTGGACTGTGGAATGTGGCCCCTGGACATCTGTCTTAAGCTGACGAACCAGACAGGTATATATATATGCAAATACAGACATTTTTAGGCACTGTTACGTACTGTGTCTGTTTAAAGCCGAAAGAGGTAAAGACTCTCACGGTACAAAACCTCCTCCAAAATGACAGTGCAGGTATATTTCCTGGTTGTTTGGCGTAAGTGTTAACAACCTATCCTTGACTCTTTCAGGGTTTCAGTCTCCATTTTTGGCTGCACCGAAATGCTTATCTTCCTAAGGGTGAATGTGACGAACAATGGAACTTGTTTGGTGCCAGGGCAGATAGCATCTGTGGCTTGTAAGGAAAACAATAACATCGCCACAGAGATCAGGCTGGCTAGGCCACATGATCCAGCCGTCTGCCTCGTCAACTCTCACTTGCAGCTCACTAACCGTAGTAACCTGTAGAGCCATGGGCCTCTTGGGCACACTTAGTGCTGTCCCCTCCAATTCCCTATACGCCCAAGGCCTGTCAATCACCCGTAGCTTAGGAATACGTTTGATTGTTGGTTACAACCAAAACAGAGCAGAAAGATGGCAGTCGGAGTCGTAAAAGAAGAAAAAATGAGAACCAGTCTGGTCAAACCTGAAATCTTTGGCGCTGTTCCTGACACTTATCTCTGTGTGTTTTGTAACCTAATCCGTGTGATGCTAATGTTAATTCACAACTCCACTGCACTCTATGGTTGACAGCAGACACTCATGTCCGGAATTGGTAGGCTGGAAAGACTACATTGTGCAAGCTGTATATTTATTTACATTCTTACCTAATGTGTGATGAACTGTCCATGTTGAGTTGCAACTGGCATCAGTTTGGATAGAGCATGACACCAAAAACTTTTTTCTGCAGTATTGGCACTGCAGCGCAAAAGATGTGGGGATTCTTTTGTATTTACTTTGAGAAAACCTAGGCTCTAAAATCAGTTCCCCCTTCTCTTATTGTCTGTTAAAAAGTAACCTCTTCAGAATGGAAAACTACCAGAGACTTGAGACAGGAGGAGGAGGAGCAGGAGGAGGAGGAGAAGAGGAGGAAGGTATGGAGAGAGATACATGAATGCAGATGCATGTTAAAGCATGCAACACATTCACATGCTTCTTGGTCCTGCGCACTCCTTCTCTGCCATTGGATACTTTTTCTCAGAAGATGGGAGGTCAGTGATTTTCCATGTCCTATGTTTAAAAGATCATGTAGGAGAAGGTGCCTCCACACACTCACACTCACACACACACACACACACACACACACACACACACACACACACACACACACACACACACACACAAAGTACACTGATAACTACAATGTTTACCATTATCTTAAAGGAGAAACACACAATGCTTCGGCTCTCCATTATCACTAGGGCAACCAAACATTCCATGTTGCAATTAAAATATCTGAGCAACAGCAGAGCCTGTGTGTTCCTGTGTGTGTGTGTGTGTGTGTGTGTGTGTGTGTGTGTGATAGTTACTTTGGCAGCCTGCACAGGAGGTGTGCCCACAGACCTACTCATATAGAGGTGTGAGAAGGGCCTTTGCTTGAGAATAGCAAGAAACAATTTCCAGCATCTTGCAGCACCCAACCCACACACAAACCAAGACACACACACACACACACACACACACACACACACACACACACACACACACACACACACACACACACACACACACACACACACACACACACACACACACAAACACACACACAAACACACACACACACACACACACTCACACACACACACACACTCACAAATACACAAATACACACACGCATACATACATTACCTAAAGCACAGTTTCCTGTGAACACTCAGCTAATAATATCTACTCTGATGAACAACAGGAGATCATGATCAGATAGGCCAAATTCTTATGCAGCTATGTACAGAGTTTGCTACCAATACAACTGAAAGCAGATATGCTAGGAATTTTTGTCTCAGATTGACGTTGGGAATTGATTATCAGTCAGAAGGTAAATATGAATGTTCATATAAATAAATTCATAATATTTGCTGCTGTTGTGCATTCATTCTGGTCTCCTGACTGTGGATTGTGAAGCTGAAAAAAACCCACTGTGCATTAGGAATGTATTAATTGATACAAAGTTTGCATTCAGATGTAGGCTACAGATTAGACCTATTGTGGTTTTAACGACCACACATGTTTGTACCCTCGAAACCAATATGGATGAACTCAAATCAATTCTCTGGAGTCTTTAATATTTTGCTGCCACCTGCTGTTTGGTTTAAATACACCATTAGGTTTAAAATACATGTTGTCTGAGTTACCTACAGGTGGCGCTCCATAACAATGTTCTCCCTGCAAATAGGCGGGTTAAAGCCTCTGATTGGTTTATTCCCCATCGTTCAGGCATGACCCATCTCTGGTATCAGCCAAGCTAGTAAGCTGGGCAATAGTTAGCCACTTTGCTAGCTAAATCAGCTAACTAGCGTCTGTAGGTAGATACCTTGGGGTAAGGTAACAAGGGGACCTGTGAGATTTATTTTCCGATGAATCGTGCCTGTCCAACCACATTTTACGACAATGCAACGGTATCTGAATCGATGAAAAACAACGCAAAATCTCGTTAACGTTAATTCAGACATCCTCGGACATTACGGATCACACACCGGCGGCGGTAGGTTTTGTTTTGCTGTTTGCTTTACAGCTAGCTTAGTCGACGGTTACTAGCCAACTAATTAGAAATGAGGGCATCTGCACGGGTAGATTAGCTCAGAGTCTGATTGTGGACATTATATTGAAACGATTTGCTTGGAACTGAAAAGTCCTGCAATGGTCAGTTGACTTCGTTTGGCTACTGTACAACGTTGACTTTATTACTGAACATTTGCCGGACAGTTGGCTAACGTTACATGATTGATTCATCGCAATGTACAATAGGTCACTGATCGCTGTAACATTCAGTTATATCTACCATGCCATTAGCCTGCTTGAAGCAAAAGAGAAAATGTTAGCTAATTAACTATGCAGTTTCTTTTAATGCCTGAGATATTGCCACGCTGCAAAAAAGGACGTTTGTTTGTTTAACATGAACTGCAGTTCGTGTTCGGTTAACGTGTGCTTCATTGTTGATCAACATAAGATGATGGCATCGTACTGCTTTGGTTGACTTGGTAACTAGCTTTCGTGTATTCACTAATCTGTCTCTTGCGCTTGCAGCGTGGGTTTGTAATTGGGGAACATATTTGTGATCTAGAGTAGCACCGTGCAGGTCAAAGTTTCACAATAGGCTGTTACCTATGTTGGAGTGCCGTTGGTTAATCTCTCCAGACTTGTTTATTCAAAGGTGGCTTTGCGTTTGGGCAATCCATTGAAGGAGCTCAGAAAGTAAGCTAACATTCCAAGTCCCACTATTTTGCAGGAGCTGGGGAGAATGGTGGTTCCGGACAGTGGAAATGTGGTCCAGACAGCCGACAATGGCGGCAGTACCAGCGGGCACATGGAAAGCGTGGAGCCCGGCTATGAAACCGAACAAGAGCTTGCAGGGGTGGAGCTAGAAGAGGTCCGCAAGTTGCAGGAGCTAGTGCGGAGACTGGAGGTTCAGAACCAAACACTGCGCAACAGGGGCACCAAAGTTCTCAACGTCAATCTCGCAACGACCGGTAGCAACATAAATAACCAAAGGACACTCTGCGAAGGAGTAACAAACTCTTCCGTTACGACGGAGGACGGCGGTGAGGTTAGTGGCAGGGACTTTGAGCTGTCCCCCCAGCCGGAAAGCAGTAGCAATAGCATCGAGGACATGTCCCCGCTGCCCGATGGCACTAGGCTAGAGGACGAAGACGACGAAGAGCACGCTGGTTCTGCCTGCTTTCATCTCACCTGCGGTAGCGGCAACACCGAGGAACTGTCCCCAGGACAGCCCCAGTCTAGTCCCTCTCAGGAGAGCTGTGAGTCGGAGACGCTAGGTGTGAGCGGTGCCGTTATAGACCATTCCGGCTTGGACGAGGTGGAGGTGCTGGACCTTGATGACTGTGTCGAGGCAGAGGACGAGGACAGCTGGTAGGTGCCTTTTTTTTTTTTACGGATCCAGTCTTGTTTGTTTGAGTCTAAGGATGGTTTTACCAACACTTTACCAGTGTTTGCTTTGACATCACACAAGGCTGCAACTGCAAACTCACTGCACATCCGTTGCCTGCTCCCCACAAAAGCGGTTACGTTATTTGGGGGAATGAATTGCCCTTCTGTTTGTCCAGAGGAGGACACATTCAGCCATGGGGTTGAAGTTTGCACCCTCTGAATAGGACTTAACGGAGCCCCATGGCTGTAGTGAATTCACAGCAAGCAGAGTAGGCCAGCTCTCGATTGTGCATGTAAAAGAGTGAATTGTACAACAGCTCTCTCAGTTGGTCTGCACATACTTGCATAGTTGCTTCTCAGCAATTTTTATATGTGATGACCACAGACCTACTGATGTCAATATGTACGACCCCTTAAGGTACATTTTTTCAGTGGAAGCAGTAAGCATCAAAATCGTCAACATCCCAAACCGCTCTTGAAGAGTGCATGCCCAGTTTTCTGAGCTTCCTGTGGATCTGCTTAAGGGCTGCCTGAAGTCGTTTGCAGAGAGCATATCAATGAGCTTTTGCTCAACGAAAAAACTTTGTAGGTCATGCTATGTTGTGACAGGCATAGAAACCTTTGCATGTTTTCCCAGTGTTTTGCATGCATCATTTGAATGTGACCGCCACTGCTGGTGGTATTAAAAGCACATTCATTTGGTGGTAGTGCACTTCCACTGTTTCTTCATTCCCAATCAGCATTCATTAAACGCCTCCTGAGAAACAATAATGCATTTTGGCCGCCGGCGTGTTTCTGCTTCAGTGGGCCTTTCGTGCTCCCGTTTCAGCCCCGCTCACCACATCTCCACATCTTCTTCACAGACCACACTGGCACACAGGACTCATCTGGGAGAATTTGAGAGAGAATTTAAATGGATTATTATATCCGTCTCAGGGGTTAACAGGGGGGCATAACGTGGCATCATGGGAGTTTTGTATGTACTGTAGGACTGTGTGTGTGTGTGTTCGTATGTGTGTGTGTGTGTGTGTGTTCCTCTTGATGCACTGATCCGAGCAATGCTGCTCTGCGCTGTGCAGCATGATTCACTAAGCTCAGAAGTGGAGCGAGGTTTGGAGGGAGGATGAAGGAGCGGAGAGAAAATGTCAGTTAGAGAGAGGAAAAGAGAGAAATGAAGATGAGCGAGCGAAAGAGGATGAGAGACTTGAACCAGTAGAGAGAAAGGGCAGGATGAAGGAGAGAGGGGGAGAAAGACCGCAAGGAAGATGGACAGAGAGATGGGGAGAGCTGAGGGAGTGTGAGCCTCTGTTTACAGAGTGACCAGCCAACGTGATGCACTTAGGGTATTGTACAGCGCTGCCCTCCTGTCCATGTGAGTGAGGATGGGAGGTGTGGGACTGAGACTGACTGACCGACTGATAGAGAAAGAAAGAAAGTGTGTGTCCCTGCGGAGAGTGAGTGCTTCTCCTCCTGGGCATGTCTGCTTGAAAATGCCAGTGTTCTGTTTGTCTGGCAAAATCAGAAAAGCATCCACTTGTTTTTCTTTCATGAGTATCAAAGAAACCGTGTAATTTTAATTTGGTTACTTTATCCCAACACCACAAACGTAACACCATTCCTCAGTTTGGGCCGTATTTGTGTGTTCCAGCTGCTGTAGTCTGAGATATTCTGATCTCTAGACCCGTTCAGTAATACAGCGTAGCCTGTACAATCCATTCCTATCCTAATCCATATCTCTCCCTAGTATAGGCCTACATATAGGGGATGACGGGATAAATGTTTCTTCCCACCAATCCACACACAGTTATCCCATAATGCATTTTTTTTTGCTGTCTCTAAACAGGTAGCCCATTGTTTGCTGCTGGCTAGTTAGCAGCTTACGCTGGGGTTGGAATGGCAAAGACAGCGCAGACTTATTCTCAGTTTCACATCATTAGCCTTCTTCCATATGTTATACATGGGGCAAACACAACCACAGCACGGGCTAATCCGGTTAGTGGCGGTAAGCTGCTTTGGCCAGACCCGGTAAACTGCTTTGGGTGGACTTAGGCCACATGTGATCCTGTTCTTTCTGATTGGTACTGAGAGTGGTGTGCGTCTACGTGTATGTCTGTGCGTGTATGTTTGTGTTTGTGTGTTTGTGTGCGTACGTGTGTGCGTGCGTAGTGGGTAGTGTAGCGGGGTCAGTGGTTCAGGGATGGGTCACTTCAAAGGTCAATCATGGGCAGACATAAGGATTGAGGACCAGAAGCAGACTGGAAAAGACTTGGATGAAGCCTTACAGCCGCAGTAAAGCTATAGCTCAAGGGATTTAAGAGGCTCTCTGAGAAGGCTACGCATCAATTTGTGTAGTAAGTCCATCAATTTGGATTAAGCAGCCAATGAAGAACCGCTAAAAGATCCATATCAAGGCTATGTGCTTTGTGTCATTACTTGACATGGCAGTTGTCCCTTATTCCTTGTATTTGTCTTTTTTTGCTGCAAAAATACCTCTTCTGTCTTATAATTATCAGAAAGTGAACATGGGACTTTGCTTTTCATGCTGGAAGAGGTCCAGTCCTAGTCTCCAACTCGTGCAGTGAACTCTCATAAAGCTGTGGATATAAAATATTGATGGGCTTCATTGCATTCCTTTAGGTTGATGTTCCGATGTTTGGTCTGATTACCGATTACGCTGCCTGTTCAGGTCTCTTCGCTAGAGAGTAGGCTACCTGTTATAAAGCGTGGAAAATAGTAGCTATAGATTAGGAGATAAATCAGGTTTGTTGCTCTGTAAGCTAAGATGAAGGGCTCTACCTAAAAAAAAAAACATATGCTTGGCTGTGGGTGCCTTGGCAGGGATGCGGACTGCGGCCCTGTCAGCAGCTGAGGTGTTGGGGGTGAACAGCAGCAGTTCACTGAGTGCTGCTCTTGCTTCTGCTCCCGCTCCCCTCCCTGAGGGCTGCTCCTGCTCCCGATCCCGCTCCCCTCCCTGATGCCACTGAGCTCAGCGCTGGCACAGTGGAGACTCCTAACCCAGGGCTCACACAATGCCAAATCCTTCGGAGTGATTTTTGGGATGGCACTCTTTTTTTTTTTTCTCTTCTCATGAGCTCTCCTTCGATGCCACCCCCCCCCCCCCCCCCCCCCCCCATCCTCTCTCTCTCACTCTCACGCTCTGTCTCGCTTTCTCTCTTTTTGCGCTCTTTTTTTCCGATCTCTCTAGACTCTAGAGAGAGAAAAAAAACAGGAACCATGACCTCAATGCAGCGCTCTATATTATTATGTTCTTCCCAGCAGGAGCTGTGTGTTCTCTCTCTCTCTCTCTCTCTCTCTCTCTCTCTCTCTCTCTGTGTGTGGGGGTTTGAGTGTGTGTGTGGGTGGGTGGGTGTGTGTGTTCCCCCTGTAAAGGACTGGATGAGTCTCATCCGACAGGGCCTTTTGTATGGATGACACCCTCCCCTCCGCCTCCTCGCTGCAGTGGCTTTGAAAAGGCCTTTGATGAACTTGGCAGCGGATGAGCTCACTGGTGCACAGCTATATGTTTGTTTTGTCAGGGGAAGCAAGTCGAGGATTCCATGCTTTTGGGATTCCATGTATTTGAATCCCAAGGTGCGGTGCGATTGAGGTGAAATGGGGCTTGCTAATGCATGGACACCTTGACCACAACTGCATTCTTGCTCAAGTGACAGAGTAAATCTTGAGTACCTACAAGCTCATTAGAGAGTGCGTTCTGATTTTATTATTTAAAATCTTTATGATTTTATGCTAAGACCAACCAAACTAAACACTAGTGTGAAGACCTAGCCGCTTGTTCTGTAGTCATTGCTATTGGGACTGGACGCCATATAACATTGTAGTGATAATTGATGGTGAATATAATGAGTCATTTTGTAGGACAGGGCTATGGGAAAACATGCATGAGAGAATACATTTTGACTATGGTTATGTGATTTGTGAATGTGTGCACTTATTTCCCTGAAGAGCATGTGAATGCTGCATATGAGGCTTCCTAGAGGTTCTCTGTGTGTGTGTGTGTGTGTGTGTGTGTGTGTGTGTGTGTGTGAGACACACACACACACACACTTATACACACCCACACACAGTCACAGAAAGTGAGAGGGAAATCCAGCACAGCTGTGAGATGGTATGTCAAGTTGACTGTGTGTGTGTGTGTGTGTGTGTGTGTGTGTGTGTGTGTGTGTGTGTGTGTGTGTGTGTGTGTCAACCGGAGGCAGAGTTCCCTACAGTAGTGTCTGTGTAATGCAGGGCTGGCAGTATAAGTGTCTGTCACTTGGGCAGAAAAGTCTTTGCTGTGTGTGTACGTGCTGTTGAAATCACAACTACGTCATTATTTGGTTTGAGACCCTTTAGAGAGAGATTGAATGACTGTGTGTTCTTATCCTACATAGTTTTAAGAGTATCTCGTATCTTGAATGCAGTGTTTCTCAAAGTCAAATTTTATTTGGTCTACTGATAGGCCTGTTTGGAGCAGAAATGTTGCTACCATAAAAACTTCATGGCCTGTGTGTGTGTCCTGTGACGTGGAGACTGTTATGCTGCCTGTCTCAGCGGCTGCTGCTTCTACTTGCTGAGGTGTGCAGTGCTTCCTCACAGAGTGGCGCCGTCAGCTGTCCCCCCCCCCCCCCCCTGTGCGCATGGCCCCTCAGCCCCCTCCTGAGCCTACTTAAAGCAAGCTGTGAAGCCCTCACAGACAGTCCCTGGTAGTCTAGTGGTTAGGATTCGGCGCTCTCACCGCCGCGGCCCGGGTTCGATTCCCGGTCAGGGAACAGCTTTTTTTCTTTGTCCTAAAAGTTGTTTTGTCTAATTTCTACATTTGACACCAAAGCATTTTCTATTTCAGTAACCGCTGACGGGCCACTAGAAGGCAGACTGGAGAATTTGGTTAGTCTGACGTGTTTTGCCAGTCACAAGTTGCAGCGTTGGCATAAGAAGGAGATTGTTTTGTATTTGTTGTCGTCTTAGGTTTGTTAAGCCTCTCATGACTGCAGAGACCTGTGTAACCAGATTTAAGGGAATGCAGTGAGTTCCTCTGGGGTTTTGGAAAGTGGTTAATGTTGCTCAGGTGAGCAAATGAATTGTCACGGTGACATTAATGAGAGACGCCCACACACACACACACAGACACACACAGACACACACAGACACACACAGACACACACAGACACACACAGACACACACAGACACACACAGACACACACAGACACACACAGACACACACAGACACACACAGACACACACAGACACACACAGACACACACAGACACACACAGACACACACACACACACACAGACACACACACACAGACACACACACACAGACACACACACACAGACACACACACACAGACACACACACACACAGACACACAGACACACACACACAGACAGACACACACACAGACGTACACACACACACACACAGACACACACACACACACAGACACACACACAGACGTACACAGACACACACACAGACGTACACACACACACACACAGACACACACACACACACAGACACACACACAGACACACACACAGACACACACACAGACACAGACACACACACAGACACACACACAGACACACACACAGACACACACACAGACACACACACAGACACACACATACCAGACAGGTCATTAAAAAGCTGAGCAGATTTGAGCCCATTGGACATAACCCACACACCTGGCTCTGTGGCATAACAACATTTGTATTTATTTATCTCTCAACCATCTGTCGCAGTCATGATTTTTTTAAATTTCCTCAGTCTTTTCATTGTCTGTGTTGCAGAGCACGTATGACATTAAAGGTGCATTAAGGATTAATAGCTATTCGCTAAAGGTATGCTAGCAGCTAAAACAAACGAAATCTCTTGAAATGTGCTGACTTTGACATTATGACAAACTAATTACTCAACGACTGTCCTTACACAGTCAAACATCAATCATGTGCAACACAAGACTAAGTAAGACGGCAAATAAGCTACTTACTAGGTCGGCAGAAGGTAATCAAAGTCAGGTCGGCGGGCATCGGCAGGCAAAACTACAGAACGCAGTTATATGCCTATCGACCCTGCTATGCCATTGGCACGGACGCAATTCTCCATATTAAAAGTCATTGTAGCACCCCAATTTTTTTTATGCTGTTATTTTAAGGTTAAACTGCTTATCCTAACCCTAATCCTGAAGCATAATTGTTGCATATTGTGCCTTTAAGAAATATGGCTGTAAATCTTTTTTGTGTAGTAGTGTGACAACAAGTGAGGAAGAAGAGCCTCATCAGACAGCTGATGACTGAATGTAATCTCTCTCTTTTTCTTTTTCTCTTCCTATCTCCAGGCTGTATGTGTCCCCGAAGAAGCATGCGGCGGAGCAGGGTCCCGGGTCCCCTCTGAAGTGGTGCCGGCAGGTCCTGGATCATCCAAGCCCAGAGACCGAGGTGGCCTGCAAAACCCTCATCAACCGGCTGGACCAATGTAGGCCACACACACGTACACACCCACGTACACACACACACACACACACACACACACACACACACACACACACACACACACCCACCCACACACACACACACACACACACACACACACACACTCACTCCAACTTAGACACAGCTTTTCATATTGACCTTGGTATGAGAGTATGAGGACATATTCTTCTCTGCACCTACACACAGAGTCTGTCACTGACAAACCCAAGAACCAAGCAAGACTATGAGCTCTCTCTCTGTGAAATCCTTCTTCCCTAGGGGGCATAGAAAAAGCCAAATTGATAACCAGTGTGTTATCATGGTCCCTCACGCACCCTTTCCCCCTTGTCTTTGTGTGGCGTTGTCAGTCAACCCCAGGTCATGAAACCGAACCTGAACATTTAAAACCCTCTCTATGCAAATAACAGGTGATGTGGCGATCCATTGCACTTTCTCTTCTCTTCCTGGATGGCAATGGTTCATGGGAATGGCTAACGTTGTTGTGTAAAGGTCTGGCTAGATATGATCAGCCATGCTGGAACTGACAAGCTCACTTTCATTGTGCTTTGTCTAATGGAAGTAATTTGCATCAGGTGTGTGTGTGTGTTGAGGTGTGTACTGATACTACAGACAGATAAAGTGTGTGTGTGTGTGTGTGTGTGTGTGTGTGTGTGTGTGTGTGTGTGGTAGGTAGATGGGTGTGGTGCCTGCACTTTGTCCCTCCCATCATGTGCTCTTGACTTGTGTTCTGTGTGCTAAAGGCTGGGCCCTTTCCTCCAGCGAAACCTTCCTGCAGTCTTATTTACTGTTCAGAGACTGTGTGTGTGTGTGTGTGTGTGTGTGTGAGAGAGAGAGAGAGAAGGTGGTGGTGTAGGTTTCAATGGTGTAGCACTCTACAGCAGCCCCTGGAGCGTTTAGGATAGTATGTCTACCTGCTTTGTGTGTACAGTATTTGTCATCGCTCTTTCAGCCTACGTGTGTGTGTGTGTGTGTGATTGAAAGTTTGTCTCTCAATCATGACTGTCTGCCAGAGTTCGTGTGTGTGTGTGTGTGTGTGTGTGTGTGTGTGTGTGTGTGTGTGTGTGTGTGTGTGTGTGTGTGTGTCGGTGTAATGGTCTACCTGTCTCTGAGATCCATTATTAACAATGTGGTCAGCTGCTGTCCGCGCCCACTCCCAGCTGAGCAGCAGCGTGGCTGACGCACTGAGGCACATCATTAGCCAAGGCCCCAGTGTTGGGTTATCTGCCCTGCCCTGCTATGCCTCAGCAACTAGTTCACTGCCAAACACACACACACACACACACACACACACACACACACAGCAGCCTCTCTACCCCAGTATCACACAGGACCTGTGGTCTTGTCCTGTGGCTTAACTAGAGCAAGGCATTACCCACATGTAGCTCAACTGCTAGAACAAAGTCGATATCGGCTGACGCTGCATGTATCGGTTTGGTGCCCAAGAAAATGCATATAGATAAATAGTATATCTGTACTGTGCTATACTATGGATTAAAGCATCTACTCAATTAATACATTTTATTGGTTTGTTCCCATACAGCACTAATATTAAAACAATTCCTTCATTGTGCTGTAAATGGCATTTGATGGAGGTGTCTGCTAAAAATCAATGAATGCAAATGTATGTGTCTTCAGACACTGGTCTCTCTGTCTGGGCAGGCCACACTTTTCCACACTCACCTGGTCTTCAGGTGTCCTGAGCTAATGTTACTTCAGGGGTCAGTGGCATAGGTCCCGTTTAGTGATGGAGAAAAGGATTGCTGTATCGATGCATCATGATTCTTACATGAAAACTTTTGCATGGATGCAGGGAAATTAAAGAATATTTCAAATAGCGTAATAATGCCAGAATAATTCATTTGAGAAGACTTATTCAAACCCATTTCATTACAATATGAAGTTGTAATGATGAAGGACAAGTTAATTTACAGGTAACACCCACTACCTACAGTTAATGTAAACAAATCATTACATTGTGATCGCCATAGATATCAGTGAATGAAATGTCAATTGCTGTTACTGGCAATACATACTACATGTAACTCCATGGATGAGTCAGCTCTGTCATTGGGTTCAGTGCAAGCAAGTTGGCTAGCTGTAATCTGAGTGATTTAAAATAGAAAGAAAACGTTTATGAAGCTGAGTTTATTAAGCAGGGAAATGTCAGCCAAGTCATTGTTTGGCTGGAGCAGTCCTTCAAACTACCAAGTATTAAGTTGGATGATATGACATACAGTCCCGCTCAGCAGTATTGGCACCCCTAGTGAATATGAGCAAACAGGGTATGAACAAATATGTCTGTGCTGTTTATCCTCTTGGTGTTTCACTCAAAATATTCACAAAAATCTTACCTTTACATTGAAGTTAAATTATTGTTTGAGAAAACAACGGTTGAGATAAATATTTTTTACAAAAACATGTGTACCACTATTATTGGCACCCCTAGAAAAATCTTATAATTGAAATCTAACTGAAGTATATTTCCAGTCATGTTTTACATTTTTAAGTTCACTTGTTTAATTATGAACTCTTAAGAGGTTAACCATGACTTCCTGTTCCACTGATGTACAAATATGAGATGACACAGGCCAAATTCCATTAGTCATTCATCACAATGGGAAAGACCCAAGAACACAGTGACGATGTGCAATAAAAAGTTGTTGAGCTGCACAAATCAAGAAATGGACACAAGAAAATCTCGTACCAGTTGAAAATACCCATTTCCACTATCATGGAAATAATAAAGAAGTTTAAAGCGTCAGGTGATGTTAAGAATCAGCCTGAAAGACGACGTGTGTGTACATTGACCCCACGCACCGTGAGGAGGATGGTTCAACTGGCAAAATAATCTCCAAGGATCACAGCTGGAGAATTGCAGACATTAGTAGAAAGTCTCCAAAACTACCATCAGACGCCACCAACATCACCACAGGTTGTTTTGAAGGGTTGCCAGAAAAAAGCCTCTGCTGTCAATCAACAACAAACTAGAGTGCCTACAGTTTGCCAAATGGAAGTCAGACTTTCAATGGGACTGAGTTAAATGGTCAGATGAGACCAAAATAAAGCTTTTTGGCAAAAACAACAAAGGTGGGTTTGGCGTAGACAGAAAGATAGCCATACAGAAAAGCACCCTCTAGTAAGCTTAAAATGGGCCATGGTTGGACCTTCCAGCAGGACAATGATCCGAAGCATACCTCAAAATCAACACAAAAATGGTTCACCGGCCGCAGAATAAAGGTTTTGCCATGGCCATCACAGTCCCCCGACCTAAACCCCAAAGAAAATATGTGGGATGAGCTGAAGCCGAGTCTACAAGCGTTGACCTCAGAATCTGAAGGATCTGGAGAGATACTGTATGTAAGAATGGTGTCAGATCCCGTGCCATGTGTTCACCAACCTTATCAGGCATTATAGGAGAAGACTCAGAGCTGTTGTCTTGGCAAAGGGAGGCTGCACAAAACATTTAATTAAGGGGTGCCAATACCTGTGCACACATGTTTTGAAGAATAATATGTATTTAATGTAAAAAAATTAACTTTTTCTCTCAATTATTTTACCTCAATGAAAAGGTAAGATTTTTATGAATATTTTGAGTGGAAGACCAAGAGGATAAACAGCAAAGACATATTTTTTTCATTGCCTGTTTGCTCATATTCACTAGGGGTGCCAATACTGCTGAGCGGGACTGTATGATTATAACATTATATGAATCAGAATCCTGATGGTGCCTCTGGCTGATGGGATGGATAATCATATTTGATCTTATCATTTTTTTTTTCATATAAATAGGACAGTAATTGAATTATCCTGTACGCCTAATAGAGCGTTTTGTTTTTTGTGAATTTGTTTTTATTGGGAAGTGACATTTTTGTTGCCTACAAATTATTAAGCGTTTAGACAAAGGCCTGCATTTTTAAAACAGCTGTAATGTAAGTCCTGAGGGTTTGTATTTATTAATAGGACAAGCTGATGATCGTGATTCATTAAGAATTGTTTTATAATCGATTAGCTATGTTAGCTACCCTTTGAATTGTAATTGAATTGTAATTGAATCGTGAGGTCAGTGATTCACACCTCTCACTCTGTTCCTCTCGGTTATCCTCATAGATCGTCACGATGTTGAGGTCAGAGATCTTGGGGTTGAGGTCAGACATTGGGTGAAAATTGGTGAAATGAAAATAACAGACTGACAAGGCATGATTTGTGGATTTGTTGAGGGTGGTAGATAAAGGGTATAGAAGTGTATTGTAGTTGGTTGATGTTGGTTTGACACTCTGGGTCGGATGATCATTGTTGACATCTTGACCTTTTGTGTCAAGTGTCAGTCCAGCTCAAGGGAGAATGTATTCTGTTTGCCTAACGCTTTGTGGAAAACTGGCGTGTGTGTTCTTTTTCAGATAAAATCAGGTGTGTGTGTGTGTATGATGGAGTACCGTCAGTCTGTTATCAATTACAAGGTGTGTGTCTGTGTGGACAAGAGGGCGATGAACAGGACCTTGCCCAAATTCAAATTCAGTATCTTGATTCAGATTTTTGGATGTGAAACTTTTCATTTGCTCCTAAACAAAAAAAAAATTCTAAGTAGAACATTGCCACCCAGTACACACATTATGTATTCCACATATCCCTCAAACACTTGCATGTATTTTCTAGCATTTGTAGACCGAAATGTGTTTTGAATGTAAATGTTGTATGACTAACTCTGTGTGTGTGTGTGTGTGTGTGTGTGTGTGTGTGTGTGTGTGTGTGTGTGTGTGTGTGTGTGTGTGTGTGTGTGTGTGTGGTGTGTTTTGCAGCGGCGTCTCGATGGAGGAACGTGTACTCCAGCCCCTCCCAGTGTTCCGTGGGCTCCACGGCAGAAGCCTCCCTCTCACCTGGGTACCACAAATCCACTAACAAAACGCTACTAACCTGTGGCAGCTCAGGTATGGCATGACCTAACACTCCCTGTGTTCTACTCTCACACACATGTATGCATGCATGCATTCATACATGCGCAAGCACACACACACACACACACACACACTTCCTATCACCACCTGACACCCTTAATGATGTTCTCTCACGCACAAGTATGCATGCATGCCATATGCACGTGCGCACACACACACACGCACACACACTAACTGTACAAGGTCAGCAACAGCCCCAAGGGTGTTGGAATGTTTTTTTTTTTGGCCATTTCTTGTCTGGGTGAGTGTGTTATGCTGTGGGTGTGATTTAATGCGGTGTTATTTAAGGGTGTGTGTGTTGCCTGCACTAGTCATTCCCACACATCTCTGCATTTTTTTCATACGTCAAGGCCCATTATGTTTCCCCCTCTTTCTCTGGTGATTGCATTGAATTGGTGAAGGCACTGTTTCTGGCTTCTGTGCTGTAAAAGGAAGCGGCTTGACCTTATATGGACACATGCTTCTTTTGTGAAATGCTGAGGTTTTGCTGACTGACAGTGGATGTCATCAGAGGAACAGCAGTCTCTCTCTCTCGCTCTCTCTCTCACACACACACACACACACACACACACACACACACACACACACACACACACACACACACACACACACACACACACCTATATATAATTCATGTCCTTATGTTCCCATTACTGGAACCCAGTGGTAAATTGTGTATTGAGCTCATGCACGCACATACAGACACACTTAGGCTATGCCCACACAAATACATTTTCATTTTAAAATGGCGTTTTAAAATTAAAACAATCTCTGTACAAACAAATGCTTGAGCTCCGTGTCAGAAATTATCTTTGCCCATACTAAACACGCCTGAAAACACATGACCACTCACGTACGCTGAGTATGTGCTTGCTGGTGTAAACAGGAAGCAAATTCTCTACTCTGCAGTTGGTTGCTCAGTTAAAGAAAATTCTACGAACAAGGAACAACAGCTAAAGCAAAGACAACAAGGTCAGCAACATTTGTAAGTTGTTATCCATGTTGCATTCACCCCTGGGCATCGAGGCTGATGCTGTTTGCTTTCTTCCGGAAAAGGGTTGCTTGACGAATCAGGGAAGGATACGTCATGACCGATACGTCCCATCCAGATCTTAGACGCAACCCAAGAGTTTTCAAACTAAAACGACGCCCGCAGCATTTCAAGTCCGCTTTAGGGGCTTGAAAACTCTGGAGTAGTCTGGACGCCAGGCATGAACATAGAAATAGTGAGGCATTTTTTAACTATTATCTAAAACGTATTAGTGTGGACGTAGCCTTAAATGCCACTCTGCCACTCCTCCCCCTTGGGTAATCCTGACTGCCAGGCAGGGACAGAAATGAGAAGCGTGGCCACTGGGTCGTTAATAACAGTGGCATGTCATCCATGCAAATATCCACACAGAAAGAAAGAGAGAGAGAGAGAGAGAGAGAGAGAGAGAGAGAGAGAGAGAGAGAGAAAGAGATGGAGGCCGAACTCTCCCAGTGTATCTCTGAAATGGCACTGATGTGTGTTGACTGGTGTGAGGCGTCTAACTAGAGTTGAATCATAGGAACTGAATACTTACCCACTCTGGTTCTGTGATCTGTGAAGTGTGGGGGTAAGCATGTGTCTAAAACTGGACCGCGATCTGTCTCTGTGTGTCTGTTTGAAAGCAAGAGTACACTGAAAGCTGTATTGTTCATTGTGTGTGTGTGTGTGTGTGTTTGTTGATTTATATGTGCACATGGTGTATTTAAAGCCAAATGATAGTGTGTGTTTGTGCATGCTGTATGTAAATCTGCATACCTGTGTGCATGTATGTTTGTGTATGCAGATGCTGTATTGAAAGCCATGTGTCTCTGTGTATGTATAGGCTACATGAGTATGCACTCGGCATTGAGCTCCCAGTCGTCTATAGACAGCGAGCTGAGCACCTCCGATGACTCCATCTCCATGGGCTACAAGCTACAGGACCTCACCGATGTCCAGATCATGGCCCGCCTGCAGGAGGAGAGTGAGTGGAACGACGTGTGTGTGTGTGTGTGTGTGTGTGTGTGTGTGTGTGTGTGTGAGACCCAAAGACTGATATCTGAGTGTGCTCTATCTCTGCAAAGAGTTAGAGAGTTGGTGTTCTCAAACTTACTTCCATATTCAAATTTATGTCACATTCAGTGCATATTGTAGATTAAAGAGGGGATGTCAGCTTTTTACCTGGTTTGTGCAGTTTGGCTGTGCTTGAAGATCTTCAAAGTGTATTCTGTCCTCTCTCAGTGTTAGAAACTATCTGTGGGGGATTGTGGATTTTGAAAGTACCATTTTTATAATTGCTGTGATGTTCCCTCTGCCTGGAGAAAATGCTTAGCATTACTGGTCGTGGAATGGAGGATACATTTAAACAAGTTTTCAAAGCAAAAATCAGCAACTCTTACTGTAAAATCCACAGACATCCACCGAAACTCATAGACTCATAGAGAAATTTTAAAGTGTGTGTGTGTGTGTGTGTGTGTGTACCTAAGCTTGTTGGTGTGGTCACATCTACTTATGATTTGTGAGGGTGTATTGATACAAAGTCATATGTATGTGCATATGTGTTTGTACAGTTGTTTCTGTTTGGCTTTGCAGACTTATATCTTTGTGTGTATGGTAGTGTGTTTAGTTTAGATTTTATTGAACTACCTGGTATTAACGTTGGTGTGTGTGTGTGTGTGTGCTTAGGCCTCCGTCAGGACTACGCCTCCAGCTCGGCCACCGCGTCCCGCCGTAGCTCCTCTGCCTCACTGCAGTCCCTGCGGCGTGGAACTGGTGGCGGCGGCGGTGGCGGTGCCTACAGCGACCAGGAGCTGGACTCCTACAGCCTGGAGGACGAGGAGGATGCTGGCTACTGCCCCCCGAGCCTGGGCCAGCGCCGGCCCCGCTGCTCAGCCTCGCCTATGGGCTCGCCCCGCTGCCAGTCCCCCAGCAGTTCCCACGACTACGGACGCATGGGGCCGCCCCCGCGCACACACACACCCCGGCGCTCCCTCCAAGGGCCCGGCGCTGAGCTCCTCAAGTATGCCCGCAGTGAAGGTAAGAGTGCATGATGTACATTGTGAGAGGTGAATAGGATAGATAGCTGGTCTATAAGCTAGCCGCACAGTATGCAAGGGGTATGGCAATATGGCATATTGGACCGACACGAGTACTGACGTTCTGTATTGGCGTTCTGTATTGGCACCGGACCTTCATACATGGCAACGCTATTTATTGTCATGAGCACCGTGCATGGCTACACATGAGGAATCTTGTCTGAGGCTTACTCACAGCTACAGCAGCAGCAGTACCCCTCACATGATCTTTGCTGATGGATAATGTGAAAGATTTGCGGACAACAAAACTTGGGAAGCACAGTGGGTCGATCCGGTGGGGCCAGTTTGGAGGGAAAAAATGTCATTTTAGAATCGATGTTGGCTTGTTTACACTAGTGCTTATTTAACATCAAAATAATTAGCCTGGGTAAATTACTTTCCCTCCATTTACAAGTTTAGTCAGTTTATTTACTGTGATGAAGTTTTAGTAGTTTAGACGCTATATATTAATTTAGGTCACTATAACATGTCTATTGTAACAGGTAGAGGTCTTGCTTTAAGTAGTTTTTTTAGTTAGCATTGTATGGATGTGGTCTGACTTCAAGAGTGTGTGTGTGTGTGTGTGTGTGTGTGTGTGTGATATTCCAGAGGAGTTGAGGCACAGCATGCCTAACCTGGTGCCACGTACCAGCCTGCGCTCCTTAGAAGCAGTCAGAAACAGCCGCAGCATGGAGGCTAACCTGCAAAGCTCCGGCAACCGCATGTCACGCCTGCCCCAGTCCCCCTCCACAGGTCGGTACCAGCCCTACCCAAACTCTACCCCCCACTGCCCCCATTTCCACCCTACACCTCCCACAGCCTTTCCTCCCCTACTGGCCTACCTCATGCTCCCAAGTTTTTCATGAAGCATCCTTCCTTCAGCTCAATGCGTCAAGCACAATTTTTCTCACTTACTGGTTGCCCTCTGTCTCAAACACAACAGTTAACCTCCACCTGGAACCTGGTGAGTTGGGATTTACAGTCAAACTTGTGTCATATAGAAAGCATGTTTGTGTACTTTTAGATCCATTCATTGTATTGAAAGGGTGGGCGGAACTAGTTTGCTTTTAATTTCTAACTTGAGTAAAAATGCAACTCAATGATCGCTTTTGCTCAGAGTCTTTGGTCTTCTCTCTCTGAACTATAAAGCCGTCAGAGCTACTATAGTTGCACAGCTGCATTTTTTTTATAAGTGTAGTGTACTGCCCCCTGATGGTCATTTGGAGGAATAACGTCACAATTTCTTTTTCTTGTCTAGTCTCAAGGTAACAAAAGAAAAATATCACCATTAATGTAATGAAAGGGGTATGAATCGAATTGTAAATCACACTTAATTCTATGTAGCACCTTTTAAATACATAGAACGGAAGTTATTGATTTTTAAATTAGTTTAAAATTAGATGTCTGTCTGAAGAGTAAGTGCTTCTCGCTTGTCTCCTTCTCATCTGTCCTCTCTCCTCCTCCCCGCACTTTTTATTCCAAAATTGCAGCTTATTATGAAGAACATTGTTGTTCATTTTTTTATCGAAGTGAAATATCATTTTAACATAAGAGCTCCTCACTGTTCATGTCTTTCCTTCCCCTCACTGCTCCACCTGACCCCTCCCTTTCCACCTCCCCACACAGGTGTGCCCTCCACGCGGATGAGAAGCACTGGCCACTCCCCGCTCTCCCTGCGCGCTCCAGTGAAGGCCCTGGGCCCCATGGGCTCTGCCGGGCAGGCAAGGCAGCCCTCACGCGGGGCCTCTGGGGTCCCGGCTGGCCCTTCCGCTGGGGTGCGTCGGGTCCAGTCCCCGGGCCCTGCTAACGGAGGAGCCTACCCAGCCGGCCGGACCAGCCTGGGGGGCAAGCAGGCGCCAGGGAGAGGGCTGGCAGGAGTCACACCACCCTCCAGAGGGCGCCTTTCACAGACACCCAGGAGGTAAAGACACATGGCACAAGGGTTGACAATATGAAGGGAACCTGGAGAATGTATTTCTTGTGGCTGTCTTACAAATGACCATACAGTTATAATCCAACTTTTACATGTAATTAATATTGCATTATAAGTTAAGGCCTGTATAATAACACAAATCCTTGAATTACCTGTAGTCCCTTTTAAGTTTGATGCATATAAAGAAAAATGACATTTTAGTTTTGTTTTTATGCTGCCCAAGTTTACAGCCCATGTGCATATTGTCCTGGCCCAGAGAGCATAATTTAGCTGACGTTGGTGCGGTGCAGTGCGGTGCAGTGCGGTGCTGTGACATCCCTCTCTCCCAGGCCCATGTCACTGATGTTGGTCTCCTGTCATTGCAGGTCTTTTGGGATGACCAAAATTGCAGACGACACGTGGAAAGACGGCTGCTACTGAAGCCTTCTACACACACACTGGCATCTGCCTCACTGCTCCCTCAGAACAACCTGCACCAGCCTACTGCCTCTCTGCCCCTTCCCCACACACACACACACACACACACACACATTCACTCACTCACTCACTCTCTCTCACACACACACACACACACACACACTCACACACACTCACACAGAGTGGCTTTCACAGACACACACACTGCACCTGCAACATGACACTTCAGGAACTGGACACGCACGTGGCATGTCTGTTTGCACTCCCACAGTCGTAACACTAAGAGGGGAAGGAAGGCGTAAGAGAGAGAGGGAAAGAGGCCTAACTGGAATCAGTCTAAAGACTAACAGAAGTTATAACTTGTTCTTTTCCCAATTTATTTTTCTGCAATCAACCTAGTCTATTTTTAATGATGAGAGATGAAGAGACCTGCTGGAATAAGAGCTGTGATGTACTGTATTTTGTCCTGTAAAGTTAGAAACTTGAGAGAGATGTGTGTTTGTTTACTATTTGGACTTCAAGTTCTCCCTACATTTTCCCTTCAGTGTCATTGCACACTGCTAAATCTACCATACTCCAAGTAACTTTCAACTGGATGTTGCATGTTAATTTTTAATCCATGGATGACAATATTTATGTACAGTATGATACGTTTTTTGGAGGAAAACTCCAAACTCTGAGATGGCTTGTGTTTTGTTCAAGTAGTGGTTGATTCCTTGCATTCTGCCAAGAGTAATGATAAAAATAACAATTATATCTGATTTTTATGCTTTTTTTTTGGGCACATCAACGCAATATTTGTGAGGAGTTTACTACCCTTTTAAAAAAATAACTGACCTGGGCGGGAAAAAAATGTTTTATGTTGTCAGTGTCATCATTGTGCCAAGATGAATTGTTGCAGAAAATATTCTTGTTGTTTTATTTTATTATTTTTTCCGATCGAACATCTTGTATGTAACATTTTATGTGTACCACTGTCCTGCGTTCTTTCTCCCGGCGAGTAAGTCTTAAGTTGGGACACTTGGTTATGGATACCTCACTCATCCAATGACAAAACTGTATGCAAAAAGCCAGGTGCTTATGACCGAACTGGGTATGCAACCTTTTACGTAGTGCCTCAGAAGATCTGTAGCTGTAACTGAATACAAAAATAAACCTACCCAGAAAGTTACTACTTTCCTAATGTTTATTATTGACAGTCTTGTTAACTCACATTTGTTATATTCTCTTGGCATTTAAACTCTACTGCATATCCTGTCTTCACCTGTATATCCATTCTAGCGTGTTCAGAAACATGGCTTGTATGGATTTTAAGATGGGAGAAATTTGGTAAGGTAGCACTTAATTGGGTTTTATAACTATACGTTATAACTCAGCAGTTGCAGAATATACTTTTGATGTCATATTTTATCCCTGATAAAGGTTTGAAGTTTAAGATGTGCTGAAATTATATTTCAGGTAAACTAAGGGACTGCATGTTTGCTTAAATGAAACAGTACGGGTAGATTCCAGTTTTACAAAGTTTGTTAAGCTGATGACTACTTTGATATACGGATGCAATTAGTTTGTAATGCATTTTGTAATTTCTCATTCAGTAACTAATATGCCTGTGTAACAGGCTGATGGATGTTAAACGTTATTTCCCCATCACTCTCTTACACATAGTTACATATTTAACATATGCACCAGCTTGCAATGCTATCATATGGCAGCAGAAACCGCTCCAGCTTTCAAGCGAGTGACGTAAATAGACAGGATAGCAGTGAGCGAGGCCGCGCGTATTGTCTGCCCCCCTCCCTCCTCTGTTGTCAACGAACAGCCTGATTGGCCGAGGCCTGGAAAAGTGTTCGAGGATTCAGAATGTACAGGCCGCAGTAGCCATACCGAAGAAAAATACAGGAAAACTACGGCAGATTAAAATTCAAGAAACCAGGATATTTATTGGGGCATTACGAGGAGTGTATGAACAGGTAAAATACTTTTCACCAGTGCACTCTGCGTTCTGAATTTTGGGCGCGGGCCCGCTTGGCCTGTTAGGGCCTTGGCAAGCCTTGTCGGAAACACAACAAAGCAGAAGACGGGCCGAGGCAATGTTAGCCTCTGCATGTTCTTTTTTTTTTAGCTAGCTAGTTAGCTAGCCCGCCCGTCGAAGTATTTGAAAATGCACAGTCCACGCGTTGTCGTCTTCCGATTCAACGTGCTGTGTATTACTGGGTGCAATGATATGCCAATATCCAGGCATTCAATTTTAATATGCAATGCAGAGAACATATTTAAACGCAGAAAGCTGCCGCTAGCGCTAGTTAGCAACATAGCAATAACTAAAATGGCGGAAGACAAGATGTCGGCTGCTGTCGCAGGATGTCTGCATTGAGCTGCTTGGAACGAGTTCGCGGAATGCATGTAAGCTTAGAGCATAGCACCACGTAGAGCACATCACCCTGTAGCTGTACATATTATTATAATTATCATTACGGCGTAATTCCCCATTGTGCTCTAGTAGCCTTCGAGCTGAGCGATTATTTACATTACGTCTGAGGTTTTTCCTTCTAGGGAGACTGCCTGCACGCTAACCTGTCAGCAACCAAATAGACGGCCACCATGCTCCAAGGCTGCTGTGCAGCAAAGAGCTCTGGGTATATAAGATGGCATGACCGGTGCAGGGAAGACCAGCGTGAATGCATTAAGCAACACTTAGCTATAACCTTTTTAATCAGTGCAGTTCAAGCATTGCTTTCTACTGTGCCAGTGATCGTAGAATACCGCCCGCCCAAACCTAACATTCAACTACTCAGACTAGCACACTTCACGCTGGCTGTGTTTTTCCAGGGGATATTTGAAGTGACGCTAGGGACCAATTACGTCATTTGGGAAGTTTCCCTACGTACCGTGAGAAAATCTCACTTATCAAAACTACATCAGACATTGACCAAAAGGACACAGAAACACTTAAACGACAACATATTGATGTGTTGTTCACCCATAATCATTCGAACATTAGATTAAGCAACAGAGAAAAGCAAGGTCCAACTTTTTTGAGTAAGTAGAAAGTAGAATAATTTCAGAGCAGGAACATTTTGTAGCATCAATATATCAGCTGCAACTGATTGATGATGTCCAACTCATTTGTACAAGCTACACTTTAGGAGACAGTAACTTCGTGTCTTGAATTTAAACAGCGAGTCTAATACATGAGGATAAAGAAATTACCGAAAAATAATATGATTTCAATTAGATTTTCTGACACTTATTTTCTATAGGAGTATGTATAGGAGATTAGAAAAAACACACTAGTCTGATAGCTCAGTTTCAGTTTGACCTGTGTGTATATTTCTAACCTGGTGCTGCTAGAGGATATCTTTTTAGCTGGAATTGTAGTCTGGAAACTCAATGGAAATGAGCTTGGTGAGTGAAGGAGTTGAAGATCTTGTTCCTTTATTATTTAACAATGCACATTCATGATAACCCAAACATCAAAATTAATTGATGTGGTGTCCAGAGCACAGTGAGATATGGCGTCTGGAAATGTTTGGCCGGGTGTTGAGGTTCTGCAGTATTAGGGATTGCAAAAGTAGTGAAAGTGAACTGCTTTTTTGAGCCTTCAACATGTGTTGGTTTCATTTTTGTTTCTCTATCTCTTTCTAGTTCACTGCTTTCTGATGAAAGAACTGAACAGGAACTTAACATTGCACTTACCCAGCCAACACGGGAATCAGATGTGAAGGTAAGCATTTAACCAGTAACGTGTGGTGAAGTAAATGGCTGGGGAGACACTGGATGGTATCAAAGCCAGATTTACACACATATGAGCCCGATAGAAGTAGCTTATATTCACCATGTCTACTGGTTAGGTGACTGAATGTTTCATATTTCATATCAGCATACAATGCACGCATAGAGTTAAGTTACGTACCAAATTCATGTTTGATTTGTCAGTGCCGAAATGTGACATTACATAACATTTCGTGCAATTTGACCGAACAAGGGTTAGTTTCCCACCGAAATGATAAAAACACTATCTTGTTGAACACTGATATTGTCCAGAATGTTCTAAGACATTATTTCCATGTCTTCGCTGATCGACTGATTACTTTGGGCTTCGGGATCTTCACTTATACTCCAAATCACAACACGCTGATCAGATAAATTGTCTTCACTAGTCTAGAATTTGAGGTCTATTTCATGGATGCTGCTCTTAGAAAACATCTCTTCACAACATCGTCCAGTAGGTGGTTGCGGTTGAACTTTCGGAAAAATGTGAGTTTAAAAGGTCCCTCAATATAAAAAAAAAAAAGGTGTACTATGAGTGTACTATGAGTCTGCTTTTTTTCAATGTAACCGTTGTACTGGTTGTAATAGTAAAAACACGTATCTTAATTTCACACAGAAATTATGTAGGTTTAACAAATGTAAATAGTTCCATCATAAAAATACATTTCTGTCAGTTTGTGTATGGAATCAGATCAATGCCATAAATATGTGTGACTGCTGCATACACCGTTTCACTCAACTCTCCCAGGCCAGTTTCAGTCCCAGTATATTTGAGCCATCCAGGGCCCAGCAAGCTAGCGCTGATTGGCTAGTCAGTACAGGATACAATGTGTTGATTGGCGCTTTAGAAAATCTGCCAAAAGCGCTGATTGGCTCTTTAGAGGAGGACGTAAAAACACTGCCATAATTCGTAACTGAAATCCGTATCTGTAGAGAGTTTTTGAAAGTGAAGATAGGTTTCGTATTTGCAATCCGGTTCTGCAGATAGATTTTGAAAGTGTAGATACATTTCGTATTGGAAATCCATATCTGTAAATAGATTTTGAAAGTGAAGATAGTTTTTGAAAGTGTAGATACATTTCGTATTTGAAATCCGTATCTGTAGAAAGGTTTTGAAAGTGTAGATTGTTTCACAGATACAAAATCTTTATTACAGATACAAAATCTATATTACAGATACAAAATATTTATGGCATTGATCTGATTCCATATTTGTGGGCCATGTGACATTTGTGATTCCCTTTTATTTATTTGCGGATTTCCAATTTGTACTGCAGCTGATCTGTAGAAAGAATCCACAAATATAGGCTGCAGTTACTAGCTACACCAAGCTGAAATACTGGAAGAAGGCTTAAACGAAACGAGTTTGTACAAAAGGACACAACAAGGAGGTGAAAGACAAAATGGAGCCTCTTTATTTCACCCGAATGTCATGATTCAGGAGTGGTTTCACCATCGTTATCTCCAGGTGAGTGTGCTGTGCTTGCTTACTTACTGGAATGTTAAAAGTTGTCTACCTTTGCGTTAGCTGTTGTAGTTGTGTACAAGCTAGCTTACGTTCGATCATTTAGTTCAGGTACAGAGACATTTTGTACGTAAGGTGTGAATAGCAGCCATAGGTGCCAAGTTGCCAACAACTGTGAACTTGCATGGCCAGTGTTAGTGTAAAGGCCAATTTAGGGTCGTTTTAGACGCAGAGCCGTAAGCACGTAAGATACATAACCCCCCCTTGCGCGGTAAAATATCCCCCCTTTCGTGCTTAAGTGCGTCGCCCAAAATTCCTGACTGTGCGACTAAAACACTACGGCCCTACACAGTTCGCAAAGGCTGTGATTGGTCGGCTACCACAGCCTTTCACAGAGTCTCACGTTTCCGGGTTAATAGCATACAGTCTTTTTTAGACCCAGACATTTTTTTAAATCATGAATACCCTGCAGACCGTCTCACAAGCCTTTTCTTATGGATTAGGAACAAACATAACAGAAGAGGTCCGAAGACATGAACTCCTTTACAAATCCTCTTTAAACACTTATAAGGACGCTCAAATTACCGCGAATATCCCATTCTCACCCGTGATTGTAAACACATCGTTTTAAAGCCTGTCGCAGTCATTAAAAGATGTCAATAAACGAACTTTTGCGTCATGTGCTGTCTTTTTCGCCACTGGTACTGAATTGCCAACATTTGTATTTTGTGTAACACATGTATTCATAACATCAAGCCTTTCGCCCACTACACTTTCATGCTCCGGTAAGTTTTTTTCCTTTGTCCTGCTGCAATAAATAGGCGTACTTAACTCAAAATAAATCTACAGTTCTGGCGTCAATTTGCTTTGCAACACGCAACACGGCTCACAAGCCTTGCAACACGGCTCTGCGTCTAAAACGAACCTTAAATCAAAACTTGTCTAAAACAAGTTCCTTGTGTAAATTACGTGCTTACAGCTCTGCGTCTAAAACGACCCTAAATTGGCCTTTAGGTAAACACAACCAAGATCTGGGGGGCGGAAGGAAGCACTAGCTACTCTGTTAGCAGCACTGTTTTAGGCAAGACTAAGCATAAGGCTTGAATATTATATAGGAAAGGTATGTTTAGATTTCACATTAATGAAAGAGATCAGTAAAATAATCTGTATTATGAATGTACTACTACTACTGCTATTACATTACTTTCAAACTTTTACTGCTAGTGCTACAGCTAATACTTAAACTACTTACACTCATATGACAACTGTTGCTAAACCATAAAGGGCCCAGCAGAATGTAAATATCATCTAAATACGATTTACATTTCAGTTTTAATACTTGTTGAGCTTAATTGTATTCATGCCTTCTAATCTCTTCAATTTTGTGAATGAGGGTCATTCCTTTAATTTTCTCCAGAGAATTAAATACATGATGAAGATGATGGTGATGATTCTGTAGCTGTTTGATTGCTCAAATGTAAAGCTAAAATAATATTGGTTGCATCAAATATGGGTGAGCCAACATCTCATTCCATGGTAACGTAATGTGAAAAGTACACTTTGATGTAACCTTTTTGGGGTTTTTTTTTCCAGAGAAAAATGGAAACGGACGCCCCTAAACGACCAACAAATGGATAAGCTCAGGGTGGCAATAAATTCCCTCTGACACTCAGACTGTACTGGTGTTGAAATGTAACTGGAGACCAGAGTAATTTTTCGTAATTAGTAAAAATACAATACACTTAACTTCCCTTAAAATGTAAAAGAACAGCTATGTTTTTTAAATGAAGTTTATATATAAAAAAAGGGTGTTAACATTGCATTTTAATGTACTGTCTTAAAGTGTACTGTAATCAAGTTGTATTTAAATCCTCACAGTAAGTGTATAAATAAGGAATACTTTTGTAGTTGTACTTTAATGTATTCATTAATTCATCATACCAACAAGTATACAAGTGCACGCTGTAATTATCTTACATATAATAATTGTATTAGTACACTGGAATGCAGTATTCTGATATGGGCTCTATGGAAAGCATGTGAAAATGTACTTGATGGGCTTTGACAAAGCTTTCATTACATATTCTTATCAGACAATATAAGTGTGTGTAATAAAAATATCTGTTTTACTTGAAGAATGTAAGTAAATTGTAAGTATAATGTAAATAAATACAATGGTAGTGCACTTCGATTTTATTGTAATAAACTATTAAGTCATGGAGTTTGAATAGTTTCAAAATTAACATATAAATGTAACACGATTCACAAATGTAAATGCTGTAACATGTATTTAACTAACACACATGGTTTTACAATCTGCTCACCATTTGTGAACATCCCTAATTTTTGTGTGGATTTTTGACACTTTCCTGATGCGGCTTGATTCACAAATGCACAAAGGACATAAATAAATGTAGCCATGTTAAGATTTGTGAATTGAGTGACATTTATTTGTGTATGTATCGTGTGAAATGTATTTGTGAATTACAAAAAACATTTGTGGGTTGCATGACATTTAGTTGTGAATTTTGGTGATCCACATTTTGACAAAAAGTGATTCACTAAGGTGCCAAACCTGTTTCACGTACAAATAGCTCAGCATTTGTGGGTATTATTTTACGAAAAAAGAAAATATATATTTAAATATAAAAAATGTGTGGATTGTGGTACACATTTGTTTTCTGTGGGTAACATATAAGTTCAATAAAAACTTACATAAATATGCGGCATCACAAAAATTCCAAATAAAGGAATCACAGAAATCTAGAGGGACTTTCCTTTACTTAGCATTAGGAATGCTGTAATTAAATCTCCACTGTTCATTCAAAGCCAGATCTATCCTTGAAGTCTTTAAAGCAACTTGACTTTGAATTTGAGTTGTTGAATTTTCATGCTTGTTGAGGCTCCCATGTCAGTCCAAACGTTGTTTGAGGTGGAGAACACAAGGCAGAGAAAGCAGTAAAGGCGATTCTTTGTAGCACAGCTGCTGTTTTCATTGGTCCTACTCAATTCTAGTATTAGAGTTGCAAATGGATCCACAAATGCATAAATACCACTTTACATTTATTTTTGTGACGCTCTGTCTCCCCTGACCACACATCACTGCATTTAACCAATCTTTGGTATACGTAGCACTCAAACACATGATCTGAAGAAAGATGTCATAACATCACGTGTCTTCCATGTGCTGTCCTATAGCTCAGCGGAACCAGAGCCAATGGACAAGGGTGGAGGCCTTCTGGAGCTTCACTCCCAGGATCTTAAGATGCCCCACGCTATGATCATGCAAGACTTTGGTAAGGAGGCGATTTAGTGAATATCACGTCCCAAAATTTCACAATTTGTCTGGTTTCTTGGTGGCACTCTTGTTAATGATTGGAACTAAGTCAGTGGCTGGTGGGCTTAACCCACTTCAAAACAAAAGCTGTTGTAGAGGATGTAGATGTAGCTTGTGGAAGTGGTACTGTGCGTGATTGTCATCTCTTTGGCCATGTTTTTGTCATCACTTCGGCAAAAAAAGCTACAACGTTTTATTTTCATTTCTGACAGTCTTTAGTGGTACAAACTGTTCTTTTGGGGTTTCTGATCCTTCAGGAGCACACTTTCTCGTAGTATGAGGAGGGATTTAACATTGTCAACATGACATAGTCAACATAATATTTGGGCTTGAGCCCTACAAATCCAAAGAGCTACTTCAGTAGAGGGGAAGATATTTTTTGTTGTGGGGTACAACAACGAAGCTAAGTGGCCTTGTGTGGCTTAAAGTCTTTGAAGCTGTGTGGTGAATGAAGGCCTTTTTATTTCTCAGAAGAGAGCATCCCCTATACTTTTATTCCCCATAATTTGGTCTAGAACTCTTTCAGATATGTCTTGTGCCCTCTGCTTAGAATAGAATAGTAAGGAATGTATTACTTTTGCCGTGTCAATTGCCTAGATTGAACTGTATACATGCAGAAACAAGCTTACAAAGAACTTGGATCAACTCTTCTCTGCATCTGCTTTTTCTCCTCTTTTCTCCTCCTGCCCTTTTCCTTGTTCTTTCCCTCTCCTTTTCTTTCTTCTCATAATCTCTCATCTCCTTTTCATCTCTTCTCATGATCTCTCATCTCCTCTCCTTTCCTCTCTTCTCGTGTTCTCTCATCTCCTTCCTATCCTTTCATCTTCTCTCCCATGTCATCCCCCAGTTGCAGGCATGGGGGGCATGGCCCACATCGACGGCGACCACATTGTGGTATCGGTGCCGGAGGCGGTGCTGGTGTCGGATGTGGTGACCGACGAGGGCATCCTGCTGGAGGAGGCTCTGGAGGCCGAGGTGGTGGAAGCCGACGAGCTCGAGGAGCCAGACGGAATCATCATGGCTCACGAGTCCATGCTAGGGGTGGAGGTAGCCATCGAGGATGCCCTGGAGGAGGAGGAAGAGGAAGAGGAGGAGGAGGAGGCAGCTCTGGAGGAAGGGGAGGAGGATGAAGATCACCACCACCACCACCATGTGCTGACGGCGTCCGACCTGATGGAGGAGGAGGAAGGGGTGGTGGGCGCGGCCGAGGAGGTGGGCGTGTTTGTGGGCGGTCCCCTGGAGCACGAATTAGTGTCGGAGGAGGTGATGGTTGCCGAGGACGACGAGGCAGCAGTGATCCAAGCACATGAGGGCTTGCCGGCGTCCAGAGTCACCATCAACACAGAGGCTGATGAGGACGGAAAAACCACGTCAGAGGACTACCTCATGATCTCCTGTAAGTGCTCTTACACAAACACACACACACACACACACACACACACACACCTAACAGGGTGTTCCTATAGGGAATAAAACTGATAGACTGCAATTTAGTTTCTACTGCAGTAGAATTATTATTGCCATTAATAGCCTGTTTATTAGAAATGAGTTTTTCCAGAATACGATTGATGCATCTTCCGAGTTACAGGTATAGGATAACCTGGACACTCAGAGAAAATGATCTTACCATTATCCAGTACAGGAATATAATTGCATATCTAAAAGTACTTTACAGTTACAGAAAATATTACCCTGAACTAAAAATAATTAGATTTCTCCATGTATTTCACATTATGCATTATGATTATGCTGTCAAATCTAGGAACCAGCCCTGAGGTGGTTGCTCATCAGACTCAGTCAGACTGAGTGGGTGGTACCAGCCTATGGTGCTGTGTTGTACCATAAGATCTCCAAGAATGGACTTCACATCAACCTGCCCCAGGGACTGCAGATGGAAATTAGCTAGGCAGCCATATCAGACACATAACTCTCTAGTGTTCATTAATGTGTTACAATGAAATATTCTTTGTGCTGCAACTGATATGGGTCTAAGTTCACAGCGCCACTGTTGGACTGTATAATGGTTGAATTTAGGTGGCTGTTTTTTTTTTTTTTTGCGTGACTTTGAAGGACCTTATCTGAAAAACACATCCTCTGTTAAGTAACCTTATCTGAATATCACAATAACACATCCTCTGCGTGACGTTTGAATGACTTTATCTGAATAACACCCTGACCCTGAATAACTCATCCTCTGGTGCTGTTGGGCTGCTAAGTGGATGATGTTGGCGAGAAGCTGGACATCGGCGACACTCCCCTGAAGATCAGCACCGCGGTAACCCAGGATGACGCCAGCTCTAAAGAGGACGGCTATGGCTCCGATGTCATCAAGGTGTACATCTTCAAGGCCGAGGGTGACGACGACGTGGAGATAGGTAAGTGCAGAAACATTGTCTCATTTCGGTTAGCACCATCTTTGATTTCTGTAATCGTTATAATAATAATGAGAAGATAAATCACGTAGTGCCAGGAGACTCTGCCACCCCCAAACCCTTCCCTTACCCAAACCTGGGTTTATATCCTATTCCTACCCTTAATCCGGGTTCGTTACCCCGCCCAATCCAGCCACCCCTTACCCTGGATAGTCTGTGGCATATTGATTTAGATAATTGGTTTAGATAGTTAAGTAGTGCATCGTTAAGACACTGAGAAATGCATGTGAAATATTTTTGTGTGTCTGTATGAATATGTGTGTGTGTAGGTGGCACAGAGGTGGTGACGGAGAGTGACTTCCAAAACGGCCATGCGGTGCTGGTGCCGGCGTCGGCCGGGCGGTTGCCGCGGGAGAAGATGGTGTACATGACTGTGAAGGACAGTGGCCAGGGAGATGAGGAAATGAGTAAGTGTCTCCACTGTTGGTTTGCTCATGCAGATGCTTTTATTTTGTGTTGTATGCAGAGGTGTTAAAATCGTGTTGTACTACAAGGAAGCCGTATACTGTACCGGACGGTTACTCATACGGCTACACCCCTATTACCCCTTGTTTCCCTTCAACACATGATCCAACACTGTCCGCCCTCCACAGACTGTGCGGAGATGGCTGACCAGGTGTACATGGAGGTGACCGTTGGGGAGGAGGAGGCTTCTGCCATCCAGGAGGCGCAGCTGGACGACTCCCACACCAACAAAACCTTGGTGCCTGTGGCCTGGGCTGCTGCTTATGGTGAGAGAGCAGGGGCTCAGGAGGTAGAAAAGTCGTTTAGTAATCAGAAGGTTGCCCTGTCGAAGTGTCCTTGAGCAAGACACTGAACCCCTAATTGCTCCTGATGTGCAGTGTGTCATCAGTGTAAATGTAACTGTGCATACATCCTTGTAAGTCGCTTTGGATAAAAGCGTCTGCTAAATGAATAAATGTAAACGTTAATGTAGAGCAGTCTTTTCACCCGGCGTGTATCCTGCTTCCATAATTGTTGGTGCCGGGATTAGGAATCATCTTCTTCAAGGAAAACATGTCTGAACTTAATTAGAGGTTTATTAACACTGATTGAATGCCCATGCCTTTAGCGAGTTGAAAGGAATGATGGTGATAAAGTCTGTATGACATCAATATTCTTTATTTAATTTCACAATGAACTTTTATTAGTACACAAGATTTGCCTGGGTATAAGGTTAAGGTTAGGATTAGTACTGTGTGACCAGTAGATATGTGACATAAATACATTGGATTATGTATAACTTAAGAACACTCTTATATGGAGTCCTTAACTATAGTGGGTCCCAAACTGTTTGCTGACTGTGGCCCAGACTGAGTGTCCTCTCTTGCCTCAGGTAATAACCTGGAGGGCCGTCTGGAGGGGAAGCCGGGCGCGGTCACACCGTACCTGCAGATCAATGACAGCATCAGCACCAGTCGAGCGCTCAAACAGAAGATCAAGAAGAAGAAGAAGGGAGAGGCGCGACAGAGCCAGACCGGTGGGCATCAGCTGCACATTTCAGTGACCTCATGACTATGTGATGTAGTTTCAGTGGTAAAAGGACATTTTGAGCCAAAATACTTATGTTGGTTAGAGTTTTTTTATAGCCCTATCGTAACGGTGTTAATTATCGGACGGCATGTTTTATCGGCAAACGTTCAAGGTGTCATGTGAATCCAATATTAAACAGAAGGTTTAGATTTTTAATCCATAATTAAATTTAGCATTTTGATTGTTTAACAGAATGGCCGATGTTGACACTGTCCGATAACTGAAATAGGTACCTAAGTACCTTACACGTCAAACGTAATAATAACTGCTGTTAAGTTCATTTTTAGAATTCATTTTTTATTTGAAAAATGAAAGCAGGTGCCTGGGTTTTATTCAACGTACATCTGAAACAGAGTTTAGTTGAATTCACAAACTTGCTAGTTTATTGAGCTCTTCAACTTAAAACGAACTAAACGGGCTTCACACTATGTTCTAACGACCGACCGGCTGACCTAGTTGCTCACTCTCTCCAGAGTATCTCATTCCCCAAACATTTGTCTCCCTTGTGCATTAATACAAGCTTCAGTCTTTAAAAGAAAAAAAGCGATTAATCAGGATGTATCACCGCAAATTTTGTGATTCATTATTTGTTGTTTTTCAATTGACAGCACTGTGAATAATTCATCATTACTTAATTAACTGCTTCATACTTTATGTTCAGTTTATATTGTTTTATTGATTATGTAATGTTTATGGTTAGGTTTGTGGTTAGGGTTATGATGTGTATTAATGTATGACAACTTAAATAAGAAATATATGGTCTTGTAAAATAGATGAAAATATGTATACTAAACATACTAACCATTTTATATATCTCCTCCCCACCCCCTCTTTAAACCTTGCCTCGGGCCACCCAGCGGTGATCATCGGTCCGGACGGCCAGCCCCTGACTGTCTACCCCTGTCACATCTGCGGCAAGAAGTTCCGGTCGCGAGCCTTTCTCAAGCGGCACATGAAGAACCACCCGGACCACATGCTGAAGAAGAAGTTCCAGTGCACCGACTGCGACTTCACCACCAACAAGAAGGCCAACTTCCACAACCACCTGGAGGGCCACAAGCTCAGCTCCAGCGTCAAGAGTGAACGGGAACGGGCGCCCGAGTACAGCGAGTACACGCGCCGCTACCACGAGGCCAGCCCACTGGGCTCCAACACGCTCATCCTGCGCGACAAGGACGAGCCCAAGATGCACCAGTGCAAGTACTGCGACTACGAGACGGCCGAGCAAGGGCTGCTCAACCGCCACCTGTTGGCTGTGCACAGCCGCAACTTTGCTCACGTGTGCGTGGAGTGCGCAAAGGGCTTCCGGCACCCGTCCGAGCTGAAGAAGCACATGCGCACGCACACGGGCGAGAAGCCCTTCCAGTGCGCGCACTGCCCGTTCCGCTGCGCCGACCAGTCCAATCTGAAGACGCACGTGAAGAGCAAGCACGGCTCGGACTTGCCGTACAAGTGCAGCCACTGCCCGCAGGCGTTCGCCGACGACAAGGAGCTGCAGAGGCACTCGGATGCGCTGCAGGGCCACAAGACTCACCAGTGTCCGCACTGCGAGCACAAGAGCACCAACTCCAGCGACCTGAAGCGCCACGTGATCTCGGTGCACACCAAGGACTTCCCGCACAAGTGCGAGGTGTGCGAGAAGGGCTTTCACCGGCCCAGCGAGCTCAAGAAGCACTCGGAGACGCACAAGGGCAACCGGGTGCACCAGTGCCGACACTGCGACTTCAAGACGTCCGACCCGTTCACGCTGAGCCGCCACATCCTGTCGGTGCACACCAAGGAGCTGCCGTTCAAGTGCAAGCGCTGCAAGCGCGGCTTCCGGCAGCAGTCGGAGCTCAAGAAGCACATGAAGACGCACAGCGGGCGCAAAGTCTACCAGTGCCAGTACTGCGAGTACAACACCACGGACGCTTCGGGCTTCAAGCGCCACGTCATATCCATCCACACCAAGGACTACCCGCATCGCTGTGACTACTGTACCAAGGGCTTCCGCCGGCCCTCGGAAAAGACCCAACACATATTGCGACACCACAAAGAAACGTTGATGTAGACACACACACACACACACACACACACACACACACACTCACAAACACAAATGCATACACCTACACACACACACACCCCTCTTCACCCTGGTGCCACAGGTGAGCTGCTTTGCACACCAGGATTGGGGAAAGGAGAATTCAGACATCTAATGCCAATAACACTCTAATCAGCAGTCCTTGTTTTGTTAGTATTGTTTAATTTAATTTGTGCAGTTTGTCTCCCCCCTTCGGAAGAATAGGTCTTAAAAGAATTTACAGCTACGGATATGACTAAATGAGCATGAGTCGCAGAGGCAAGATAGGAGAACGATAGGAGTCGTTTTTATCACTGCAGAAACTGCAAAACACCGATTGACATTCAGGGTCTCAAATGTCTCTATTTTTATATCCACTTTGCTGAAATGCTGCAGGCGGATACTCCATAATCTGGAAGTGGAGCTTAGAGTACTTCTGTTGTCAGCCTCTTACTTCCTGAGGAGCGGGCCCTCGGTCAGCAGCTTCAGTCGTCAGTGTGGTGTGTAGTACTGCAGCCCCAGGCTTCGGGCGCAATGTATTTTTTTACCATTTAGTATGTAAAAACTTTTACCTTTTCATTTTTTTTTTTTTTTTAAAGCCAATCAACTTAATCATGTCAAATATAAACGTGGGCAGGCTGTGGTTTGTGATGTTTCCCACTCTCACATGCACGTGTCTGTGTGTGTTTGTGTGTGTGCTTGGAAACGTTTACATCCACTCCTGTAATGGTCGCGAGCACCTGTCTCTGGTATGTCTTCACTCTAATGTACTTGTGGCTAAAAACCCGAAGCAGAGCAGTGTAGTTTTGTGTTTTTTTATTTTGGGGCATCCACACTTCAGCAGGCCTTCACTCCTTATTGTGTCATGAAAAAAAGAACGATTTTTAAATTCTGTAACATGGTGGTGTTTTAACTTGACCTAGTGTGTCACATAATTTCATTTGACACCCATGAGGTAGTCATGGATACCTCCTGGCCTGCCACTATGAAATTAAATGTGTATGTGTGTGTGTGTGTATGCGCGTCTGTGTGTGTGTTTGTGAGTGAGAAAGAGAGGAGAGTGTGTGTGTATGCACTCATAAGTTAATGCCCACATTCGTGGATGGACTTGCACGCATTGCCAACCGTTACGGAACTCTCAGTCAGGCCTTACATGTGTTTTTTTTTTTTTTTACATGCACTGAATACAGTAAACAAATCAATCTTTCTTTTTTTTTTTTAAACAAGTGTCTGATGTACTATGTAAAGTAACATTTTTGCTCCAAAAAGATTGTGTATATCTTAGTAAACAACAAATAAGAGCACTTTAATTTCTCTTTATATTTTTTTATTGGTGTGTATGCGGGGGAAAGAGTGTGTAGGCCAGGCAAGGCATACTAAATTAGGATTATTTAAAATAAAAATGAAAAAAAAAAACAACACTCTTGTAATTGCTGTCATTGTCTCTCAGAGGGTCACAGGAAACGTGATGGTTAACTTGCTACCTAGTTGCTTTACTGCATGCAAATTCACAATCGTCTTCAGCGAGCAATGTTAACTTCATGAGTGAAACTTGTCAACTTTTTACCTAAATGTGTCCTCCAGATTTGGGGTTCTCCTTATGTTTACTCCAGACTGTTATCCTGCTCACTTCACTTTCAAGTCTGGGCCAACCACAAGGCAGTTTTATCTGTGTGTGTGGGAACGATTACGTCTTTGAACAGAAACACTTTTGAAAGAGTCACACATTGCTGTGGAGGTCAAAGGCGTCCTGCGGATTTCACACCGTAAATACGCACAGGCGAGTTATGCCTTTGACGATCTGTGTGAGGGTTTAAAAGAAAAAGGAAAAAACTGCCTTCCAGGTATTGCTTCTCACCCCTGTAAGTCTTATGGTGGCGTTCCCAGACACAGTACGATGGAAATGTTTTAGGCATTTGTCTGCAGTAGTTTGCCAATAGGAAATATATTTAGAGTTTTAAACGTTAATTTTTAAAATTGTGAAACTGCTTTTTTTTTTTGTTCTACTTATGTTTTGCTGTACTTTGTATGTTGTAAATTGTTAAAATACTAGTCTGATAATTTTCAATGCATCCTTACTTTACAGCTTTGCCTTCAGTCCAGCCTGAAACATTTGCACTGTATGTATTCTAAAGGTGCCTCAGTGATCTGGCCCAGGGAGGAGAGGCCAACGCAGACACCTTGCTTTAGGACTTCACTTTTTACCTTTGCCAGACGTCATGTCCTTTTCGCAATGCAGTAATTATGGTAGTCAAGGAGTAGAGGGCTCAGTCCAGGTCTGTGTTTTCTAAATGCATCTTGTAACAACCACAATATATTATACAATATATATTTTATAATACGACCCGAATTCCGGAAACGTTTTTGAAAATGGAATAAAATGAAAACTAAAACACTTTCAAATCACATGAGCCAATATAAAACATAGATAACATAACAAATCTTTAAACTGAGCCATTTTACACTTTTATCCACTAAATTAGCTCTTTTCAAATTTGATGCTTGCTACAGGTCTCAAAATAGTTGGCACGGGTGCAACAAATGGCTGAAAAAGCAAGAAATTTGGAAAAAAATTCAGCTGGGAGAACATCTAGCAATTTATTAAGTGAATTGATATCAGGTCTGCAACATGATTAGCTATAAAAGGGATGTCTTAAAGAGGCAGAGTCTCTCAGAAGTAAAGATAGGCAGAGGCTCTCCAATCTGAAAGAGTGCTTAAAATGTTGTGGAATACTTTAAAACTATGGGCCTCATTCTCGACCTTTTTCTGTAATTCTTCAGAAATGTTTCTTACACGACTTCGCAAAAACAACGTAAGAGAAACGCTTCCGCTGCATTCCCGCACGCTTGAAAATGTGTTCATAAGCAGCCGAAGTCTTCTCAGCTGGGTTCCTTCCGATTAGCTTCTTAGATTGATGTGCGAGCTACGAGCCATATAGACCTAGTGTAACAATAAACACTACCTCGTATAATTATGACTATAAATGTGAATCGTAATTGTTAATGATACAAATATTCTCGTATTTATTATTATCATAATTATTTTAATCCGAGGATGTCTGTAGAGTTGACGTGAACGCAATCACCAACGGGTTCTCACAAATTCGCCCGTTAACCCCTTAGTTTTTTCAAATGTCATTCCTCAACGCGATTCCTCAAATAACCACAAGATGGCCCGTGGAATCCCATTTGAGAAGATTCCGGTAGAGTTACGACTGCTATTTCGAGTTCTGAAAGTTGTCTGAAGTTCAGAAGAAAGCACAGAAGAAAAAAATAACGAGAATGCAAATGTTTTCATAAATGTTTCCGAAGTGGAGTTCCTTCTGAAATCCTTCGGAAAGTCTTCCCAACTGCTGTCGAGAATGAGGCCCTATGTTTGTCAACGTCAAATTTCAAAGGCCTTGCAAATCTCATCATCTACAGTGCATACAATCATCAAAAGATTCAGAGAAACTGGAGAAATCACTGTGCGTAAGAGACAAGGCAGAAGACCTTTATTGGATGCCCGTGGTCTACGGGCCCTCAGACGACACTGCATCACTCATCGGCATGATTGTGTCAATGACATTACTAAATGGGCCCAGGAATACTACCAGAAACCACTGTCGGTAAACACAAACCGTTGTGCCATCTGCAGATGCCAACTAAAGCTCTATCATACAAAAAGGAAGCCATATGTGAACATGGTCCAGAAGCACCGTGTCCTGTGGGGCAAGGCTCATTTAAAATGGACTATTTTGAAGTGGAATAGTGTTCTATGGTCCGACGAGTCCAAATTTGACATTCTTGTTGGAAATCACGGACACCATGTCCTCCGGGCAAAAGAGGAGGGTGACCTTCCATCGTGTTATCAGCGTTCAGTTCAAAATCCAGCATCTCTGATGGTATGGGGGTGCATAAGTGCATACGGTATGGGCAGCTTGCATGTTTTGGAAGGAACTATGAATGCTGAAAGGTATATAAAGGTTTTAGAGCAACATATGCTTCTCTTCAGACGACGTCTATTTCAGAGAAGGCCATGTGTATTTAAGCAGGACAATGCAAAACCACATACTGCAGCTATTGCAACAGTATGGCTTTGTCGTAGAAGAGTCCGGGTGCTAAACTGGCCTGCCTGCAGTCCAGATCTTTCACCTATAGAGAACATTTGGCGCATCATTAAACGAAAAATACGTCAAAGACGACCACAAACACTTCAGCAGCAGGAAACCTGTATAAGGCAAGAATGGGACCAAATTCCAACACCAAAACTCAAGACACTCATAACCTCGATGCCCAGACGTCTTCAAACTGTTTTGAAAAGAAGAGGAGATGTTACACCATGGTAAACATGGCCCTGTCCCAACTATTTTGAGACCTGTAGCAGGAATCAAATTTGAAATTAGCTCATTTTGTGCATAAAATTGTAAAATTTCTCTGTTTAAACATTTGTTACGTATGTATGTTCTATTGTGAATAAAATATTGGCTCATGTGATTTGAAATTCATTTAGTTTAGTTATTCAATTTAAAAAAACGTCCCAACTTTTTTGGAATTAGGGTTGTATAACATCATCATCAAACATTGTTTATTCAGGGAAATTTACCAATGATTGAATATATAGCATATATACTGTGTTAGTGGTAGTGTTGAGCATATTACAATCTCTGCTTGTGTCCCTGATCTGATTAAGGATCTGTGATTGTGACCATAGTTTGTGTGCCACTAGTTGACTGTCGAAACTGGAACACTTATTTTGTAAACTTCAGTAGTACTTCAAAGGATGAGGCGCACGCCCTGGTGACCTGAACCCAGAATAATCTTTAATCTTGTAAAGAAGGGATTCTTTATACGCTAACAGTTTCAAAAGGTTCCTCCATTATTCGGCAGGCTATTGTTCTCTTCATTATGAAGAGGGTAATTGCCTTGCCTGGAGTCATTCAGACTTCCTCACAAAGGCAATTTCCGTAAAGAGCTTTAGTGCTCGGTGCACTTATGGGGTCACTGAGCTGTGTTCATACTCCTGCATTGATGTACAAACTTGAGGAAGCAGTGGCTAGAAATCTAAATCGATGAGGCTCCACCAATGAGGAATGGCCTTTGCTGGCTCACTGTCAGTATTGGACACAATAAGCCGTTGTGTTCTTAAAGTAACCTTAATTTTCTTCCTTGATTTCCTCTCACCATAGGCCTTGAGTTGTGTGAAATACTCAGCAGATTCAAAGCTTTCTACACCAGGGAATTTCTCAGGTGGGACCATATTCTGGTATTTTCCTGCAAGCTATACTTGTGATACAGATCAGGTAGAACGTTTTTGAATTTTGGAATGACAGGAATAGGATCGCACCGGATTCTCTGTTCTGTGGGATGTAAAGTATGAGTTGAGAGACCGTTGTGTCAGATGAAGATTGGGACTGTTTAGAGCTGAAGTCCACTCAAGTCCACACATTTACAACTGGGCAGTGACTTTTTCCATTTTCAAAAAGAAGAAGGAAACCCCACTTTGCTCGTATGGAATGACTTTGTTTTTGTTTTTGTTTGATGTAATTCCACTTTGGAAAGCCTGCAATGATAACTGCCATTTCTTGTGGACAGCAGACATAGATGTTGTTCACGTACACTCAGATTCTCTTTACAATTAAATTGTTTTGGAGGGTTGCAGGCAAATGCACGTTAGATGTGTGTGTTAATGTGTGAACATGTGTTAATGTGGGATTTGTTATTGTGTGTGATTGAAACACCACCTGTCTCAGTGAAGTGGCTTTTAGTCTGAGCCGGAAATGGCATAACTTCAGTACTTTATTGCTTTTAAACATGACGTTGCACACAGGACTACAGTGAAGACAAAGTCATAGACACTGACTCAAATTAAAATATAAACAATGTAAATACACAAACAATGGATTACATTGTGAAAGATCCACATTGATGAACACAGACAAATCCACAGTTTTGTTAATGTCAAAAAAGGGGTAAAAATTGGACTAAGGAAATAAACATAATGTAAATATTTTATAAAAATAAACATGTCCCATGCTTTTATAGATATGGTTATATATTCTTTAAAATATATTTTTTCACTGTTTATCTCTATGATACATTACTACTATAAATAAGATACAGACATGTGATATCTGATTTACAAAACTGTGAAGAATTTGGACAGATCTTCACACTGTTTGGGTTGAATATTTTAAAAGTGTTTTTCCTCTACACAAATATCCCAGTTTATCTTACAACTATTTACAAGTTAAATTGGAAATTCCTCAGCAATAGAACTCCGTAGCAGACGAGACTGACTCGTCTCCCTCTCACCTTTTATGTGTGTGTATGGGAGTGTGCGTCAGCAGCCTCCAGAGAGAAGAGACTTTCCAGGACCAGTGGGCACCATATTCTCTAGTTTGTACACATCCAAAGTTATTGGTTGAAACAGGAAAGACATGCAAGTTGACAGTAAAATGGGGTGGGGGGGAGGGGAAATAAACATGGAATGATGGGTTTTGGTGATCTTTCTCCAGAAGTCAACAGACAGATGATCAGGAACCCAATTTAGACCAGAGAGCGACTGGTCTTGGTTTTACATTTTTTGATCACGAGTCAAAGAAAGTTTTCAGACAGAAAACAAGTGCTGGGTTTATTAAAATACATAGAAAACTACCTTTAGTGTGTTTCTTCAATACAACCTGAAATGCATGATTGAACAGTATAGAAATGCGTGACTGAACAGTATAGAAATGGGTAAAACAAAGGAGTCCTGTAGTTTTATTTATTTCTGGGGTTGGATGCCTTCATGTAGCAGCACTCCCAGTGTAAATGCTATATATAATGGGACCTATGCTCAGCTGAGGGCCATACAAATGAAAGTGAAGTTATTATCACAATGCTTTACATATCAAGGTGAGAAGGTATCAAATGAAATCTGAATTTTTATTTTATTTGGCAGGCTTTGGAAGTCACAAAGCTTACTCTTACACGCCACATCCTATTCACTTCTTTAAAAAGAGGTCCAGTACTACACTATGTGAGACTCAAAAAACACTGTTGATATATCATTACTTTTTAAACATCTTTTATGAGAAAGTGAAAACAATAACGTGATTCAGTGAAAAAGAGTGAGTTTCACATCTGTGATCCAAGTAACTGGGTGTTCGCTGTGTCTGGATGAGTTGGGTTTTGGCTACATTGCCCCACTCAGAAGTTTATTCTGACCGTGGTGTGTGCGGGTTATGGCCTTGGTGTGTCAGGAAACAACGTCAGACGTGGCGATTTTGCTCAGACCCCCACCCTTGCAGTGAATGAGTCTACATCTGAAGCAGAGTGCTCCACTTTTGTGGTGTCACAACAGTAAGCAGTGATTTAAAAAGTAACAATCACACAAACACGTCACCACAGAACCAGTGTTTGGCACTACCTAACTCACATAATGCGCTACCTTACAGTGTCTGCAGTGATTCAGTTCAGGGTACATCTGAGGGGTAAAGTAATTTTAATTCATTATAAAGTCATAACTTTATTTCTTGAATTATATAATTTCCTCATGAAAATGACAGTGATCTCCTGTCCTCCCATAAATAATCTTTTCTCTTGCCCACAAAAATAAATAAATAAATTCATTAATTAATTACATACATTTAGATACAGTAAGTACAAAACCCTCAATACGTTTGCTAGCCCCTTGAAGCAAGTGTTGAAATGCGATCATTAGCCCTGTTTATCATCCAGTGGTAGGGGAGCTAAGATGAGAAGGTTAGAGACAGAACTTTTCTCCGGACAGGAAACACAAGACACGATACACAGGTGTCCTTCAGTCGGAGATAACATGGAGGGGATGAGGGGTGCAGTCTGCAAACTGTGCTGCAGCATCCCCCTGTAAACGTAGTGTGGGACAGTTTTCTTTATCCTAATATGTCCTGTAAAAAAAATATGTAAACAATAACTGAGATATGACCAAATATCCGCCCCCTCCCCCCCAGTAGTTGTGATGGCCGCTCCGTTCGGTGGGCTTTCAGATTTATGTCTGTGGAGGGGGATGTGGGGATGCTTATGGGGCTTCACTTGGTGGGCAAAGTTTTGATGGAGCGCGGGAGGGAGCCTGCATTTGTGGCTGCAGTTACCTGAGGGCTGGCACTCTTGTTGGGGAGGCTGCTAGAGTGTCCCATGGCTTCCTCGGCCGCCCGGAGAAGCAGGGTGTAGTTGACTGCCACCTCCTCCACCTTGCGCAGCAGCTGCAGCTTCTGGGTCTCGGAGCGAATGCCGCGCACCAGCCGGATGAACGTCTGCGTCAGGTTGCACAGCACCTGGAAGCTGGAGGTGACGGCACTCAGCATGCGCGTGGGACTCTTTTCCACGCTCGCCACACGCCGGCATGACGCACGGAACTCCTTGAAGCGCAGAGCCAACTCTTGCTTGTACTCCGCCAGCCGGGCGGCCGGCATGCGGGGCTCGTCCTCAATCTGGTGGCAGTTGGCACACTGCCGAAGGATGGCCAGCAGCTCGTTGGCGTCAAGCTGCGCGTTGAGGAAGCCGTCGGGCAGACAGAACGTTTTGCCCTGCAGGGACTGCACTCGTGTCAGGCTGGCTTCCAGACTGCTGCACGCACGCAGGTCGATCTCCTGGGTCTGGGGCTCCTCTTCCTCCTCCTCCTCCTCTTCCTCCCCACTGCAGTCTTCAGCGTCCAGCACCTGTAAGGTTTTGCTTACCACCGGCATGGTGCGGGAGTCCAGCTGCATGCCAGGCAGAACTTGCAGAGGGGTAGAGTATGAGAGCTCGTCCTTCTCACTGCTCGAGTCGGCAGCCTCACACTTACGGTAGCAGAAGCAGAAAGAGCAGCACTTTTCTCGATCATCACTGCTACCTTCTGTGGGTATTGTCAACACTACCTCGCTGGTTCCCTCCCGGCCCTCGCGCAAAATCTCCTCACCCTGGATGAAGTAGATACCTTTCTTTTTCACCTCACTACCCTGGGTGTGAATGGGTTCTACTGGGGTTGGGAGTCTTAGGCCTGTTGCCCTAACCCTTTCCATCTCCTTTTCCAGGCTCTTGGCCTTGGTGGATTTGACCTCGGCATAGAGAGGCGTGCTGTCATTGTTGTTGTCCAGCTCCCCAATGCTGTACCTTCGCTGGAGTTTCTTGTACTGCGGTGCCGCTACCATGCACTCAGGACGGGAAGTACAAGTGGGCAGGCAGGACACAGGTGTGTCACGTAGTTCACGAGACTCCAGGCTGGTGGAGCGGATTCTCGTGGTCTTGATCTCTAGCGTCTGTGGCCTTCTTGGTGTGCCTTGGCTGTGAGGGCCCTTGGGTATGGTAGGGGGCGTTTTGGAAATGGGCCTCTCTCTCCCACGGGGCTCCATGGAGGATCCGACTGGTGTGTCAGGCAGCCTCATCCCACGACATATCCTCTTGCAGTCGCAGCTGCGCCTCTGCTCCCGAGAGATGCCCGGAACCTTCTGCAAGGGACTTGTGCGCAGCTGGCAGGCACAGGGAGTGCCAGCTGGGACGGGCGAGGACCCCTGGGGCATGAACTCGCCCTGTGAACCCTTCGGCTTCAGGAGCTCTTCCAGGAACTCCAGCTCATACTGCCGCACCTTCTGCAGCTGTGCCCTCCGCTCATCCGTCTCGCGTCGCAGACGGGCCGGGAAGGTGGCTGAGATCAGGTTCTTTATACTCTGGAATGGTGCGGCGCGCTGGGACTTACTCTTACTGCTGCCTTGCTTTTTGCGCTCGGCCCCCGGGATGGTCGCGCCCTTTTCTCCGCAGGTAGATATGTGTGTTGTTTCCACCAGGACAGGTAAGGATGTTTTGGCAAGACCTTTCTGTTGCTCTGTTAGGACTTTGCTCTCAGATTTATCGTCAGGTGTCTCTTTGCGTTCTGTCTTCACTGGCATGTGCGGGGAGTATTTTGGTGGCGGATGGATACTAGGCTTGGCTAAAGTAGGGTCTGTTGTCCGCCCCATGGTCTCTTTGCAGCTTGCCAGTAGCAGTCCCTTGGCCCGAAGTCTTTCATCATCAGTGGGTGAAGAGGAGTGGAACACCATTACCTTTTGGGCCTGGGGTTCCTTCAGTCGCAACTGGGGCCCCGGTTCAGGCCTCACTGGGCATGTGCAGAAGAGGTCATCAACAGGCAGAAGGCCCTTAAAGCTTGAAGGCTTGTTGGTCTCACTAGAGGCAGTCTCGGCATCTTGGCACATTTTCGTGGGACTAAGTTTGGCAGAAGTATTTCTATCTACAGACAAAAGGATGGGTAAGGCTTTGTTGGTCACCTCTGGACTCGCCTGTCCAGACATTTTCCCTTTGACGCTCTCTGAGGCATTAGGACTCAGTTTTCCCCCTGATAATTTCATATTTTTGCTGTCAGTGGACACATCCACCTTGTCGACAACTTTCAGTTCCTCGGAAGTCACAGGAGAGGATTCTCTAGCCCTTGGTTTCACAGGCTCTTTGACAGGCTTCCCTGCAGCCGCCTTTATCTGTGGTTGATCCTGGGTTTTGCTCTGCTCCTCCACAGGACAGGGAGACCCAGTTCCTTGGCTGGGGCTGACCTTCAAGGGCACAGTCTTGCTCAGGAATACCTGTTTAGGGGGGCAGCCACCACGTATCTGTGTCATCGAGAAGGCCCCACTACCAAGAGTCTGGGCGGTGCAGCCAGGGATTGCCAGCGGGAAGTCTCTGCGACTGAAGATGCGCTCCTTGTTGATGTGGTGTGCCAGCAGGTAAGCTTGGTTCTGGTGCTGTTTCATGGCCGACACCATCTCCGACATGTCCGTCAGCTCAGAGGAGTTGGTCTCGTGTCCCGAGTCGAGTGACGACTCAGGGGTGATTGCTGCCAGGACTATTAACCCTGCAAAGTACACAGTACAGAACAAAATCAGGTTCATAAAAAATAGACTACACACAAACAAGGACTAAATAGACCACCCTAAACATGAACAAATGAATTAGCATAGTATAATAGGAAAGCATCAATCACCTGCATATTTAACAGATTGAGAGTTATCATCACACTGTGTTTTTAATTACTTTAAATGGCAGACACATTCTGAACATCTGGCCTGTCTATTGCACATAATGATGCTTTAGGAGAAAAACAATATCAGTCCTAAATATGTGCAATTTGGTAAGCAATTATACTTTTAATCCATAGCAAGGCAGCAGGATGAGGCATTTGCCAGGAATCCTGTTGAGAACAAAACTAAATGTTATCTCGGTCTAAATACAAAATAGGCTCAAATCTGTTTGGCCTCATATGTGATACAACTAATCCCCATTTGAACCTACATAGGCAGTCAAGCAAGGCAAGAAATAGACAGGTAGGAGGTAGGAGACTGTGTTTCTGAGAAGCAGAAAGTCCACCTGCTGTTTGAGGGGTTTGCTGGTGGTGATGGGGGTAGTCCTCAGAGGCAGCCAGAGCCTCGAGGGCTTGCAGGGTGGAGACCAATGCATCGTCCAGCTCCTGGGCATGGTCCCGCACTGTCCTGGTGGCCACGTTATCAATCAGAGTCACAGGGACATCCTCCTGAGTTTCTCCTGCTGTTGCTGCAGCAACTGTTGCTGCTGCTGCTGCTGAAGAAGAAGCTCCTGCCACCACTGTTGATGTGGCTGTTGTGGCAGTTACACTAGCAGCTGTTGCTTTCGCGGCCCCCTCTGCCTTGGCAGCAGCCATGCGTTTTTTATTCGGGTCGTCCTCGTCTGAGCTGTTGTCCCGAAAACCCGGGGGAGGGGCAGCAATGGCAGGAGGCGGAGGCTGCAATTTCCCAGCCCCGATCTCTTCTATCTCATCATCCTCGATGCCGGGCAGAGGCAGGGCCATGAGGTCCACAGCTCCTCCCTCTCGGGAGCCACAGGCATTGGAGCACTGCTGCTTCCCACCCCCTCCTCCACTGCTTCGAACATCCTCCACGATCAGACCCTCAGCCTTGAGCTTGGCCTTGCAGGAGTCACAGAAGAATTGTCCGGTATGGTGCGGGGGCTCCAAGGTCTTCGCCCGGCTCCTGAAGCCGGAGCCAACGCCCCCCTCCTCCTCCTCTCTTTTCGTGGGGCTGTCTGGGCAGGCAATAGACTCTGCGCTCTTGAACGTGGGGTCGGACTTGGTACGGCAGCGCCCCTGGGAGACAAGGTTCTCGTTGATGTCCAGCTGCTCCTCGGCCTGCTGCTGCAGCTCCCGAAGTTGCTGTTGTTCACGCAGGTGGATGTGACAGAGGCCGAGGTGCTGTGACGGAGGGGGGTGCGAGGCGGAGCTGGACACCTTCTGGGATGGCTCTCTGGATAGCCCATCTCTCTCTTCACCCCGTCGGCTGTTTCCACTGCCACCGCCGCTAACACCACCGGAACTTGACGCACCCGTGGAACGCGAGTGTGCGTGGGTACTTCTGTAATCTAAGGACAGAATCATCAGAGGAGTTGACAGGTGGAACAACCCTCAGAGGTTAGTTGGATGGAGCATCCTGATGGTGAAAAGCGAGAGCGGTATGGATGTTGTTTTGGAGTCGTATGAAAGGGGTGGTTTTGGTAGTTTTGCTCAGAGATTAAAACTGGTCACCCCTGAGGGAATGTGGTGATATAAGTCTCCCTCACAAGACTGACCACAGCAAGATGAGGACAGATAGAAGAGCAGGAACATCCAACAGAATGACTGAGTATTAAATGTTCGTTGATGAGAGAGAGAGAGAGCAGGCAGAACTGACAAATCCTGAAAGTGACTTACGTGAAGAAAAGAAACAAGAAAAATTAACCACAATCCAATGGGACTGAACCGAGATGGAGATGAGAGAAATCGAGAGGTGGCTTGCAATATGAATGAGATCCCCAAGGCGTCAATGGAACTGGTCCGAGCAAATGGGGAAAGCTGATGACACTCCAGGAAATGTTGAGAGAAATGTTGAAATATGAGTCACTCTTTGTGCTACATAGAGTTTCCTTAGTTTGTTTCCTTAAGTCTTACTGATGGAAACCAGTTCACACAACTTGACCTCTGAGTCTCAGTGTTGATAAAAAACATGGGACTGCCATGTCAAGTCAAAATCATATATGCTGCAAAATTCTACTCTGTTCTAATGCTGAAAATCATGTTAGGTGTCAGTTTTTAGTTATGTCAGTTGTAAATTCCACTGATGACACAAAGTGATGATATTTTGATACCATACAGCCAACTTTGACAATGATATTTGACAAGCACCTGAGAGGCATAATGCTTTTTGTACTAATGGCAGGCAATCCATAGCAGAGTGAGATGGAAAGACATGAAGGTTTCAGTTACAGGTTACAGCATTATGTTACATATGCATGGAAATAAATAAACATTGAGCACATTTTCAAAGTACAGTTTAATAAATTCACACAGGGTTTCTACTAGCCACACAAAACCAAGGGGGTCACTACTAACATACCTGCCTTGATCATATGAGACTGACCAGGTGTCCGGTAGTAGATAGTCCTTTTGGGGTCCACATAGAGCTTGTAGTAGCCAGAGATCAGACAGGCAAAATTTGAAGCATCAGGCCACTCCATCAGCAACACCAGAGGCTATGAGGAAGAGGTGGAGAGATAGGAGAGAAAGAGATGCCAGGACACGTTCTGTGAGGCGATATGTATTATTTGAAAAAGTCTGTGTAAAGCTGACATCCATTCCTCCGCATTTTGGATACATTTAGCCCCGAATGTGTGTATGTCCGATTCGCCGTTTAAATGGATGATAATTTGCTTTGGCTAGGGGGAAGGATAAGCCCAAGTTCAGTGTCATTTAAAGGATAATTTATCATTACTATTCTATTGCACCAACCACCAGGGAGAGCTTTACATGTCCTTTTTCCTACCACCAGGGTACTAATCTCTTAAGCGCAATTTATGGTCGTCCGTTTACGGACACACAGAGACACAGAGAGCTCTCTCCGACATTGCAAACTCTCTCCGAGCACCTCTCCGTGGCCTGACGTGCACCTCACACATAATGAAACCATCCCACTCCGTCAATCCGTCAATGCTTTACAACACCCACAACCGTCAGAGAACCATAAATGAAAACGAGTCCTTCGAGGCAACTGCGTGACCACGGAGTAACGGAGTCGTAGAAGTACTGTATATATCTGCCTTTAAGAACTGCTATGAATGTTATGAATCATTTGAATAACCATGTCAAAAATCCCTGAAATCAAGAGCAATTGATGTCTCACCTTCGCCTCTAGCATGGTGACCTCCACTCTTGCCACTCCCTGGTGCTCCCTGTACAACTGGACCTTCGCCACCCGACTGAACTCTGCCAGGACAGTAGTCAGGTTGTTCTTCAGGTCAATTACATGGCTGATACCGTGCCTTGGCCCCACCAACAGAGTCGTAGCTGAGTGCTTCTCGTCCTGCAAAAGCAAAAAAAAAAAAGAAATCAGATAATGCTGCAAAAAGAGACACCAAGTTTAAAGGTCAATAACCTTGACTGTGTCCTTCCTCGGAATGCTGCCTAGGATTCTTTCATTTTGCACACAGCCATTGTTCTATCTAATCTATTTTACATCAGTGTGGTACTCACTGTGTGACTCATTGGCTATAGGGATGTATCCTTATGACTTGAGCCTCCTGAAAAATCTCCTATCCAGAACTGTCCCCTTAAATGTTTCAGGCTTAACCTACCCCCTGACCCCATGCTATTGCCTCTGATTAGACCCCTAAAGCCTGTATGTGTTACCATTGGACAGCAGCTTGGTAGGTGCATCTCTTATGAGTCATATTACCAGCCCGACAGTGTGGAAAAGCAGGCCTCCGAAAGGTGGAAGGTCGTTCAGGACACGCATGTACTGATGCTTGCCCTGGAGTGGGGGAACCTGGGTGAGAGAAACAGACATGACAAGATGGGGAGGGAGGGTTGGAGGGAGTGGAAGAGGAGGAGTAGGTAGCGGAATAGGGGATTTGAGAAAGATATGAACGTTTCACAAGATATTTCAAACCAGCAGGGGGCACTGTTACCTAGCCCCATAATCCATAATCCACAAATATTAAAAGTCAATACTACATTTTGTATTTGACTGTTATATTAGTCTTAATCGTGGTAGTCATTTCATTTAAACGCTTTGGAAGCAGCAAAACAGCTCTAAATTTAAGAAACAAGTTAATCTGTGTCTACATTGACATAATATTGTGTCACTTAACATAATTGAATGTGCCATAATATGTTGATAAAGGACCTTTAAGTAACAGAAAGATTTAGAAAGAATTACCCATGACATATTTTTCGCAAAAATCTTGTAGACCACAGGGTCATGGGGAAATAACGGCCATTGGCCGAAAACAAAAAATATCCAGCTGACCAAAATCAATTTTAATCAGCAGTAAAAAATAAATAAATAATGACTCCAATATTTTGCCTCAATACACCTTATTTTCAAGTCAAAGGTGAACCACACCCTCACAATTACGAGTCTTTAAATGAAGAATCAAATTACTGAAGCTTGTAGCTTCATCAATATCCAAAATATCCTCCTTTCTGTTCATGAGTAATTAGACATGTTTCAAATTACAGGCCCTCGTAATTTGTTGTGTGTCATTAATCACAAAACCAACATTTCCCCTCTAGGCAACCACAAAGCTGCCTTCATTTTAAATAATTTGCTTTTGTTTTGGTCTTGGATGATTCATTACATAAGGACTCACGCTAATGACATGTTTTAGTTCTTCTATGTTGTTCAGTAATTCCCTTGCCTGCTAGTTTCACCTCTCTAATTAGAGAGGAAGGTTAGTGAGCGCTCCACTCTCTAAGGCGATAAGACCAGCCTCATTCGCTAATTGTCAGGGCTTGCATGGCAGCATGAAAAAAAGCCATGTGCGGCTTGCCTGTGCATGTTTGTCGCTAGATAGTTAATTTTCTTCTCCCATTTAGCGCTTCCTCAAATGATTTCACATTACTCCCAAACACCTTTTTTTGTGATGTGGGTACGTGAGGAATCAAAATATTGTGTCTTGCGCAGTGTGGCTGACTTGTGTGGTTGCCCTGGGAACACACCTTATTGCCAGCCGGAGGAGGATGCTGATACGTCTTCAGGAGCTGGGAGAGAGTCTTGCAGATGTTCTTCTCCTTGACCATGGGGAGGAGGTTGAGAGGGAGGAAGGGCTCGAGACCCCACTCCTTCCTGGAGAAAGGAGCAAAACAAACAGTCTCCTTCAGTGAGGCATTTAGGAGGATACTCCTTTGTCAGTACTGGTGTAAATGCAACGGCTGTACAGAAGCATAACATGTAGTTGCTCAAGTTTGAACAGTTGATGGTTGAATAGTTTTTTGTCATTTAAAAGCAAAGGTTTACAGCAACTTTTTACGTCACAAGGCATTACAAAAACTGTTTCGCCAATTATGCATACTCTTGCTCTGTTCCTTTTACTGCATTTGTGTTAGAAATATGGACAGACTCCCACGTTCATTGGTGGGTAAAAATACTGCATGGCTACTGGGAAGTATGGGAATGTACATACTCAACATGTTTGAGGGAGATCTTCTGATTGGGCCTCGCTATAGAAACAGTGATGTAGATGTGGAGGGCTGCCAGTCTCAGCGTGACCTCCGACTTCCAGTCCACGCCAAAGCGCTCTTTGATGACATCATTGCGACTCTGTGAAGGTGAGAGCAGACATGCCAAGCCATAATAGGAGGTGATTATCTTCTTGATTAACAGCAAAGATGGCATTCTTTAATGGTAAGATGTGTAGCTCGCAAGAAATGTATTTTCATATTTGTTGGAAGTAGACACACTGGGCGCATCTTGTCAGGATGGGTTGGCCTTTTACATTTTACTTCAGAGTAGTGTAAATACAACTGTTGACACCTGCATTGACCCTTCTTCACATCGACTGCTAGCGCAAAGCGCAAAGGCTTCTTCGCTTGCAACTTTGATGTGAACTGACAACTAAAGTATATATTCTGTTGACATTATGTTGTATTTTTACCCCTTCTGCTTTAAAATGACAGCATGTCCTGGTGGCTGTCTTAAGCGGCTAAGTGTATTGCTATTATGCTGCCTAGTCAAGGCTGTAAATAATGCACCCTTGTCACATGCCACACCATCAGCATTATGTCTGTCTAACCACGAGATGGTCACTGCAGCAGATAACTCTGTGCGCTCTGAGGTATTCAGTATATCACAGATCTAGCTGTCTGGCATAATCCCTCCCCTCAGGTATGAATACATCTTCTTGAGCTGGTCTTTCTTTTCGCAGGCAAGCTGTGACTGGATGAGAGAGGAGTAGCCTACCTGTATATAGAGGTACTCAAAGGCAGCGGGATCCCTCCTCAGCAAGTCTGCGTGGTCTTTCGGAAAGAAGCAGATGCGAAAAAGACACTTCATCCCCTGGAAGTAGGTCCTGTGCACCACCTGAGGAACCACAAGAGGCTGAGTTAGCGTTAGCTTTGGCATTAGCTGACAGATCAGATATCTATTGCCGTGGTGACCTGTGGTGATAACTGGAATTACTGTCCTGTTCGTTCTGGGATTGTATGTGTCCAAGTTTTCAGACAAGACAGCATCAGTGCTAATGCTTGGTTAGCCTTTTAATATCTGTTCTCCATCTATGGCCATAAGTATCATTACTGAAAACACATATTTACGCAATTGTACCATAGCATGCAGAACAGGCTGAAGTCTTACAAAGACTGGTAATGATACCACTGCATGTTCTTTTCACAGGTAAATTACACTGTCTGAATCTGGCACTTCTATCCATAATTCTTTATGTTAAAGCAAAAATGTAACTATAGCAAATGTGAAGGGGCTAATGGCAGGATTAATCTTCTGCTGCATTCATGCTGTCAATAATCTTGCCGTTCATGGCCTTCAGCCCTGTAATTTTACCCCTGACCTTACTATCTGGCCACATAGTAAATTGGATTAATGCTTCACACGGCAGGGTGTTCAGAGTCAGAATATTAAATCAATCCGCAGACAGTTCCTCCTGGGGTTCCAGCTGACTGATCACAGGTTTCTATATGGCTTTCTCTCGTGGGGTGGGGGGTGAGAATGGAAAGGGAGGCAGACAGTGAGAGAGAGGAAATGAGAGGGATGAAAAGAGGGCAAATGGGAGAGCAAAGTGGAAGTTCAGATATACCACAGGCAGATAGAGAATGAGGAGCAATTAGAGGGGAGAGAAAAAAATGTACTAAAATAACTTGTATGAATACGTGTGTATACATATATGTATGTGTGTGTGTGTGTGTGTGTGTGTGTGTGTGTGTGTGTCTGTCTGTGTGTAAGTGTGTGTGAGAGAGAGATGGAGAGAGCAAGCAACTCTGTTACTCATGATAGAAGAACACCACCAAAGCTCGTAAGGATATGAATCATATGACTAGTACATTGTAATGAATTCAAATAAATTCAACAAACTAGAGCTAGATATCAAACCAGATCTACAGTGTGTATATGTGTATGTGTAAAGCCTACTCTGTTACACGATGATAACCAAACTTAGATTAAATTAGATGCTTGTTTATTTATTTATAGTTTGTTCTACTTCTGAAGATATTGTTCATTTTTCATTAATACTACACCAGTTATATAATAATGTGTACCGTAGTTTCAAACTTGTAGCTTTGGCTACATTGAGTTTATTCATGCATGCCAATGAAGCCCTATGAGAGAGTGATGGAGAGAGAGAGAAAGAGAGAGAGAGAGAAGGAAAGAGCGAGAGAGAGAGATACAGAGAGTGAGAGAGAGAGAGAAGGAAAGAGAGATAGAGAGAAGGAAAGAGCGATATAGAGAGAGAAGGAAAGAGAGAGATAGAGAGAAGGAAAAAGAGAGAGAGATGTAAAGAGAGATATAGAGAGAAGGAAAGAGAGAGAGTGGGAGAGAGAGAGAAAATGAAAAAGAGAGCAGGAAAGAGAGAGAGATAGAGAAGTAGAAGGAGATGGTGTCCTACGTGTGACAGAGGCTGATGCTCCTGTAACAGGTGCAACCTCTGGTTCTTGTCCAGTCCTCCCGACTCCAGAACCAGTGCGAAATGCTCGATGTAGCGCAGAGACAGACGGTCCTGCAGGGACGATATCACATCCTACACCAGGAAGCAGACAAAAGAAGAATTGAAACAAACGATGTTTGGCAGATGAGGCAGTGTGAGGGAGATGCAGGTATTTGTTTATTGTAAGGTGGAGTTGTTGACTGTACTCTGGCATGCACTGAATATGCTGTTCCTACACGGAGCAAACAGGGCTGACATTTACTTTACTTGTGTGTAGTGAGGAGATCAATGGGATTAATGAATGGTTACTATTCCAGCACTGGGCCTCCTGGGGGCGCTCCTCAGCTTCCTGGCCACAGCCCAGGTAAAGGTCAACAAATATTAATAAAGACTGTGACGCATAAACCCACACACCCTCACTTATACAGATATACGTACAAGCAGACACATACATTAGTCGAGAAGAGCAGCCTTATGTTGACTAAAGGCACACGTCATGTAAGTGTTGCCCAGTGGTGGAGCCCCTCATGGGGGCTGCCATCCGAAGCGGCAGGGCTCATGTGGAGCACCGTGGCCTGTTGTCGGCCATCTGACAGTCAGACGCCGATAATCTCCTCTGGAAATATTGACCAAAGATTTAAAAGGATGGAAAATACCATCTCGTACACATGCTGTTATGAAAAGATTGCGGGGAATTTTGTATTTATTTATTTATTTTATATCTGCTTGCCACACTGACAAGACACACAAACACTCATACACATTAATGTGCGCACAGGTCAATGTCTGCTTGGTAAATAGCCCCACTAATGGGCTGATTTGTCTTTGTTTGCAGTTATTGTTCATCGGCGTATCAAACAATATCCTGATTAATTCAGGCGTGAGGGGATTACTGATAGCCACGGCCTCCCACAGCCCTGAAGGTGACCCTCCAAACATTTGCTGAGTCTACACGTCCATCGTCCTCAAAGTCTTTCTCCAAGGGCCCCCCTATGATAGGTTACACATCCAGTGAGACTAGAGGGGCCGTCCCTTTATGGATGTTTGTCTACAATAGAGGTCCCAAACCTGCGCCCTACAGGCAGGATACATCCCACCTTCACCTTCTGGGCAGCCCCACGAGGAAATGTGCCAAAAAGGAGCCAAAAATAGCTGAGTTTAACATTCACGCCGGTATTTTTGCAATTCGCTCATTTCTACCCAGCCACATGTGAGTGTATGGGACTGTTTTATAAAAGTGATGGATAAACATGCTTATACTAAACTATTACTATCTGCTCCTGATTATTCACTTAAAACAGTAATCCAATGATTATAATGGCTGGATTGCTGAAGAATGAATAATAATAATAACAATAATAGTAATAACAACAACAACAATAATAATAATAATACCTGAAGTATTCAACTACTTGCACTAAAATGGAAATGGAATAGAATGATGATATTGGTCGAAATGCTAAAGAATTTCATATTTTCATTTTTTTTTTAGTTCTGCCTTTTATGTTTTATGTACAACTTTGACAATGTGCCATGGTAATGTAAAACAAACCCAACTACCAATGGTATATAAACAGACTGAAACATATCTTTATATGTATTCTGTAAATATTCAGCAAAGCACCATTCACTGTTACTGCCATACTCCGGACCTCCCAAAGAGCCTGGCAGAGGGATCTGGCCTTCCTAAGAAAAAGTTTGGTGACCCTGGTCTACAATATATTTATCTGTCTAGCATCCATTGATTTGCATTTTAGTTTTTTTTAATGTAGACATATTTAATCAAGTTGCCATTAAGCTAAGGCCTTCCTTCCATTACTGTTCAGGAGAGAGGGAACATCTCTCTTTTTTAATCAAATTATGTCACCTAATGAGCACTCTGAAATACGCCTGCATCATCTCGCATGGGCAGTGGATACTAATGGCCTCTCCAACGACGCCACCAAAAAAAAAATGGAATCCTTTTAAATACAGATAAATTGCTTTACTTAATGGTTCTGCATAGAGAACTATTTCAGTGGCACCAAACAAAATGGCTTCAAGCACCAGGTAAGGACTCTTCTTACAATGGAAGAATCATATTGGGCTGTTTTCTGTGATGCTCAAAATGGAGGTATCAGATATTAGGTTTCAGTATTACTGTGGGGGAAATTACTTTGAGGGAAATGACTGTAGTCTGTGGGAAGGATATTTTCAGTAAGCTCAATTAGATCATTCCATTTGATAATGTCATCTTTTTCGCCACTCTTTTGATACAAATTTGGGGAGCAGTTGCCTGCTCATCCCCTAAAGGTTATAAATGAACATTCATATATGCAATTCTGACCTAATTGAGCGCATTGGAGCGGCAAGCTAATGTGATGCTAATTGAGTTCCTGGTTTAGGGAATTATGGGTGATGACTGTTTTGGTGTACTTTAGTGGAGTGTTCTCCCAGAATTTGAAACGTTACAGTCTGGGCTGTGTGTGTGTGTATTTAAAGAGGGCTTTGAACTCATTAATGGTGTAGTGTGAATGTTAGAACATGCAGTCATTGTGATAAGTAAGCCTAGCGCCTCGTGCTGACCACTGTAACTGTTCATGGAAAAGCATGCAAAGTTTCTGATGCTCACATTGCTAATAAAACTGGTAGCAATTCTCTATTCAATTCAAGATGTCTTATCACTCTTCAGTTATGCCCAGTGCTGCAGTGTGTTTGATGGGCTCTCAGTTGCAAAACATTAGAGTCAAAGCACATGGAAATTAAGAGATGTGGATGAGTATCATGATATACTTTTTCATTTGGTTCACAAGATATGTCTTGGCCCATTCTTAGTTAATGTGGAACAGGACCAGCTTCATTACACGTCACAGGTTAGATGGACACACACACACACACACACACACACACACACACACACACACACACACACACACACACACACACACACACACACACACACACACACACACACACACACACACACACACACACACACACACACACACACACACACTCATACTAATCACCTTACCCTAACCGTGGTCCGACTGTCAAATGTAAACGACTTGATTTGTCCATTCTCCAGGAACACCTTCAGCACATTTGGTATGAGGAGTAAAGAATCGTCTTTGAGCATTGTCTGAATCAAGGGACAGAGGACAGCAGAAGAAGCGGAGGAGAGAGAGAGAAAAAGTGAAATGGACAGAAACAGAGAGTGGGAGATAGGAGGTAAAGGAAAAACAGATAACCAGTTACTGAAGCACTAAAGGACTGGGGACAGAGGAAGAAACATCGGGAAGTACTTCACAGGTCAACAAAGAAAACCTGATAAATTCCAAGGAGTTACCGAGAGAGAGAGAGGGAGAGATTTAAGGAGGCCATAGAGTTTCGTAATTGGATGGAGAAGAATGCAAAAAGTGCATCCAATCTCATCTCATTTCAAAGGCTGAGGTTTGTTACCATACATGGTGGGGGGAGAGAGGGGGGGCCTACACCTTAATTGCACCATTGTGGTCCGACTGGGGACAAACCTCTGCTTTAGGAGTCGATAGGAGTGCATTGTGCTGCGATCAAAAGGGAGAGCTTATTCAGTCCCTCCAGGGCTTTGCTTAAATATGTATGCGGCGTGATTACAACGCCGCTGTCACAGCGGCAGCTACTGCTACCGCTGCTGCATTCATACAGAGCCTGGGAGTTGTGTAACTAGAAATGAGAAAAATTGGTTCTGACTCAAGGTTATCCCTTACGCTGCTCTTCCCCCCTCTGTCTCTCCTATCCTCCCTCTCTCTCTTTCTCTCTTTCTCTCAACAGCCCTCTATTCAAAAGCTTGCACTCACATGGAGTTTCATAAAGGGGGAGTGAGAGCACGCCACCTTCCCAAGATGTTACATGAAGGAAATATTGCAGTGTTAGCCTTACTATATAGTTTAGCAGTTGCAATCCTTAAATAATTCAGGGGTTTTTCAACTTTGTCCCTGTATTAGGAGAATTCTGCAATGGATATCAGTTAGAACCATGCAGTTAGTAGATAGAATGGCCCAAGATAACTAGAACTCTAGACTCTAGGTTCTAGAACTTTTTTGCTGTTGTGACAGGAAACTGGAGACCCTTCAGCTTCTTGAACAACAAGGCATTCGATATCAAACAGAATTTTGAAGAACACAATTCTCTCTAATAGGGACAAAATAATATAATATAATACCCCTTTTCTAAAGAGAGTAAGAAAAGGGTACATTTAGCATATTTAGCATAGCAGCTATTGGGACTATAGTTACATGCAGTTATTTTGGTAGCGCTTTACTTTAGGCCATCCTTATTACAGTTACATGACCTCAGCATAAGCCCTTTATAACAACTGACATAAACATAAACAAACATTTATGAAGACTAATTCCAACTGGTGCTAGCAGTCATAAACCCTGCTTTTGTCCACGTTGATGTCAAATTGGTGTCATCTGTTTTCGTGGACAAAAAATTATGTTGTGACACTGGCTTGCAGTGACATAGCATTATTTCACAGTTGACTTTTAAATCTCAGTGGAATGTTGATGAAGTGACATATTCTACCACTCAGCCAAGTGGGAAAATGGAAGCAACGCATTTGACAAAAGCAGTGTCTATAACAGCAGGCACCAGTTGGAATTAGCCTAAATAAATGTTTTATTATGCTTCGTTGTCATGTAGGATTTACACAGACATCTTGAAGCTGTATACAAAAAACCTAAAGTAAAGATTCACAGTCATTTAAAAAATAACATGTTTTAATGTTTTTTAAAGTAATATATGTAATTTCCTCAATTTGAAACTATCTCTTCTTATGTTCTCGTTTGACTACTTTGCTGAAGGCAAACACAGCAAAGTAATTATTCTCTATACCTTCAAGAGAACAAAGGCTTGAATCAAACTTCCTCTTTCCAACAAAAGCCTCCCTCTCTCTCTCTCCCTCTCTCTCTCTGGAATCATGAAACAGCATCTTTCTAACAGCCTGTGATGATGCTGATAATTAGCCTTCTCAGTCCTCACCACAGTGAAGAGTAGTAAGAAACACACAGCCTTCATTGCTATCACCCTAGCCAAACACATCATTTGCAAATGCTTATGAAAACCAATCCTAGAAAAGCTCCAACTAATATAATCCCCCTGTAACTACTTCTTAGAATTAAGAAAGCCATAAAAGAAGAAATCATTTTGTTTATTATCCTCCAGTGAAGTGGGCATTCTTCCTCTCAAAGGCCATATACTTAAGTAATAGGCTTCTCTGAACTGCCCAAAAAAAAATCAGCTAAACTAGTATTCACCAGACCATGCCATAAATAGAGTTTGTTCATCACATAAGTACTGTAGCATTGACTAAGGCTGTCTGGATTAGCAGACGGGTGACATGAAGCTTTTTTGAATAGATTCCCTCAGCTCTACTGCTCCAGGCAATCTCAGTCAATAGCTATGTGTTGCATCTGAAAGGGCACAAACACTATTTGGTTCTCAGGTCGTGTACACCACAGAAAGAGCATAGCCATATCCATTCAAGGTGTCACTCAAATCCGGCCTTGGCGTCCAGGCACTCTGTCAAAAACTTCAATAATGTCTGTGCTCGCGCACCTGCTAAATGAAGACAGTGAAAGGTTGAGTTTAGCATAACAGAGTGTTATCAGCCAGTCAGGACGCGATAGGAGAGGGACAATCGGGGCGAGATAAGGGGGGGTGGGGGGATGGCAATCAGTGACGAGAAGCTTAATGATGGCAAACATTGGCTTTATTTCCCGATCAGAGATCAACATGTCTGCTGTGACCTGGGCTCAAAAATAACATTGAGTAAAACAATGATTAAGGACTCAAACAGATGGAGCTTTGACCTGCTGAAAAAATCAGCACAGGGCAGCTTTTGCTAGTTTTCTGGCGTATGCCGGCTCCTGCAGAGCGATGCTGGACCTCTTGGCCAGTGCTATGCTCTGAACACGGCATGAAACAACACAAACTGTTGTTGTTGACACACATCCGTGTTGGTTTCTTGGTTTTGTTTTTATGTCCAGCTGATTTTAGGCCAGCTTGTAGAGCAAAAAAAAGAAGCATTTTTTGGCTTTTTATTGTACTTAACAGGGCTGCTGCTTCTCGCCACTCTGCCACTGTCTGATTCAATCCCTTGGAGAAATGTAGGCCCCAAGTGTATATATGCATTTATGCAGGCATGTATGATGAACATCTCCTGCTTGCTGTCTCTCTCTTTTGCGCCGATAAGCAAGTCTGGTGCTCCGACTGGCTGCCAGCGCTTGCTGATCGCACAGGATGGATTTGGCATGACTGTAGGCAGCACGGTGGTGGTAGTGGTGATAGCGGTAGTGATAGTGGTGGTCTTTGGTCTTTACCGATTTGCGGCCTCTAGGCCTGATCAGCCAATCGCGTCCTTCCGGAGAGCAGCACGCCCCTCCCATCACGTGGCCTTACTAAATTGGATAGGCGGCACCCCAAGGGTGTGGTGTTGCGTTTCACTCGTCGTTGCTTGTGTGGCTTGGGTGGTTGTAGGGGAGGTTGGGGGAGGGGAGGGTTGGGACTGTATGGATGGGAACACAAGCCAGGGAAGGACACGTTACCATGAGCCCCCGTAGACCCACGGCGAAGGCGCTAGCTAGCCAATTTAGGATTGATTCAAAGAAAAGAGACTGCAAAATAATGGACTGCTAATAACAACATTGCAGCTTACTGAGGAAAGTGGTGGTCCTGCAAGCAAGTGCAGCTGTGCTCCGATCCTCATCCCTGTTCAAAATTCAAAATGGAGCCTGCCAACCAATCTCACGATTGCTAGGCTAGTCAGAATCTCTCAGTTGTGCGGCTACAATCTGATGCAAAGTGTGCCATTCCCAGAACTCCGTCAGAATTGAAAAGGGTTCGCTTAGGATTATCCATCTTTCCCATAAGCTTCCACACGTCTCATAATTGAATCCCAACTGGACTGGAGTCTCACCCTTTCCCATGTAAACCAAATAGCAAATTTCCCAGATAACAAAGCAGAGAGCAGTGTTATTCATAACACACACATAGAGTAAGATCATCTCCGTTGCCTTTAACTTGACTGTGACTGACACAAGTGAGCCGGTGTTTACCGGGGGAACTTTACAAAAGTTGATAGGAGGATAGGAGCGCATCGGCGGGGCGGAAAAGATGAGGAAAAACAAAAATGGAATCTGAAGTTGATTTCAAAGATGGATTGGCTTTGTTTCTGTGGCCAGTTGCAATGCTGATCGTGTCTGATGCTGTCTGAGCTTGTGTGTCGGAGAGAAAGTTGTCAGGTTTCAGCACCACAGTGGGGGCTGGAGGTGTGTGTGTGTGTGTGTGTGTGTGTGTGTGTGTGCGTGTGCGTATGCGTGTGCGTGTGCGTGTGCGTGTACATGTACGTGTGCGTGTGTGTGCGTGTGCATGTGCGTGTGCTTGTGTGTGCGTGTGTGTGTGTGTGTGTGTGTGTGTGTGTGTGTGTGTGTGTGTGTGTGTGTGTGCGTGTGTGTTTGCTTGTGTGTGTGAAGCAGACAGGAAGACATACTGAGTCTGGGTCGCTGATTGACACTTGCTCAGAAAAGCGCACTTTAGGGGGGTTGGTTCGCAGACGAGCTTTCTTGGCTGCACTTATGAAGGCAGATTTAGGAGACTGCAGAGAGAGAGAGAGAGAGAGAAGAGCAAAAACTAAATTCATTTCATGTGAACATGAAAGATGGAGTTTAGATGATTTGAAGTCCACAGATGCATTAAACAAATCCAAAGTTTTAACTCATTTCTACAGTAAACTCACTTAAAGTCAAAGGGTTGGAAAATGATTGTTTTACTGGGTGCCTCAATTGAGAATATTAAACGGAACATTTGAAGTCTCATTCCAAGCTTAGTGCACAAAACTACACAATTATCACACAGCTGGCATGGGGCACTAGCAGCAGTTTTGTATGCATTAACTAACTCTTCTTTAACAGCTCAAGTCTCTTAGCTGAGTGATGTTTAGCAATTATTTAGCCCATTTAGCTGAACCTAAACCTTAGTGCAGATGGCTGACGTTGGCTACGGCTCTGTATCCTACCTAGTGCAGACCCTATTGCATGTGAACAACGGTGACACTTTAAACAGCAGATGGCCCCATCTTACCTGCTGTGGCTGGATAACCGTAAGAAGGATGGAGTCTTGACACCTTCTGGAGGAGAAGGAGAAACAGACACAGGTGTGTGTGTGTGTGTGTGTGTGTGTGTGTGTGTGTGTGTGTGTGTGTGTGTGTGTGTGTGTGTGTGTGTATATAAGAGTGAGTAGGTTGACACAACATATGCTACACACACACAAAAAGCACAACTCCCCATCCACACCACCAGTGTGAGATCACCATCTGCATTTAGACTAATCTGTATTCATTCATTAATAATTCAAGACACAGATATCAACAAAAGAAGGGAGAAATCCTCAGTATCCACCATGTCTGGATGCAGGTGTGTTTACTTGACGTATTGGTCATTGAGCATGAAATATGGAGGGAAGATCAACTGCCCCCGGGCATAGTGCCGGCTATCTACCCACCCCCCATCCCTACCCCACCCCACCCCTGGCCCTTCCCTTGGTGGCAGTAAAGGATGTTACCTTACAAGGTCTATGACTCTTTCCCGGAGGGCGTCGTGAACCGGGTCGCCGTTGATGGCCAGAATCTGATCCCCCGGTAGGAGCTTTCCGTCTGAAGGGCCGTCTAGGGAGAGGAGATGTTACACACACATACATGCAGGCGCATGTACTTACGAGACAGACACACGCGCACACACACACACACACCACCAGATACACACTCAGATATGCACACACACAAAGAGTGATACACACAAAACATTCAAAGACACACACACACAGACATACACAAATACACACGCAACCATGCATGCACACACACACACACACACATGTATACAAACATTTAGATCACAGATTCATATATCCACCAAAAGAAGGTTTCTGGTTAGCATATGGGCCATTCTACCGAATTGATGCAAAGTCATGTCGGATACATTTTGATTTTTTTTATGGTTTATTCCCAAAACTTTGTCCGTATGTATATTGTACCATATCTAAAGTACACATATCTAGTAAAAGAACAGTCAAGTTTTATATTGTATTTTCAGAATGTGTTGGAATGTTTTTCCTCTTCCAAAAATTGTCACTACCGAAACATCACATTTACTATAGTAAAAAAGTATTATTATTGACCTGTTCAGATTGTGTTCCCTTCCCTTCTTTGAAGAGTATTTTTACAAATATTTCTTGAAGGTTTTCACAATGAAATCCATAGAAATTAATTTTTTACCAAATTTTCAAGGTCAATTTATCTGTTTCGGTAGTGACTGCACTGTTTCGGTAGTGACTGCACTGTTGGATGGATGTTCATTTCTCTCCCAAAATCATCCAAAAGGTGCTCTGGGCCGCCCTTTAGTCCACACAACACATTTATTTGAAAATTATGGGATTGAACTACTTACCATTTCATTTTGTCACTACCGAAATCATCTGGTCACTACCATATGTTTCGGTAGTGACTGTTTCGGTAGTGACAATTCTAGCTAACTTTAAGCATAAATAAAGAATTATAGCAAGCACACGGCTTGCAAACACATCTTTGACGAGGTGAACACACATACAAACATAAGATTTTCCATGAAACCCCAAAAGGTTTACTTAATTGAAGAAAACATGCGTTTCGGTAGTGACAATTCTTAAGGTTACACGTCGATTTTCAGACTTTGGAACACATTTTTTTTTTTTTTTTTAACATTTTCTAATTAAATATCTATGCCTAAATAAATACCTAATTGTTTTGTAAGTAGTTTTTATTGTTGAGGGACTGCATATTACACGAATTCGGTAGAATGGCCCATATACAAAATAGTAAAACATTTCCATTCACATACACACCATGCATGGATGATAATACACTCTCACTCACACACACACACACCTGCTGAGACGGAGCGTACAACGACGGGGCGTTCGCTGCCTGCGATGAAGCCGAAACCGTGCGTGTGGTGACGCTGAATGTAGACCTGTCGAGCTGAGCCGGCTGTCAGGCTAGCGCTGTTCACTCCATCACGGCTCTCCTCTAACATCACAGGGCTGAAACACACACACACACGCAAATCCAATGCCCAAATATATATATATACACTCACACACACACACACACACACACACACCTACAGGATCTCAAACGCAGGAATACACACACTCTCTAACATCGCAGAGCTGAAACACACACAAACACGCAAATCAAATGCCGCAATATATATTCACTCACACACACACACACACACACACACACACACACACACACACACACACACACACACACACACACACACACACACGTAAAGGATCTTAAACACAGGAATGCACACACTCTCCTCTAACATCGCAGGGCTGAAACACACACACACATGCAAATCCAATGCCCAAATATATATACACTCACACACACACACAAACACACACACGTACAGGATCTCAAACGCAGGAATACACACACTCTCCTCTAACATTGCAGAGCTGAAACACCCACAAACACGCAAATCAAATGCCGAAATACACACACACACACACAAACATACATGATCTCAAACGCAGAAATGTGCACACTCACAAAGACGTGGCCACCTAGACATAATCAAATTGTACCTTGAATCTACAAAGAATCAATATCCTTGAATCCCCTTAAAACCACTATAGAAAAAGAGATTATTCAGGAATTGAGATTCAGTCACAGTGACATCCACTCTAAAACTGATTTACAGTGTTAGATTGGCTGTTTTACTTCATATGTAAAATATGTGAACTCTTCTTTAAGCTTCTTTAATGTCAAATGTAAAATTCGCACAAGTCTCTGCTCTATCTCTTGTTTGTGTGTGTGTGTGTGTGTGTGTGTGTGTGTGTGTGTGTGTGTGCGTGTGTCTGATGTGCACGATAGTGAAGGGTACCTGTCACATTCTGGTGTGTGTCCATCCTGGACCTTGGCCATCCCCTGAGAGGAGAGAGGAGGATGGGGAGCACGCTCAGGTTAAGCTCCACTGCCTGTAGCGCACTCATTCACCTGTGGAGGGAGAGGAGGAAAGAACACTCATTCACCTGTGGCACCAAACGTGTGGGGAGGAAGAGGAGAAGAGAACACAAAAAAAGGAAGAGGAGGAGAGGATGAGGAGGAAAAGGAGAGGAAGGGTTTATCAAGCTGTGATTTTGGTGTTTATGTCTCATGATGGTAGCACACACATACAGGACATCACCTCACCTTCCCATCCCTCCCCTAGACACATATATGTCTGCTGGCAGGATAGGGCTCACATCCAACCTCAGACACATACACACGCCAATGCATGTTCCCTGTTGTCTGCTTTACACTCTGCCTACACACACACACACACACACACACACACACACCAACCCTCACAAACATTCATATCCCCACATGTGCACGAAAAAAGCTCTCAGGGAGGAGGGAAGGTTGGGTAAAAATAAGAGAGAGGTGGAAAGATGAGAGGAACAGAAAGTTGAGAAACTACAGAGAGACTGAGAGAGAGCGATAGAGAGATTAAAGAGTGTGAAAGAGACTGACAGGGCTGCACGGAGGAAAAAAGGATTCTTGGGGGCAATTATACGATTTCAGAAGAAAACTGATGACCCAGATGGCTTACAGTTTTCTGGTTTGACTGGAAACGAGAGGAGAGAAATAAAAAGGGAGATTAATTTAAACATCAAGGCTCCTGGGCCTCAATGGGCTATGGGCATCACCTCCACTTAGCGGCGCGCTGACTGACATGGCGTTTTTAAAGGAGCGTCCTCTGGGCGTGGAGGAGGCAGCGACAGGAGAGGTTGCCCTGCATCACTGGCACCTTCAAACGGCACGGCGCGCCAACGTCTCGGAGGGACGTCACGACAACGCTCAAGCCTGCCACTCCGGAACGAGACGAGGTGTCTCATGAGTCATGCAGGGCTTTGAGGCGCTACTTTAAAGCTCCCTGATTCAAAGGGCAGCCGAGTGTGGAGCGCATCTGGCCCTGATATGGCACACATCCGGCAGATTACGGGCCAGATATGGGCCTGATCTGTCACACAGAGCCACGCCTCTCCCTGCTGCAGATGAGCAGATAAGACACACGAGCGCGCCCTGATGGACAGAAAAAGAAAACCCACGCTGCCGACATGCATTGACAGGCTTGTTGGCCGCCACTGTGCGTGTGTGTGTGTTTGTGTGTGTGTGTCGACGCTCCTGACTAAGCTATTTAATGCCCCTTGCCATGGCTTCCACATAAATACTGCGGACAAGCAGCCTGTCAGGTGACGCCGGTCTCCGCCCTGGCAATCCCTCTCCTGCAGAGGGGTCAGACAGCTCAATTTGAGCAGGAGAGACAGGCCGGAGAGGGCTCGGAGAGCCGCCACATGAGACGATCATGAGGGGACACGGGTTCAAGAAGTGAGATGCCGCTGGGCTCGAGGAGTGCTCTTCAAAGCCAAGGTACAGCAGGGGGACGGAGGATGAGAAATGTCTGGTTGGAGTCAAGAGCACCTGAGAAGATTGATGCTCATTAGCCCATATTTTACATAATTTCTGGTATACTGATGACACAGTCGGTGGGCATGGTAACTAGACAGGACCATCACTGAGATGGTAATTGCAAAAGGGCGAAGCCTAGCAATCTGAAAGGCTTAGGAACAGGAAAATTACCCCCATTTTGGCACGTTAGTACACCAGGATCAGCTGATCTGTGAATGAATCATGGCCAACCAGGGAGAGAAAGAATGTAGGGATGGGACCATTAGATGGTGAGTGAGAGAGAGCAAGCGAGAGGGTGAGAGAGAGAAACTGCCTGAAGCGAGTACTGCTAAAGCAGGAGTTGACCTCTGCAAAGCTGAGACACAGAGAGGTTACATCGAGAAGCCTCCATTGCCAAGGGCACCAACAAGCGCGAGAAGAAAAACAAGCCTGAACGTTGCCATAGCGACAGCCACTCCGAGCCCCGATGGCGGAAGAGAACAGGCAAGCATGTCAGCTGTGCCGTTGTGACCTGCTGCAAATGACTGTACCGGCTTTCCATTTCAAGAAAACAACTTCCGCTACCGCAACCCAACCCATAACCCCTCTGTACCAGCTCTAGAGCCGCGATGCTACGGAGGGGAGACGCGTGCTCTCAGCGACCCCCGCTCACCTAACATTTCTGGACCCCCTCCCCCCCTAAGGGACCTACCATAAGCATCCTCCAGCAGGAGCAGCACAAGAGCAAATTAATTGTGAGGTTTCGGTCGAGGGGAGGCAGGCCAGGGCCAGAGCCAAGCAGAGCCCAGACGGGCAAAGCAGAGAGGAGCAGAGCTGGCGATGCAGGGGTATGTTTACTGAGGTGTGGATCTGTATGCGTAATTGGCCCCACGAGGATGCTTCTCTCACACACCCTCAATAAGGGGCTCAGCTTACCAGAACAGAGTGCATGGCTCAGAGCTGGCTTCATTGCCAGTGACTCAATCAGCTGCAAATGCATTTCAGGCAGGGCAATGCAAGACAGAGCAGGTTCATTTCAACGCCACATTTTGTACACAAATGTTCGAAAGCATAAAAAGTTCAAATCTTAGACATAGAATAATGCAGTATGGCAGTCTCTAATGGTAAATAGCAGGAAAAGCAAAAAACTATCTGGTTTGATTATTAAAAATGCAAATCGTATTTTGATGGGTCAAATGTTTTCAATCCCCTTGATTAAATAGCAATTCAGAGAGGAAAACGGATCCATGCCAGGTGGTTGTGGCACAAAAGGAACAGCGGATACGTTTCAGCACAGCTTGCCGTTAAATCCACAAATCTGCCTAAATCCTGTTACATTCCTGAAAAGGGTCCAGCACGGCAGCTAATCTGCCCTGCGGCTCCTGAAACGAGGTACAAACAGGCCCTCTGACATACTCTGGCCCCACCGTATCAACAGGGAAATACAACGTCACGCAGTACAGTTGGTATCTAACTTGGCTATATATGTTTACCAGCCTGGGCCCTCGTTCACTAAATGTATTCACTGCTTTGCAATCGGTTTAAGCCCATTGTAAAAACGTGTGCCGTACCCAAGCTAAGCTCTGTGATCATCACCGGGGCCCTGATGCTGATGGTTATTAGAAATATTCAAACTCGGCGCAGTCCCACTTCCTGCCGGAATTGCTTTGCCCGTCCTGACCCATTGGCAATGCTTGTCGTTGATCCGGCGAGAGGGAAAATGGACTTCAGATTGGGTTGTAGCTAATGGCCAATGCTTGTCTCAGGCTCCAGGATTGATAATTCCTGTGAGTGGTTTTGACCAGCGTACAGACGCACGTGAACATTTCATGGCTTTCTGCAGTTTATTCTTAATGTCGTTGTGTATGAGCTGCATATTTTTTCCGTGGTCACAAAGTTTAAGTAGGCTATTATAGCTCATCCCCAGAGAGCTGAAAGACCGTGGCTGAAGCATTTGCTATTTCCCGCTTGGGGGTCTAGAATGCCTCAACAAACCAATTACATTGTTACCAGAAAAAAAAATCCTTTAAAATCTCAGCTGGTATTACATGGCATGATCAACACACAGCGGCTTCATTTCAAAAGGGAAAGGAATGCTTATCATAACACCATACTTCCCCTGAGGCAAAATGTGTTTCCAGTGGCCATAGTCTTTCCGAGCTGACATCTTCTACTGATTATATAACAGATTTTTGGAAAACCAGGGTCTTTGAGGTATTTAAAGAACAAACACAACCACCTTTTTTAAGTCCTTTTTAAAATAACTTCATGAACTGGTCTCAGTTGTAATGATTCCAGGCCAACCATTCCCTTTCCATGCAGTCGGCGCTCTAAGAGGCTTTCCTGGATGGTGCCGCTCTCACAGTACCTCAGGTGTTGTAAATGAGCAGAGACTTGGAGCTGGCGCCGCCAGCCAAGGATCCCATGGCAGCCCCTCTTTGTTTTGCCAAACCGGAGACATCTCGCCCCTCAGAACTCAACACCGCACAAATGGCCCTCCCACCTTGGACCAGATGGTGCCAATTTGGAAAGCGCAGTGAGGTGGTTTCAGGGAGGGACCTGTCGAGAGACTTGTCGTTCTCCACGTCTCCTTCCTACGCTGCAGGGATGTGGGTGGTGTGCCAGTGAAAAAGGGATTCAGGAAGCAGCACAATCTGACACAATTCTGGCCTGGGGTTGGCCCAGGGTTGGCCCCCAAACTGGCTCGCATCCACCCATGTGTCCAAAGCTAGCTGCTATCCAGCCATTTGACAGCCCCTGTGTTCCCTGAATTATTAGACCTGAAAAAGGAGTGGATAGGGGTACATACAATTAAATAACGAAAATCAAATATCTAGCCAAGAAGGTATGCAGAAAGTTATTTTCCTCGAGTCAGCATCATCATGACTTCTCTCAGCCTCTGACAACAAGACTGCTAATGTCTGACTGTTTCAGCACAGCTCAGCAACGTGAACGCAACTCTGAATGATCAGTTTCTATGAATGCCGTGTGGTTGATACGCTGCGCCTGAAAAAGGCGGGCGGTGGTAAATCCAGAGCAAAGAAAAGAGAAACAAGCGAGAGGGAGTGTCTTATGGAGTCAACAGGGACCTTTTGTGTGCAAACCCGCTCAGCAGCAAACTCTTGAAGCGGATCTGGGCCCAGTCTTAACACCATAAGATGCATGGTCAGATGACTTAACGGAGCCCAGGGGCTTAGTCACAGTGTCTGAGAGTGGTTTGAGAGGTAGGATGCGGACAGGGTGAGAAGATGGTGGTTAGTCGGCTGGAAAGGCATAAGTAAGGGTGATATACGCATGTTACCTGCGGGAGGGGATCACAAGAGAGAGAGAGAGAGAGAAAGAGAGAGAGAGAGAGAGACAGAGAGAGAGAGACGGCAACACGAGGCCAGGGACACAGTGACAGACAAGAAATTCTGAAAGAAAGTGTGTGTGCGCGTGCATGTATGCATGTGCATGTGCGTTTGCCTGTGTGTGCGTGCCTGTGTGTGTGTGAGAGTGTGTGGGTGCTTGTGTGTGTGTGTGTGTGTGTGTGTGTGTGTGTGAGGAAAGGTGAATTCTTTGTATCATCAACCTGTGGTTGTTTTCATACACATGTGGTTTTGTATGGTGTAAGAGCACCTGTCCATCAACAAATTAAAACGTGTTTGTGCCTGTTTCTTTTGTCTGTTATGCTTTCTGAGCATGTGTTTGTGTGTGTGTGAAACAATCCATTGCCGTACTTGCGTTGGCGTACGTGGGTGCAAGTGATTGCAAGTGAACTTGCCCACTCATCAGCCTCTGCATGTGTGTGTCTCTGTGTGCGCGTAGTTCTATGTGTGTATAGGTGTGTGTGTGTGTGTGAATGTGTAGTTCTGTGTGTGTAGATGTGTGTGTGAGTGTATGTGCGTAGGTGTGCATGTGCGTGTGTGTGTGTAGTTCTGTGTGTGTGTGTGTGTGTGTGTGTGTGTGCGTGTGTGTAGTTCTGTCTGTGTGTGTGTGTGTGTGTGTGTGTGTGTGTGTGTGTGTGTGTGCATGTGCATGTGCATACAGGATGCTGTTAATAAGTGCATGCATTAGAGCCCTGTGAGGTGCTGACTCAGCCCATCGCTCACACTCCTCTGTTTATTGGCATCTCTCTGCTCGTTTATCAGTGTGAGCTGACTGCAGTCGTAAGCTTGTGCGTGTGTGTGTGTGTGTGTGTGTGTGTGTGTGTGTGTGTGAAGGGTGGTTAGCTGTGTGAAATCGTCCACTACAAAATGGCTATCAAGCACACAGAGAAACACAAATGCCTTTCGATCTGAGGCGCTGCGAACCACATAAGCGCTGCAGAGGGCACTGCCTGCCTTCCTGACCTTTCTCCAAGCACTGATCATGTGGAAGAACATGAGCCTCCATCAGAGCTCTGCACCTCTCCATCTCTCAGAGTGCAGCAGCAGGAGGAGACACCAGGGGGGCAGGGAAGTGCTGCTGATTTGTTCAGGGTCAGAAGTCTTTCCATCATAGAGTCCTGTTCCTCAAAAGGCAGCTGGCTGTGGAGCCTCGGATCGGATGTGAGCCAGCTGAGGGCCGGATGTGAGCTGGCTGAGGGCCGGATGTGAGCCAGCTGAGGGCCGGATGTGAGCCGGCTGAGGGCCGGATGTGAGCCAGCTGAGGGCCGAGGGTTTTATTGTGGCAAGTGAGACAGACAGACATCACTAAGGTTATTTGTATTCACTGCAGTCCTTCATTCCCAGAATCTATCAGATATTTGTTAATGCTTTCGATCTGAAATTGAATTCTTGGTTTGGACAGACGCAGTCAACAGCATGCGGCATCATCCGGCTCAGCACACAACGGTGCAATCAGGAGCCGGTCGACAAAATCATCACAGTCCGCTGAAATGTTTCACTTTGCCTTATTCAAAGCTAGCGGGGACCGCCACCGCTACCGTAGCGGCATGACAGAAGGGAACGGCTCCTCCACCTGCAGAGATTCATTACCGCCCTGACAAAGATGGATGGCGGCAGCTGAACAGCCAGACAACATTCACGGGACTCCCATTCCAAGGGGCCTATTGGCAGAATACAAACATATTAATTCAGGTGTCAAGCCCCCCTGCAAAACCAACAGCTGGCCCCTCTGAGTACTCTGCACAGGGTTCACTTAGTCATGCAGATTTTCTCTTTTCATCTGTCTTTTTTCCTTTTTTTCCAAAAAATAAATCGCTGTAAACAAGCAGGCACACTCACTAAGTGACAGAGTGGGCAAGAGACAACCAGTGTGCTGGGCAGGACAGGACAGGACAATTGTTGCTCTCTCTCTAACACACACACACACACACACACACACACACACACACAAACACACACACACACCCACACACACACACACACACACACACACACACACACACACACACACACACAAACACACACACACATGTTGAATGGCCTCAAGGGCATTCGATTCAAACTGGTTAAAAGACTGCGGATAAACCGTGGCTATTCAAGGGATGTCGTGACACTCTGAATCAGAGCTGAGAATGCAGGAGTGATGGACAGGTTTGGTGAACTTGTTTGATTAGATGCAGACCGAGGGCCTTGAAGCCAACCCAGCCATGCTTAACTCTTTAGCGAGTGTGGTGGATGGTGACTGATTGCTTGGGAAGGGGTTTGATGTGGGATCCAATAACACCGACTATAAAGGGCAGAAGGATATTGTAGTCTCGTTGGTTACGACCCAGCAAGCGCCCACGCTCAAAGGGGTAAAGGGAAAGCAAGGAACCATAAGGTTAGAGGAAGTGGAAATGAGCTCTCTTTGCTTCTCTGCCTTTGGTTTGTGCCTCAGAGCCCTTCAGAAGTTGATAATGTTCGTGTGTAGCCACCCATAAGAATGGATTTGTTCTGTTTTAGAATCTCGCGTATTTCCATGCAGAACTTTTCCTTTCACAAGTTAATGGACGGCAATTTTGCTGGACTGTCAAAGCTGGTTTCAGGTTTGGTCGTTGCTGTTTTGGAACATTTGAAAATGTAATTCTTGCATCCCCCCCCCTGTGAGTCTGAATCTGTCAGCGCCCTCCCTTTTCCCCCTCCTATTTTGTTTTCAGATAATGAGAGAGCTGCTCATTATTTTAAAGCTGCTCATTTGAGACAAATGCATTTGTATGGAGGCCGAGGGCGTCAACACTGATCCTGTCAGCTCTGCGGGAAAACAAAACAGCCTTTCCAGTCATAGCAATTCATGGCGCGTAGATTTCATCAACATGATGTGCATCGTGAGTGTACCTCAGAACACCACACTCTCAAGAGAGTGGACAGCACACCTAAACCAGAGGTCAAACCATCTCTCTCATAAAGTTTACCTAAACTTTGAAGAACTTACTGAGAGGCTTAAGAATCATATCATATCATCATAATCATATCAAGAATCAATACGGACCAAACTAGTAAAACTCCCAACGTCGCCATATTTCCACAGAAATCTTTCACTAAACCTGAACACGGGTGACACATCTCTTTCCCCCTCTCTTTCTCTCAGTCTTTCTCTTTGTCTCTTTCCCCCTCTCTCTCTTTCTCATTCTCTCTCTCTCTCTCTCTCTCTCTCAATCTCTCGGTATGTGCATGCGTCTGTGGTATGCTGCCAAGGTTTGGCTGCTGTGACTCATCCAGCCATTATGAATGCAATCATGTCCTCCTTATCCTTCAGGAGGCGATGGAAATGAGCAGGCTCATCAGGCTCACAGGGAGACCAGCAGCAGCAGCAGCAGCAACAATGGCAGCAGCATAGCCGCAGCTCTCCACAACTTTTCCTTTCACCTGTTATTTTCTCTCTCCCACTCACTCTGTTTGTCCCTGTATGTCTGAGTCTTTCTCTCTTTCCCTACCTCTGTGTGTATATTTCTCTTATTTTGCTGTGTACCCTTTATTTTTTACTATTCCCTTTATTTCTCTAGTATCCTCTCTTTCTGCCCCTCATAGTCTGATTAGTCTTGTTCTACAGTCTCTCCATTGCCTTTACCCCTCCCCCCTCTATCTCTCCCTCTCTCTCTCTCTCTCCTTTCCGCTCTCGCTTGCTCTCTTCCCCTCTCTCTCTCTCTACTTTCTCCATCTCCCTCCTTTTCTCTTCTGCTCTCTCTCTCTTTCTCATTTTCTCTATCTCTTTCTGTGCATTGTTCTTGTCAGTTAACCCCCCTGAGGGATGACAAGGCACATTTATATTACTAGAGCATTTCTGTCTGTCTTTCTGCTCTTTTCTCCTATCTCCGTCTCACTCTATTTTTTCCCCTCTCTCTCTTCTTTTCTCTTCTCAGTCCATCACTGGTCCCTGCTCATCTTGTTTCTTCTCTGTTACGTCCCCCCATCTTTTCTCCCTCTCTCCCATTAGCCCTTCTTCTTTCCTTTTCTTGTCCCACCCACTTCCTCTCTCTCATATTCCTTCCATCCGTCTCATCCATAACGCTCTTCCTTGACTCATAGTCCCTTGAGTCCTTAAACTAGACTTCTACATCGGTTTAATCCCCCCCCTCTGTCTCACTTTTTATCTCTACCTCCCTATTTCTCCCGCTCTTGCTCTGACTCTCCCCACCTTTCTCTGCTCTCTCTCTTTCTTGGTCTGTCTCTCTGTCTCTCTCTCTCTCTCTCTCTCTCTCTCTCTCTCTCTTGGTCTGTCTCTCTCTCTTGGTCTATCTCTCTGTCTCTCTCTCCCTTGGTCTGTCTCTCTGTCTCTCTCTCTCTCTTGGTCTCTCTCTCTCTCTCTCTCTCTCTGTCTCTCTCTCTCTTGGTCTGTCTCTCTGTCTCTCTCTCTCTCTCTGTCTCTCTCTCTCTTGGTCTGTCTCTCTGTCTCTTTCTCTCTTTCTCTCTCTCTTGGTCTGACTCTATGTCTCTCTCTCTCTCTCTCTCTTGGTCTGTCTCTCTGTCTCTCTCTCTAGTCGTCGCCCTTCTCTGGGGTCCAGTGTCCCTCAGTGGCAAGGTTAGCATGATGACATCCACGCTGTATACTGTGCCATCACCTCTAACTTATGGGTAATTAATAGCTAAACACAGGCGCGTGATATTTATAATTATGAAACAGGAGGTTGAGAGGATAGTGCACTCGCAGAATACAAACAACAGATGTGATAATTGGATGACATCTATGCACAAGCCTCTATTACAGACAGAGAGAGAGTTAGAGGGATAAACAGACAGAGGGAGAGAGAGAGGGAGTGAAGGAAATAGGAGGAGAGAGAGAGGGGGAATAGACAGAGAGAGATGGAAGGAAATAGGAGGAGAGAGAGAGGGGGGATACACAGAGGGAGAGGGGAGTAGAAGGAGTGAGGAAATCAGAAAGAGATAAAATGAAAGATGCAGTGTAGTATGTGGCCGGGGCTGTGGTTGGGACCTTGACTGTCCTTCATTGTAATTCCTGGTGTCGCAATTTCAGGCTTGTCCTTGTGGGCCTAGTGTGTGTGTGTATATATATTTATATCTAATAGAGGTATAAATATACGTGTGTGTGTGCGTGTATGTGTAATCTGTGCCGTTTGGGATAGGGATCAAGGGATCGATTAAACAGTCTCGTTGTGACATTGTCTGTCGTAGATCAGAAGTTTTACAGTTGACAAGCTCACGTGACCTGTTTGTGTGTGTGTGTGTGTGTGTGTGTGTGTGTATTTGTGTAAGGGTATCGAGCAGGTCATTGGCCAGTAGTTTAATGATAAGACAAGGCTAAGAGGCTCTGCCCAGCCATGTAATAACTAAATACCACTCCCACACCATGAAAGCCTATATTGATTAGGCCCAATGAACAGCCCTTGGAGAGGACACAAGAGACTGGTGAGCTCACCCACTTGCTATAAATATTGACAGAGGAGGCAAACTGCAGGGTCTCTCAGGCTGATTGTGTATGCGTGACGGTATGTGTGTGTGTGTGTGTGTGTGTGTGTGTGTGTGTGTGTGTGTGTGTGTGTGTGTGTGTGTGTGTGTGTGCGTGTTTTTTTTTTTGCTGGACTTGTGAGTGTGGTGTGTTCAAACTCTCATCAAAACTCTTTCTTTGTTCATGTGCCACCTTTGCTGGGCACAGTTAGTGAAACCTCACGCCAGGCTGTGAGCATGGCACTGCCCCCAATGTCATTGGCTCTCGTGCCCTCCTGCTCATG
>NC_137925.1:20467654-20475154 GCF_963457725.1 Sprattus sprattus | reverse complement strand
GAGATAGCCATACAGAAGTCACTAATGCACCGATCTTTATTGACTCCCTATTAAGTATGCTTCCAAGGCGCCTTCATACTCCCTGTGTGATGCATGATGCCTCATGCTCTCTTTGCCAGACATCTAGAATGCACTTATTATACACAGTTCCTTGTGCTACGACCAAATCGATGCATCTCAACAGATTATCAACAGGTTATAAATACCACAAGACCCCCTAAATAATTCATGGAACCCTTGCAAGGATTTGATACAAATTAAGTCAGTCAGCCCAAACTCTAAGAAATAAAGACTGCTCTGTTGAAAAGCAATGTTTATGAAGTGTTGTGAGACAGACGGCATGAAGTTATTTGAAACAAAGTGTCTGTCAGTGATAATGGACGACCCGGGTGGCTGCGGTGGTATTTCACAAATGCCAGAGGAGATGCATGAATGATCCCCTGCCTGGGCGTCTGCCTGGGCGTCTGCTGTGCGCGTAACCAATTTCATCCTCCCCGTCTCCGCATCCCTTTTCAGCATCTGCGTTTCACAGTGGAGGCTGGGAAAGGTTAGGTGTTGTATAAAAGCCAGGGGTCAAATATGATGGGCACCTCTGCATCTGTAATTAGGTATAATAGTTCTCATCTTTCTTGACACCCCACACCCCCCACCCCCTCCTAGTTGTTGGTGGTTTGTGATCATCTTTAGCTCACTTCCTTTTCCCTGTCACTTCTGTCCTTTGATTTCCACTTCCCTTCTTCCTCTCTCTTTTTCTCTCTTCTTCTCTCCTTTCCATCTTCTCTTTCTTCTCCTTTCTATATTCCCCTTCACCTTCCCTTCACCTCTTATCCATTCTCCCCATCTCCACCCTCTCCTCCTCCCATTCTCTCCTTCCCTCCACCCTCTCCTCCTCCTCTCCTCTCCTTCCCTCCACCCTCTCCTATCCTCCCCTCCATCCTCTCCTCCACACTCTCCTCTCCTCTCCTCTCCTCTCCTCTCCACCCTCTCCCCTCCATGTGATTGTGTCTGTCCTCCTGCTGTGGCTCAGTGCTGATGAAGGCCTCTTCCACTGCCCGTATCTGGCTGTGTGTTTTAGAGGCTGTGTGGAGAATACCAAGTACCTCTTCCTCCTCTCACCCACCCCCCCTCCTTCTCCTCCTTCTGCTGTTGCTGACCAAAGCTCCAGCCCCCCTGTCTGTCCCAGTCCTTCCCCAGCCATGGCCCTAGCTCAGCCTCCCTGTCTGGGGGTAATTATCCAGGAGGCTGGGCAGTCAGAGCAGCAGCAGCAGCATCAGTATAGGAGCAGTGTTGAAAGGCAGAGTAGCCCCTGCATTGCAGAATCGCTGGCAATAAAGCTACTCACTGCTGCAGCTGTCTTTAGTGTCCTCTCTCTCTTTAGGTTTCTCACTGTCTACCTGTGTCACTCACCCAATTACTCACTCACCCGCTCACTCACTTACTTACTCACCGACTTAATCACACTCACTCACTCACTCACTCACTCACTCACTCACTCACTCACTTACTCTCTCTCTCAATCACTCACTCACTCTCTTATTCGCCCATTCACTCACTCACTCACTTACTCTCACACACTCACTCACCCAATCAATCACACACACTCATTCACCTTATCCATCACTCACTCACTCTCTGTCACACTCACTCTCACACTCAATCACACATTTATTCTCTCTCTCACGCTCTAACTCACTCTCTCACTCACTCACTCATTCTCTCTCTTACTCACACAATCCATTACTCACTTATTCACTCTCACACACTAACTCACTCAGTCATACACTTTCTATCTCACTTACTCAATCAGACACTCAATCACACTCATTCACCCACTCACTCACTCACAAAATCCATTACTCACTGACACAATAACTTAATCACACAGACTCACTCACACACTCACCCACACACACAATCCATCACCTTCTCACTCACTCTCACACACTTACTCACTCACTCAACCCATCACTCTCTCAATCTCACACATTCTCTCACTGTCTCACTCAATCTGTCACTCACTCTCTCACTCATTCACTCTCTCTTTCTCACTCACTCTCTCACTCATTCACTCACTCTCTCTTTCTCACTCACTCACACATTCCCTCACTCTCTCTTTCTCACTCACTCACTCACACACTCATTCACTCTCTCTTTCTCACTCACTCTCTCACTCATTCACTCACTCTCTCTTTCTCACTCACTCACACATTCCCTCACTCTCTCTTTCTCACTCACTCACTCACACATTCCCTCACTCTCTCTTTCTCACTCACTCACTCACACATTCCTTCACTCTCTCTTTCTCACTCACTATCTCACTCACTCTCTCACTCACTCACTCTCTTTCTCTTTCTCACTCTCTCACATTCCCTCCCTTCTTCACTCATTTATTGTGCGTCGACCGTGTCTCAGTCTCTCTCAGTCTCTTCTATCAAATTTATCTCACTCATTAATCTCGCTCTTTCTATGCTGTTCTTTCTGGAACATAAATGTTGGTGTAATCTCGGTAATGACCTCTCCTTTCACTTGCGTGCAGACACACACACACTCACACATACACACACACACACACACACACACACACACACACACACACACACACACACACACACACACACACACACACACACACACATACACATATATAGTACACACACTCACACACAGACACATGCCCACACACCCAGAGCTGTTCTGAGTTTCTCCTTGTCAGCAAGGGGTACAAGGTGAAAGAGTACAACAGAAGCTTGCGAGCAGATACATGTTGGTGTGTGTGTGTGTGTGTGTGTGTGTGTGTGTGTGTGTGTGTGTGTGTGTGTGTGTGTGTGTGTGTGTGTGTGTGTGTGTGTGTGCCTGTGCGTGTGCCTGTGCATGTGGGTGTGTGTGTCTGTGTGTTTGTGTGTGAGTGTGCATATATGTGCATGGACAACTCTGCTCAGAGTTCCGAGGTAAGAATCATACGCATCATCAGCACGTGCCCACACTTCCTGTGGGTGTCATCAATCATCGCCGTCACCCAGCTCTGTACACAACCTCCCCTGAGTGTCAACAGGGAATAATGTAAGTAATTCAGTTGACTACATTTATAATTCAGTGTTATTTCTCCCAAAGAGTTGGAAGTGCATTTCCTTGACACAGCTAATGGGAAAAAATATGAAAATCTGATAAGCCTGGTTTCCTGCGGGGCACCCAGACGCTCGGAAATGAATAGGAACAAAAGAAATTGCTGGACCCATTTCACTGCGAAATATTTATATCCAGCTCACGGCCTGAGAGGTTAGCTGAATGTTAAGTGCCAAGTTTGTCTTAAAGGTGCAGGCTGTGATTCTAATTCCGAGCAATTGAACGCTTATAAATAAAAACAATTTAATTATCTTTACTGCATTATAATTACATGGGTATAATAATAATTACATTGGTATATTAACAATTACATGTGGGTCTACACCACATTCAAAGGACCTTATACTGCCTGGCGTAAACATCCATAAATGTTCATAGTTTCAACAGTTATAACAACCCCCATAAGCTGTTACAACAATGTAATATAGGGTAATGAAGTGTGGAGCACAGAATAGCGTGTTACATGAAGACAACATAGCTGTTAACTGTTTTTAGCATTTTTGATAGCTCCAACAACATGTTGCTTTCAAGGGCAAAACTAAATATTTGAATATATTATGTCATTTTGCTTCACCATGACAATGGTTTATATGTGTAATTATGAACAAATGTACAATTATTATTTTTGTTTATTAGCAAATATTACTGTAATACACTATGAAAATGTTATGAACCCTTAATGCATTACAACAATATTATTCTAATTATTCATTGAATTCATGTAATAATAAATTAGATCATTTACAGACAGAGGAGGTTCTGGTCCGTACTTACAGCACAAAATTTAACAAGCCTGAATCTGTTCCCGACTTTCCTGACTCACAGCCACTTCTATGTTCTCTGTAAGCGGCTACACATTCCCTTACACACTCCTACACACACGTTTAAGTGCTCACAGTTGCACTGCACTGGGACGTAACCCGGCTCGCTGTGGTCCCGACAGGTGATCCACTATGGGGCTAATGTAGTCATGAAGTCCTCTGCACTAAGTCTGACACCTTCAGCTACGTCCCTTGAGCAAGACATGCAGACACATTGCAAATCTCATTCTGTATTACAGCTTTTTTTAAGAGCGCCTAAACCACTAAGATGACTTCAAACCGTCTCCCTCTTACTCTCCATCTCTCTGTCTCTCTCTCTCTCTTCTCTCCACTGTCCTCTAGCTCAGCTCTCTGTCTCTTTCTCTCCCTCTTTCTCTCCATCTCTCTGTCTGTCTCTCTCTCTCAGCTCTCTCTCTGTCTCTTTCTCAGTTCCGTGTACAGACTGCACTAGTGCTGGGTGATCTTTGGGGCTTTTTCTTGACTGAAGTTGGAAATAAGGAAACGCTTGGCTGCCTCTAGCTCCCTCTAATCCGCATAACTCTCCCGCAGCTCCCCGCCTGCACAATCACACACACACACAAAACAGACGCACGTACAAACACACACACAAGTACAGACAAACACTGCACCATGCCAACAGACTCGAGCATCACATCAAATGTGTCTGTGTGTGGTGTGTGTGGTTTGCTGTCATATTGTTGTATGGCATCCATCTAACAGAAAATCCAGGTTGCTTTTCAATCGACTATGTTTTCCCCTGTGTGTATCATATAGGTGTATATATTTGCGTGTGTGTGTGTGTCTGTGTCTGTCTAAGGATTTGCATGTATGTTTTTTGAAGACACACAGCTTGAAAGTTTTCCCATGTGTGTAACAAGATGAGTTCCTGAGTTTGCAGGCACATGTTTGTTTGTTGGTGTGTGTGTGTGTGTGTGTGTGTGTGTGTGTGTGTGTGTATGTGCAAATGTGTGCCCTTATATATGGTGTGCACACATACTGTGTCAATCTTGAACTGCAGCAGTTCTTGAGTCTTGAGCATGCAAATGTGTGTGTGTGTGTGTGTGTGTGTGTGTGTGTGTGTGTCTGAGAGTGTGTTTGCATGCATATGGCCTATCAATACTGACTTGTAAAACATCTCGATTTTAAGCTACACACACACAAACACACACACACACACACACACATATATATATGGAAAGCAAGTAGACATGTCTCCCGGTGGTCCACTCACACCATGTCCAGTCAGCGTGCTAATGTGTGTGCTAGTGGTGTGTGTGTGCCCTACCTAGACCTGTGATCAATACAGGGCGCTCGTCTCCCCACTAACAGAGCAGTAATGGAGGGTGGAGCCCAGGAGAGCAGAGTGTGAATCAAAGAGTGATTCACCGAGTTACTCGTAATAAGGTTGGACAAACTCTGGGGGGCCCTTCCTTGCTCGAGGAGATCAGCATCCCCTGCTTGAGGCCATTCATTAGCTGTATTATTACCATCAGGGTACCATTGTGCTGAAATGCTGGTTTCCTCACATTGGTTGAAGAGTGGAGAGACGTAAGAGCAGAGTGTTGTTCATAAGCGCGTTGTCATGGGTACCACTGTTCCAATGCAAAGAACATGGGAGAGGAGTCGTGTGCTAGGAGAGAAGACACATGGCGGAATATACCGAGGGTGGCTTAATAAAAATGATATGAGAGTCAGTGTGTGTGTGTGTGTGTGTGTGTGTGTGTGTGTGTGTGTGTGTGTGTGTGTCTGACCTCAGTGTCCTGTCACTAACTCCATTTCTCTAGCTCTCTCTTTCCTACCCTCTTTCTCCCTCTGTCACACTCTCACACACACTGTCAGACACACACCCATAGTGAACTGGAGTCACTATCGCAGCTGTCATTTACGTAGTAATTAGACTCCACTGGCTTTCGCAAAGGTGAAAATTGGATTTTTTTTCCTTCCCCGTGAAATCTCCAGGGGCGAGCAGCTGTCGGGAGCACTGGGACATTTCCTGGTGGCCTGAGAGTCATTCCGGCCTGCCGTGAACACTCAACTTGACCAGCAATGATATAGCAAGCAGGAACGGACCTCTCAAAATCAGGCACGGCGCTCTCTCTAGCTGCAGTGTCCCTAATCTTCCTGTTTCTTTACCGATAACATTTTAGGTAAGTCGCCCGGCAAAATGGACGGTGAGAAGAAAAGGAAAGGTGGAGCAGAGAGGGAGGCATAAAAAAGTGAAAGGCCCTTACCCGAATTATTTAGTTTTGTCTAGCCTTGTCCATTTGTATTATTGGAAAAAAGCGTCTACTAAATACCTGAATGTAAAATGTAAATCTATGACTGGTGTATTCCCAGTGAGTTTTTGAGGGGGCACACCTCGAAAACTCAGTATATAGGAAGGCTACTTCTTGGTCAGTCGCAAATGTTTTGTAATCTCGAAAACTTTCCTCCCAGATGAACATAGTGACCAAATGTATAACTAGTCTGCTACCCGTTAAACCAACAAATAGGGTTAGCGTACTAAATTAGTGGTGGTTTGTAAGCCATACAATAAATCAAATGCCACGCAGCTTCAATTAACCTGAATCATTTGGGTCAATGTGTACGCTAGATGTATGCCAATTTTTTAAATATCTTGGATATGGATATCACAATGATTTCCTCATGTGGTAAATACTTTATTTTCCTTGTAATTATATATGGCTTGCCAAAAAATTGGTGTAAATCTCACGTCGGTCTCCTCGGCTGTGAACTTTTCCGGTCTTCCTCCAGGTAATTCCGCCATTATAATAACAAACCGCTATGGAATATGCGCTCCTCGCTCTTAAAGGGAATGCATATTACGCCCAAACCACACCTATGGCTGAGTAACCTCCTTTGGACCAACCCATTTGACATTTGCGCCGGACGCAACTGTTTTCCACGTTATAATAGCAAATGCGCCATAGAGCCGCCCACACAGCTACTTGCGTTTGGCGCTGTCCTACTTGCGTTTCTGATCGTCTAAATAGGGCCCAAAGTGTGTTTAATAAATCAACATGTGTTATCTTCACTCATTGAATTGTGCATTGTGAGGAGAAAGGATGTAGTGTTGACAAAGGAGTAAAATTCCATCCTGAATTATTGTTTCAGTCTTTCACAGGAAATCTCCCTAAAACACATAAATACACAAGTGCTGGCTGTGAAGGAGATTTCTGTGGATTCACTTCAGAACCATGCAAAAACAACCACAGCTTAACATGGTTTTAGCTTGTCAAGAAGATATGGTTTTAAATTGCATCGGGGACAGAAAACCATCCTAAAGAGGATCTGCAACACAGCTCTTTAAATAAATGACATGTGTGTGACCTTTTGCATGATTTGTCAACAACTGCAACCTTTTAATCCATATTGATCATGGACTTGTGTAAAAACTATGTTGTACAGTATACTTGTTGTCAAGGGAGATGGTTATGAATCAATCCTGAGGCAAACTATAGCTTTGGACTTAAGGCAATTATATATATAAGTCAACTCTGATGCAGGATAGAGGCATGTCTGATGGCCTCAGGCTTGAGAGAAAAAAGAGACTTTG